>NC_139518.1:18730153-19109722 GCF_947247035.1 Vipera ursinii
ATTGGGTAGGTGTAGGTGTGTCAAGTGAGGGCCTTGTAATGGGTCTTGTTCTGGATCAGGTGTGAGTCATCAGTGGGAATCTTGTGATGAGTCTTGTGATTACATCAGGTGAAAGTCATTGGGAGGTAAAGAGCTGGTTGTGAGGGTTTGTGTGGGTTGGTTGAGGGTCGGTGCTGTCTCTGGTTGGCTGTGACCTTGATTTGAATTTTGAGGGGTTTGCAGGCTGGTTATAAGTCAATATGTCTGTTGGCGGAATTGCTTGTGGAGTGCCAGGCTTCGATGAACTCACGAGAGTGGCGGGAGGTAGCGTGGGTGATGATTTTTTTTGTTACTGCAATTGATCTGGTGCTGTTTGGTGGATAGAGATCAAGGACTTGAGATCGTGTCATTTGATTGCCAGCCACTGTCCATGAATCCTGGTTTTGAATTGATGTGATGTGCATGCGTCATAAATTGAAGACCTGATTTTGCCCTCAGGTTGGGCCCAGGCTATTAAAGGAACCCAACGTATGTGGAATTTTGATTATGAAATAACTTTTTGGGATGCTATGGTTACATTGTAATTATCTTTTTACAATATTCTGTGTTGTTATGGGTTTTTTTTATTGTGAGTCACCCAGAGCCACAAGGGTCAAATAATAAGCAGCCAAATTCATGCAGTCAATCAATCACTTCAGAAAAAGTGCTTTGAGCTTCATGTCAGCACAAATGCACAGCATCTTTCTGTTCAATAACCTGCTATTCTAGATTCTTTTCCAAGCATCTGCATGAGCCTAAAAAGCCTGTTTCTTGCAGTCACATTGACTCATCAGTATGTTTCTTAAAATTGTTGTACCTTTCAGGGGAGTGTGGATTTTGGGGAAAAAAAGTTGGTTGTTTTAATTAATACAAGAGCAATAATATGTTCTGATAGGTTCCAAAACACTTGGCAAGGCATATGCAGCCCTATTGAATGCAGAATTCCAGAGAATAGCTAGAAGAGATAAGAATGCCTTCTTAAATGAACAGTGCAAAGAAATAGAAGAAAACAATAGAATAGGGAGGACCAGAGATCTTTTCAAAAAAATTGGAGAGATTAAGTGAATGTTTAATGCAAAAATGGGCATGATAAAGGACCAAAATGGCAGGGACCTAACAGAGGCAGAAGAAATTAAGAAGAGGTGGCAAAATTACACAGACGAACTATACAAGAATGAGCTTAACATCCCTGATAATCACAATGAGGTGGTCACTGACCTCGAGCCAGATATCCTAGAATGTGAAGTGAAGTGGGCCTTAGAAAAGCTGAGCAACAACAAAGCTAGTGGAGGTGACAGTATTCCAGCTGAGCTATTCAAAATCTTAAAAGACGATGCAGTAAAAGTGCTACACTCAATTTGCCAGCAAATTTGAAAAACTCAACAGTGGCCACAGGATTGGAAAAGGATCAGTTTACATTCCAATTCCAAAGAAAGGCAGTGCCAAAGAATGTTCAAACTATCGCACCATTGCACTCATTTCTCATACTAGTAAAGTTATGCTTAAAATCCTACAAGCTAGGGTCCAGCAGTATGTGGATCAAGAACTACCAGAAGTACAGGCAGGATTTCGAAGAGGTAGAGGAACTAGAGATCAAATTGCCAACATACGCTAGATCATGGAGAAAGCTAGAGAGTTCCAGAAAAACATCTACTTCTGCTTCATTGACTATGCTAAAGCCTTCGATTGTGTGGATCACAACAAACTGTGGCAAGTTCTTAAAGAGATGGGAGTACCAGACCATCTTATTTGTCTCTTGAGAAACCTCTCAATTCCTGGCAAATAGAAGAAATGGAGGTAGTGACAGATTTTATTTTCCTGGGCTCCAAGATCACCGCAGATGGGGAATGTAGCTAAGAAATTAAAAGACGCTTGCTCCTGGGGAGGAAAGCCATGGCAAATCTAGACAGCACACTAAAAAGCAGAGACATCACCCTGTCAACAAAAGTGCGTATAGTCAAGGCTATGGTCTTCCCAGTTGCAATGTATGGCAGTGAAAGCTGGACCATAAAAAAGGCTGAGCACCAAAGAATTGAGGCCTTTGAATTATGGTGCTGGAGAAGACTTCTGTGAGTCCCTTGGACTGCAAGGCGATCAAACCGGTCAGCCCTAGAGGAGATCAACCCTGACTGCTCTTTAGAAGGCCAGATCCTGAAGCTAAAACTCAAATACTTTGGCCACCTAATGAGAAGGAAGGACTCACTGGAGAAGAGCCTAATGGTGGGAAAGATTGAGGGCAATAGAAGAAGGGGACGACAGAGAAAGAGGTGGCTACATGGACTCCAGAAGATGGTAGAGAACAGGAAGGCCTGGAGGAACGTTGTCCATAGGGTCGCGATGGGTTGGACACGACTTCGCAGCTAACAACAATGCAGCCCTAATTTAGATTTAAAGAATGGATAACTTGATTGATCTAAAAAAGAAGATCCAGTGCTTGCTGAAAAATGCTGGCAAAATAAAAGAAGATTGTATCTTTCTTGGGATGCAGATGCAGATGAGAACAACCTTCTCTATGTCTCTAACATCTACGTACAAGAGGAAATGTTAGTCTGCATATGTTGTGAAGAAAGTGACAGCTATTCATTCTCCTTTCTTTAAACAAGATATATAAGGCTCAATACCCTATTGCCTTTAACATATGGCTTTCTCGTAGAAATGCAAGAATAATATTTTCAGGACTAAAACAAGAAATCCAGCAGTATTTTTTTTCCTTTGGTCCTTTTAATTTCATTAAAGATGAAACAAAGATGATTGGGGGACTGGAGGCTAAAACATATAGGGAACGGTTGCTGGAATTGGGTATGTCTAGTTTAATGAACAGAAGGGCGAGGAGTGACATGATAGCAGTGTTCCAATATCTCAGGGGCTGCCACAAAGAAGAGGGAGTCAAGCTATTCTCCAAAGCACCTGAAAGCAGGACAAGAAGCAATGGATGGAAACTAGTCAAGGAGAGAAGCAACCTAGAACTAAGGAGAAACTTCCTGACAGTTAGAACAATTAACCAGTGGAACAACCTGCCTCCAGAAGTGGTGAATGCTCCAACACTGGAAGTTTTTAAGAAGAGACTGGCCAGCCATTTGTCTGAAATGGTATAGGGTTTCCTGCCTGAGGGGTTGGACTAGATGACCTCCAAGGTCCCTTCCAACTTCTTCTTCTTCTTCTTCTTCTTCTTCTTCTTCTTCTTCTTCTTCTTCTTCTTCTTCTTCTTCTTCTTCTTCTTCTTCTTCTTCTTCTTCTTCTTCTTCTTCTTCTTCTTATTATTATTATTATTATTATTATTATTATTATTATTATTATTATTATTATTATTATTTACCTCTTCTCAAATTCCTATTTGAGCTTGTTTGCAAAAACAGAAATCTGTATTGATCTTGGCACAATCACCAGCACTGTCTGATTTGTTTTGCAAATTTGATATCATCTGATTCATTTCACTGCTTGTAATCCTCCTCCTCCTCCTCCTCCACCTCCTCCTCCTCCTCCTCCTCCTACCCTTCAGTTTCACCAGTGATGCATATTGACTGGTTACCTTTTGCTTCCTCATCTTATTCTCCATCCTCAAACAGGATGAAGTAGAATCTATAACTATAATCTATAACTACCTTTTATCTTTATAGGAAAAAATGCTATTTCCCTTGCACCTCCTTTCCCTCTCTCTGTTCTCTCCCCTTTCTTCCACCTGCTGGAGATTGGTTGACAACTCTCTATTTATTTGTGCCCTTTTGGCTAAGATTATGCTAATTCAAGACAAGGTGTCCCCCCCCCCAAGCTTATATTTCATACAGCTATTCAGTAGGGATGGAGCCAGCTTATGTCAAACTAGAGGCAGGAAGCAAACAGGAATAGGGATCTTACTGCAACTATGCCAAATGCAACACTTTTTATTTTATTTTAAGAAAGAGCAGTTATTTCAAAAGTAAAACTTGCTAAGCTTGTAAGCCGCCCTGAGTCTTTGGAGAAGGGCGGGATATAAATGGAATTAAAATAAATAAATAAATAAATAAATAAATAAATAAATAAATAAATAAATAAATAAATAAATAAATAAATAATAAATAAATAAAACTAGCCTTAGAGATTTTCATAACCTATCTCTTCATTGCAAAGAATGTTTCTCCAAGGACCATTCTGATGACCAGATTTTTAGATAATCCATTGCTTCATTGTTTGTGGATCTAACTTCAATGAGGTATTTGGATGCTGAGTGCATAACTTATTTTGTCAGATGGCATTAAGGTTTCCTGAAACTGAACAAAAAAATTCACTGGCTTGAATGTACACAAAACCGTATACCTTTCACAGAATTCCTTTTCAGGATAACTAAGATTCTGTGAAATGCAAAGAGTAAGAAATAGCCAATGAAATGAGGGATCTGAGATAAGGAAAGGAACTATATTAAATCCACCTAATAGTGACATTGTCAAGGTTCAAACTGATGAACCCAACCAAGCAAATATCTTTGAGACATTCCAATCTCTTAATGTAAAACTTTATTGAGCTCATCATTTTGGCGCATATGAAATCAAAACCAGCTCTGGAAAACCCCAGCCCAAAGCCCTTCACTAAAAGTATAGAATTCTTCCTCCCACCCATGAACAGATCTCATTGCCCAATTAGGTGCCATTATATTGTTTTGAGAAAATATCTCTGAGTCGGGTCAGACACCTGGCAAATTGTCCTTGATTCTCAGGGTCTGCTTTCTTTGTCTTTGTAGCCAGCATTTCAGTTTCCCATTCTCCCCCCAACATTATTGGCAAACTAAGAAACAATAATTGTTGCACCAGCAAAGCGAGCTTCAAGCTTGACCGACATCAGTTATTACACTGTTGTGGATTCAATCTGAAGAAGCAGCATAACCCTGAAGAGAAGAACCAAGTTTCAATTAAATGATTGTTAGGTATCTAATTTGCAAGAAAGTGGGACTCTGAAAAATGGAAGAGCATAGATTTTCTAGAAGTTGACAGGTACAAAGTAGGAGATCCCAGGGCAGTGATTTTCTGGTCACTTTGGGAAAGGTAGGGAGGTCCTTGTCAGTATATCAGCTGTGAATTTCAGGAAGACAGCATTGCTGAGGAAACCCATCACTGAAGAAGATGGAATGCTAAGGATGAAATGTTGGGGTTTCTCTAGGCTGCAATTCCCTTGTAAGGGAATTGTCCTTGTGTTGCACTGTGAGATGGTGAAGAGACTTCTACCTTTGGGTCAGATGGGGTATTGTCTAAAGGCAGGGAGGTGAATGCAATAGAGGAGTTTGATCAAGTAATAACAGATCCAACCTCCCCCCACTTCATCTCATTCCTTCCCATGTGTCCTTAGATTTTAATGTTTGGTTTTAATTTATTTTGGGGTTTTAATGAATATGTATAGATATATTTTTATGACCTTAAGCTGCCTAGAGTTACCCTATGGTAAGATAGGTGGCCAATAAATTTAATAAGTAAGTAAATAAATAAATAAGGGTCTGATTGAATTAAGCCAAGATGAACTTGTTTTTAATCCTGGTCGTATACAAAAGACAGGAAGGAAAAAGGATCCAAGTCCAAGCTTTATTTAGTTTGTTAGATTTATTTTCTCGCCTATTGTTTCCCGTCCTGGTAGATTGTCTTTTATTATTTAAACTTTTTAGACATTCATTTTGCTCAACAGACAACTTTCATTCTAACAGCAATTGCCAATCTTGAAATTCCTTCATATTTTTCCCCATATGTATTAAACATTCATTCACACAAATCTATCTATTTGCTCTAATCTTTTACCACATATTTACAATTGGCAATTTTCGGTCCATTTACCATATCAACATAACAAGAGTGGATTTCATACATTAGGTTTTGGATCCATATGCCTCATTGCATCTATACTATAACACTCACTGCAAAATATTTAATTCCTCAATCAATAACAGGTTTACATGCATACAAAAATACAGTATGCGTACGTTCACATCCTGTCTAACGTGTACTTCCTATCATTATGAGATTTCCACAAAGATTTTCCCCCCCATAAATTAATGAAGAAAACATCCAACATTTTTATCTAACTCCTTACACAGTGTTAAACTAAAGTATTCCATTTATTCTTGCACATTGCATTCCACAGCCAACCTTCAACTCCGTAACAGCAGAAAAGATTCCATAATTCAATTCTATTCATTTTGACATACCATTTTCCTGAATCAATAAACATATAATATATGTCCATATACTTCTCAGTATCTTGCTGAAAAACAAATACCTGACCTGACACAATCTAATGTTTTCTGCATTTCCCAAACTTTGTGGGTTGCCATCTTTTACAAGCTTTCAAACAGAATTCTGCCAAATACCTAAATAAATAAAATAACCCACCTGTATTTTCTGAATTAACTTTTTCTATTTTTCCCGTTGCATAGAAAGAATCTAATGACATTCTTATGATCGTCAGGCACAGATGGAGATTTCACATGCATATTAAACAAGTCACAGTAACTCTAGAAGTGAAGTTCATCCATATTTTCACATTTATTTGCTTACGTCACCTCTATCTGCAGTCTTACTCTGTTTCAGCTCTCACAGTAGCATACACTGCTACCGCTATACAATATATAAAAATCCTGTTACTCTAAATTTAAATATAAGCATAAAAATATACAGTTTACATGTGTAATAATTAGAATAAAAATATGCAATATTTAATCGTTTCCTCTTGATGAAGACCTCAAGATTACTTGTGCTTTTCTATGAAATATAATCTAGAAGCTTAATCATGCATTATTATTATTACAAAAATGTGTGTAATAGCAGAACTTACATCTAAAATCCATATGACAACACCTGATGTTCCATTGTTTTAATGATTTCCTGAGATGCTGGATAGAATAGAATAATATGTGATCACATATAACACTGTTATGGAATAAATTTAAAATAATCCAAATTTTATTTGAAAAAGGCCATATGGAACACTTCTGTCCAATAAAACTGGATTGTACAGCATTAGCTTTCTGCTGGGATTCTTATATTTTGTTTGTCTTTTTGCTGTGTGTTAAATGCTCAATAAAGGATTCAAAATGGATTGTCTCAGTTCCACACAGGGAGAATAACTACTTCTAGGCTCTGAAGAGTAGCCTGCTATGTTCTGGAGAAGATTGGTCTTTGCCACAGAGAAAGTTTGAGACAATAGATCTTAACTGTTCTGGTCTCATTTCCTGATAAACATTTGGTCCAAGTTATTCAGTGGTGCCCTTTGTGCTCTCTGAGTTTGGTGGTTTACTTGGAGACATTTCATTACCAAATTAGGTAGCATCATCAGTGCACATCAGAGCAAGTTAAAACTAGTCCTCAACTTACAACCATTCACTTAGTGAATCTTAAAAGTTACAAAGGAACGAAATATGTGACTTATAATTGTTACAACTGTTGCAGCATCCCCATGGTCACATGACCAACATTCAGACTTTGTCACCTGACATGTATTTATGATGGTTGCAGTGTCCCAAAGTCATATGATCATCTTTTGTGACTTTCTGATATGCAAAGTCAACGGGGAAGCCAGATTCTTTTAACAACTGGGTTACTAACTTAACAGCTGCAATAATTCACTTAAGAAGAGTCTAGTCAGTCACTTGTCTGAAATGGTATAGGTTCTCTTGCTTGAGCAAGGGGCTGGACTAGAAAACCTCCAAGACCCCATTCTATTCTATTCTATTCTATTCTATTCTATTCTATTCTATTCTATTCTATTCTATTCTATTCTATTCTATTCATTGTTAACTGTGGCAAGAAAGATTGTAAAATGGAGCAAAAACCACTTAACAACTGTCTTGCTTAGCAATGGAAATTTTGGGGTCAATTTTGGTCGTAAGTGGAGGATTAACTTGTATTCACTTTTAACATGTTTGTACATTCCATTTTTCAAAATGAAAATAAATAGGTCTTCATGAAGCTATACCTAGTTCGATAATGGTTAGAAATATAGTCATGCTATTAAACAAATAAGCAAATGTTAAAAAATATTTTTGTTTATACTTCTTTTCTATTAATTTATTTGTCATAATTATTCAGCATATATAATTGCCCATTTGAAAATCTTGTGAATCTGTATGGCATACACAAAGTTAACATTAATAGTATTAATATTGCTGTTTCCCCAAAAGTAGACCGGGTCTTTTTTTTTTTTTTTTGCCTCCAAAAGCAGCATCAGGTCTTATTTTCAGGGGATGTCTTTTATATTCACCTCCGGCACCAACAGCCCTGCCCAGCTGGTCCACTTCTTCTGGGGGCCGAAGGAGCAGCTTCATTCAGCAGCTGCATTTTGGCCTGCAATTTGCAGTCAGGCCTTTGCGGAAGGCCACTGCAGCCGAGTACTGAGCTATGGATTCAATAGGGCTTGCAATAGGTCTTGTAGAAGCAAGCTATGGATTGAATCCATAGCTTGGTTCTTGGCTGCAGTGGCCTTCCGGAAAGGCCTGTGACTGAAAAATGCAGGCCTAACTGCAGAAGACACCACAGAAGAATTGGGGTGGCAAGGAGAAGCCTGGCTGCAAGGTAAGCGGGTGTGTGGGGCAGCTCCACCCCCCTACCCCTGCCCTATCTTGATGTTTAGGTGTGTGTCTCATCCCAAAACTAGAGCTTATTTTTGGGGTAGGACTTATATTAGGTCCACCCCCAAAAAATCAAGCTAAGGCTTATTTTCAGGGTAGGCCTTACTTTCAGGGAAACACGGTAAAAACTTTAGAATGGTAAAATCTCAGACATTAAAAGATTAGGTAATGTTAATTCCACAGAAGCCATCTAAATATTTTGTCAGTTCCCTGAATTCCTCAGGCATGCTGACACAACCATATCTTGAGGGACCACAGGAAAGCTAAGAGGGATGATATTCCATAGGGAGGGAACCACCATGGAGAAGTCCCTTGGTTCTCTAGATGGACTTTTTAGGAAAGGAGACCCATAACGTTCCCTACCTCCCTGTTCTGGTGGGTTGGGTAGATTTGACAAAGAAAAGATGGTTTTTCAAATAACCTCGTTCCAAATCATAAAGGGTTTTAAAGATGACAACCAGAAACAAATTGGCAGCCAATGCAGCTTCCGCAGGACAGATGACACATATCTACCTCTAGGCCTGCACAAAACTATGTAAACCAATTGAAGCTTCTGGACACAGTTCTTTGTTGAATTCTTTATTAAACTCAAGGGCCAGTTATCAGCAAAAAATACTATAATAAAATAGTCACACAAAAAATGAAAATCCAGACAATAATGACACATAATAAATGATACATAATAAAATAGACATTAATATAAAAGCAATATGGACAGAAAATTACTTTATCAGTTTAGCTGGGGTTCCCTTGTTATCTGTTGCTGTACATTTTTTTTCTTCATGTTAAGTCATGGGCTCTTGGGTGCAGGAATGACGTCACGAGGCTGAGTACAGGATAACTCATACTTTATTCTTGCTAGAACTGTACTGAAACTTGGGCTGCAACCAGCCACAATATATAGTCTAGCCCCTAGGTGGCAGCCAATGGGTTTGAACCCACTGTTGTCACCTGGGGCTAGCCAATTGCAGGACTGGAGACAGCCAGTCTGAGTTGCTGGAGAGCCGTTGGCTGCTCCAGCAATGCACGTGGTGTATCACCACAAGCCCAGTACATAACACTTCATATGAAGGCCAATTCCAAACTGCCAGACTACAAGATATGAATGAATGGTAATTCATCTCAGTGGCTTGGAAAGTTTACTAAAAGAGGCATAATGCATGATTCCTTATAAAATGTGCAGCATAAGAGAATATGCCCCACTCTTTCAACCACAAAGTTCCAAGAGCAAATATATTCTTCAGGAAGGGTCTTAATAAATTTCCATTTCAATAACAGCAGATGGAAGTATATTAAGTCAAGCCTGAGAGAAGCTCTGAAATAGCTAGGCTGTTACAAGAGGAGAAAATATTTCATTGATTGGGGATTCTGATTCATTAGTTGGGACCTAAAATTGTTAGGAATTGGATTTTACTAATTCAGCTCTTTAATATTCACAACGTACTGTTTAAACTAGATCGTAGCTCCTGGACCACAAAGGCAGACCATGGTTATTGTTTATTTGGTTTAGAATACATTATTACCTTAATTAAATGACTAGGAAATTAGACAATATTTCATTTGCAAGAACTTTCCATGTTATTGCTTTCATAACATATAACAAGTTTAGTTACAGGAGAAGATAAGTTTAAAATAGTATTAGTACCACTTTATAAATGCTTAGTAAGACCAGACCTGGAATACAACATCCTGTTTTGGTCATCACATTATAAAAAAGATGTTGAAACTTTGGAAAAAGTGCAGAGAAGAGCAACAAAGATGATTAAAAGCCTGGAGACTAAAACATATGGAGAACAATTTCAGGAATTGGGTATGGCTACTCTAGAGAAAAGAAGGACTAAGGATGACATGATAGCTGTATTCCAGGATTTGAGGGGCTGACTCAAAGAAGAGGGGGTCAACTTATTTTCCAAAGCACCAGAAGGCAAAACAAGAAACAATGGATGGAAACTAGTCAAGGAGAGAAACAACCTGGAATTAAGCAGAAACTCAACAGCAAGAACAATTAACCAGTGGAACAGCTTGCCTTCAGAAATTGTGGGTGCTGGAGGTTTTTAAGAAAAGACTACAGCCATTTGTCTGAAATGGTATAGGCAGGGGTGTTAAACTGCAGGCCCATGGGCTGGACACATCACAAGGAAACCACGCCCACCCATTGCCGGCAATGGGGGGAAAGTTCTGATATGTCGTGTGACATCACATGATGTCACGAGTTTGACATGTCTGGTATAGGGTCTCCTGCCTGAGCATGGGGTTGGACTAAAAGACCTTCAAGATCCCTTCCAGCTCTATTCTGATTAAATATACAAAAAGAGTGGTTGGATGAAGCCGAAATTCAATCTAGATCAGCATCTTGCTTTTCTATAATGGCTACTCCATCAACACAGTCTGCACGTTTTATATAAAAATCAGGATAATAAAAGTTAGCCTAGCCCACAAGCACCTAGTACTGATATATTTCTTGAAATCTATAGCATTTGACAATTATGTCAAAACAACAACCTGTACATGATGTCGTTGTACAAATGGTAGAATTATATGATGACATGGTGTTTGATAGAAATGCATAAACTAAGTCATTTGTATCATGTAATTATGTTAACTATGTCAAGCATTTATCCTTACATTTCTTCCCAGTGATTAAATATTGCTTCTGATTTTCCAGGTTCCATTCATCCTGGTTAATAGTCAATTATAAATCTATCTCTAATGAATTATTTCACTAACTATTGCTCCACATTTTAAACTCATTTAACTTCTGTGATATATACATTCTACCTATGTAATGGGATTGTGTTTTTAGCATTTAATCTGGATTGGAATTGTAATATTGATGTCCATAGGATTTTAGTTCTTGGAGATCCATTTGTATAACTTTATGTTGTAAGAAACTCATTTGCTTATCCTAGAATTAAACTCTACTGCTAGGTCTTTTGCTGCTTACTTTAATGTTGAAGTTTTAAAGGGATAATTGTGATCTCAGGGTGTTAAATTCTATTTTGTGCCTTGCTTTGGAATTATGGCTACAAAGGAAAGGAGATGATAAATGAATAATATTAAAAATACCACTAACAGAGACTGAACTGCAAAACTTGCAAATTTGACTAAATCCCCACTACCCTCATCCACATAAGCAATTCAAACCATTGCTGGAACAACAATAACCTTCCATTCTTGGGGCTAAGATCCTAGTTTGGATGTGAGGATTTCTGGCTAGTAGTTTTATTCAGTGAAAGCTGGAATGAATTCTCCTCCTGAAACAGCTCTATGATGCACAGTAAGCATTTCACTTCTAAGAGCAGAAACAGTTCTCCCTCTCTCCCTTTCTCTTAAGCTGCAAGCAACAGTGAAGAGTGCCAGGCCACAGAAAGCAAAGTCCGTTCTGGGCATGGGCAACAAAAAATTAGCTACTGGTTCTGCTGAATTGGTGCAAACTGGCTGAATCCCATCACCTCTTCAGTTCCAAAAAGGTAACTTCATTATACAGGGACCTGAAAACAATCAAAACCATTTTAAACAGATAGATTATGTTCATACTAATCAAGGCACTCAGCCAAAGTTGTAATGTCTCTATTTTTGCATTTTTCCCTCCCTAAAGTAAAGAGTTATTGCAGATCATGCAAAGGAGATGGCTGTGTTGTAATAATAACCCACAGCTATTTTCAGCATTTTCTTGGGCCTCAAATATAATAATAATAATAATAATAATAATAATAATAATAATAATAATAATAATAATAATAATATAATAATAATAATAATAATAATAATAATAATAATAATAATAATAATAATAATAAGAAGAAGAAGAAGAAGAAGAAGAAGAAGAAGAAGAAGAAGAAGAAGAAGAAGAAGAAGAAGAAGAAGAAGAAGAAGAAGAAGTTGGAAGAGATCTTGAAGGTCATCTAGTCCAACCCCATGCTCAGGCAGGAAACCTTATACCTTTTCAGACAAATGGCTGTCCAGTCTCTTCTTAAAAACTTCCAGTGTTGGAGCAACCTTGCAAAGTAACCTAGAGAAGAAGCACACTCCATAACTAGCAACCTACCTAATAGTTCTAACTCAGGGGTGTCAAACTCAATTTCACTGAGGGCCGCATCAGCACTGCAGTTGTCCTCAAGGGGCTGGGTGGGTATGGCCAGGGTGGGCATGGCCTACTGGGTGGGTGTGGCTAGAGTGCATATGGCCTACTGGGTGGGCATGGCCAGCTCTACATCGTTCGCATCAAGGGTGCCTATGGGGGCCTGGGCAGGAATGGGACAGATCTGAGAGTCTATGAAGGAGGGTCTCTGGGCCAGGGCCAAGGCAGAGGGGGCAGTTCCCTCACTGTTTCCAGGATGGCTTTGCGGGCCACATGAAACCACTTCGCGGGCCGGATCTGGCCCCCGGGCCTTGTGTTTGACATGTCTGTTCTAACTTATTATAAGGTAACATTAACAGAAAGGGATTTATTTATTTATTTATTTATTTATTTATTTATTTATTTATTTATTAGATTTTTATACCGCCCTTCTCCCGAGGGACTCAGGGCGGTGAACAGGGCATATAATAAAAATACAGAATACAAAAGTTAAGAACAAATTAAATTATAGCCCAAATAAAACAGTAAAAAAATACAAATATTAAAACCCAAGTTAACTCCCCATCAGGCCAGGCCAGCTTGCAGTGGCTCAGTGGGTTAGGATGCTGATCTTGTCGATCAGAAGGTGATCAGAAGGTCGGCAGTTTGGCAGGTCGAATCCCGAGTGCCATGTAGCAGAGTGAGCGCCTGTTACCTTTACCTAACATTAACAGAATCTTGCAAGCCTGAAAATACTACTTTTCCCACTTCATCTTTTCAATCCCCAAAACTAGGGACAGTCCCCTCTGAAACATTTGCCACACTCACATTCCTTCTGCAGGTTGTTTCCTCTGCATCTTTTCCTTTCCTCCTGCTATCCCCAGGATATCCCCATACAATTATACTAAGACAGAAGCACAGGGAAAGGAACAAACAAGGGGGGGGGAATGTTAGTCAGGAATACTGGTGTAAGCTAGGTATGAGGATCCATTGTGAGGGATTCCAAATAACAGGCAGGACAAGAGAAATCAAATCCTTTTGTTTATTACTGCAGTGGTAAAGAATAATGCATCTAAGTGGACACAAGGAGTGGACCCATATTAGTCTTTTATGCAATATTCAAACCCAGAAAAATGAAAACAATTGGTCAAAAATTGATACATATGTATGACATCTTGACTATCCCATTATACATGAGTTGGGGTGCAATTTAATAAATTATAATAGCCCTGGGGGTCTTTTTAGGGACTTTTTGTTATTAGTTAGGGACCTTCATTTCCACTTTCTGCCCAGCAACAGCTGATATAGGCCATCAAAAGGTTTTTTTGTTTTATAAAGTATGATATTTCAGTGTTCACATTACAATTTTCCGTATGTTGGGATTTGTGGCATAAAGCAACCACCACTGATTGCTATATATGAAGATTATGTCAATTAGGAGTGGCTTTGTTCCAGATGGTTTGTTGCAAGAGAACAGAAATGACAATTATTTCATTGATATTCTGTGTGTGTGTGTGTGAGAGAGAGTGTGTGTTGTCAATTGAAATGTAAGCTTGAATCTAGCAGAGATTTAAAAACTGAAATCTTGTTTTGTTAATTTTTCCAAACATAAAGACAGGTGTGATTCAAGAAAATTAATATTTACCAAGTAAAAAGAAATGTGAGGACTGGTATTCTATACAGAAAATGCAAATATGAGTGAATAAATGGTTGTGGGATAAAATGCTTACAAAATTTCCTGATAAGTACGGTAATTAGAAAAGCATTATAGCTAAAAATGATAACAATCTCCTTAAATGAGGGAGGAGGGGAGGGAGGGAAAGAGAGAGAGAAAGAGAGAGCACTGAACTGATTTAAACTACTTTCAGGTGAACTGAGGTGTTAACCTTTTGCAACAAAATCAGCTCCTTGAAGACAAGTGGCTTTGTTATTTCCTACAGTTGTCTATTGTAATTCATTAAACTCTATATAATAATAGCTGGTTAGCCTTCAAGATACATTGCTCTTTAGAGTATTAATTATTCTAAGCCCAAAACTGCTGTGAACAGTGAAGGAGCTAGACTTCATCTGACCATTTTAACTCTGAATACCTGAAGTTACGTGAAACTAAACTACATGTTCTCTTTCCCCTTACATATATATTCTTTTTCCTCCAGCACATGCAGTATTGGAAATGGGATTCTGGCAGTCATCTGCAACAGATGTATTACAATTGTTAATGTAGACTTCATCTATGTAAACTATCAAACATGAGAAGTCCAAAAGCAAACATTGGTGAACTTCAGGCTAGAGCATCATGCCTACAAATCATATTACTACTGCAGCAGCAGCAGCAATAACAACAACATATTGATTAATTTTGTTCCATAAGTCACTGTCATTTTCTCCATGATGATCGTTCCCTAACCTGGTCTTCCAGGTCTTCCAATAGCCACTCTAACGGAGTCTATCAACCTTGCTACTACTTATCTGCTTCTCTTTCTTCCCACATTTTCCAGCGTTATAGCTTTCTCCAAAAAGTTAGGTCTTCACATAAGGTGTCTAAAGAAGGATAACCTGAGCATAGTTATTTGTTCCTTATATGGAAACTATGGATTGCAGTTGTTCAATGATTATTTGTTCAGTTTTGGTGTGTCCATGATATTTCCAGATTTTTTTCCCAACACCAACGTTCAAAAGCATTAATATTCTTCCCCATCCTGCTTCTTTAAAGTTGAACTTCTGTTTCTATAAAGTGTCACAGGGAACATTGTGGCTTCCAGAATTCTGATATTTGTAGGTATACACATGTCATGGCATTTGAATATTTTTTACCAGATTTTTCATGGTTGCCCTAGTAAGTGGTATTCTGCAGTGTATTTCTTCGCTTTTCCTTCACTGTTGATGGTAAAGCCTACCACTTTGATATCTTCATTGTCAATTCTAAGACTGATTGTTCTACTGGTTGTCATGAGATTGGTCTGCTCTATATTTTTCCATGTAGGACTCTAATCTGCATTGGAGGATCCAAGCATTATTATGCCAGCATGTGATATTAAGATTATTTCGCATTCTCTTTTCCAACCCTATAAAGTCTCACTTTTTTTGGGGGGGGGAGAATATGGGTATGTAAATTGACCTCTTTCAATCTGTTGTTCAATGTGTCATTCTCCAAATTTTCTGACATAATTTGCTAGAAAATGTACCAATTGTTCTTTTTTGTTTCTTGCCATATTTCAGTGGGCATTCTATCCATTCCTGTAGCTTCCTATTTGATTCTAAAATTTTGTTGTAATAAACCTCTTTCTGCATAGTGTATGATGACAAAAGGATATTGGAGAGAGAGGAAACTAGTCTGACCTTGTTAACTAAAGTGTTCCAAAATTTGACTTCCGGTTTGCCAAGCCAGCCGACATGGACGTCTGGAGGACAGCTCTTGTCTTCCACATCCAGTTTCACATTGCTGGGGGGTTCTAAAAGGGCTAAAGAGTCACCCTGGAGGGGAGACCAGCAAGAAGGGGCTTTTTCAGAAATGCAGGGGAGCCTCAACCCCCCCATTAGTGCCTGCATTCCCTTCAAACTGGTGGATGAAAGACTGGCCATAGGAATATGGCCAGTTACTAGGCTACAGACAGCCAAAGTCAAACTTACCACCAGGCAACATTAAAGCAGCGTGGAAGAGACAGGGATAAGATTCCTCTCTTATACCTTAATCTTCTTCTTTTCACCTAAATAAGCTGCTAAGTACCTTCCCCCCTGTGGAGAGGGAGGGGGGAATTCAACCCTCCCTTCAAATAAGCGGCGAGCAAGCTCAGGGGTGTTTTTAAAAAAAATGAAAAAAGAAACGGACTAAAAGAAAAGAACTTTCAAAGCACTTGGGGGACACCCAGTGACTAAATCTGAAATTGCAATCTGACTTTCTCTTTTTAAAAAAATTAAGAAAATATTTAAGAAAAACAAGATAAGATTAACCTTGAACACCAGATGTGAAACTCCACCATAGAAGAGTTTCAAAAACATACCTATGCTATGTGGGAAATATCTTACCAAACTTATCAGTTCCTTTCTACAGCCGGTGATGAAATAAGAGCTTTTGGAAAAAAAATTAGAAAGCATCTCAAAGAAACAAACTCAAACTGTGACTGCAACTAATATTTTATCGGGACAAAACTTAACAGAAGAAATTGAACAATCAAATACATTGACAGAAGAATTAAATATTCAACAAACACAGACTTTTGAAGACCAAAATAAGAAACAGGTGGGAAAAAAATTATTCAGTCCAGGACAATTATATCAAGAGGTGAAAATAATGAGAAGATTTGGCACTGTTCACAGACTCCTCAATCCTTCAAAAATGGAGACTGGAGGGCTTCTTCAATATGATATAACAACACAAGAATGCTTTGATGACCCTGAGGCAAAGAAGCGAAAAATGAAATGGCAAAGGAAGAAAGCAAGGATAAGATTGAATAAATATGGACATACGTAAGAGGACTGAAATAGATAATACCAAAATAGACAGGATTGTATTTGAATTAAGAGAGATTGTTTTGACGAGTAGATAAAAATACTGACTAATTAAAAAAACACAGTTGAAATATTGAGCTTTTTAAATGAAATGGATTAAGATGTATATATGTTAAGAATAATACAATGTAACTAATATACTTGGATGTAGTGACATGAAAGGATGTATTAAATGTTGAAACGGGAGAAATTTTGGTTAATTTTCAATATCTGGAAACTATAAATGAGAAATAAGAATATTATATTGTCCTCCTCCTCTTTCTCCTCCTTGCAATTGGTATCCTAATGACTACCATTCTTATAGTGTACTATTAACGTTGATATGGAAATGAGATAAATAAGAAGTGTATTTACATTACTAGGTATCAGAGAAAACTGTGTAAAGGGAAAGGAGATTATTTAGAAATACGTATGAAAATGAGAAACTTTAAATGTTTAATTTTAATATCAATGTAAAATTAAAGCTGGAAAAATATATAAGGTGTTTGATGTCTTAAAGATGGAATGTTAAAATATAAAATATACCAAAGTATTGACAAATATAAGAAAACTATTAAATGACTGATGGATAGCAATGAGAAGTACGCTAATTTAGATAAGAGATAATGTGTATTAAAGGAAACGAGAGAGGAAGTATTGGTTACAACAATTTGGAGATTTGTAATAATATGTATTTGTCTGAAATGGAACTATTTTAACCTAGACACCACGTTGCTTTTTAAAAATACTATTGTAATATTGGAAAACTAATAAAAAATAAAAAATAAAATGTTCCAAAATTCAAAATAAACTATCCTGAAAGCAATATTACGTTTCTATCAGTTGTGCTCCTTGCAAGAAAGGGTTCCTCTAGGGTCTCTTAAAACAAAGTAAAAATAAATAAGTAAACAAAAAAGCATTGGATGGACAGAGAACCCAGCATTTAAAATAATCTCTAGTTCTTTAGTTCTTTGGCCAAGGATTGCAGAGGTAAAGCAGTGATATGGTGATATTATAAAATTAGGCACATTGACAGTTCCACAATGTAACTGTGGTGAATAATCATTTGCAAGGTTCTCTTGTTCTTTGTGTTATGTTCAAAGGAAGGTCTTTTTTGTTGTTAGTTGCAAAGTTGTGTCTGACCCATCACGACCCTATGGACAATATATAGTTCATTCCTCCTATAGGAGGAGCTTATGAAAAGGATTTGTGAATGACCGAGTTGGTAAAGTCCTGTTGAAATATCTGGACAACTTCTAAGGGATAATATAGAACCAAACTATTCATATAATTTATAGCCATGTCCATCCATCACTGGGTGGACTAAGCCTGGCTAAGTAATGATATGTCAGTATATTGATGGATTGCTATCAGTCATACCGTGGATATCTTCCCATCCTGATATCCTGACATCAGTTAGAAAGGAGTTTATAACTCAATCCAAACTATATCCATGTCTTGACTTTCTATCACTGGCATGAGTATAGTTGTTTCACTTTCTCAGATACTAATCAGTGTCAGGTCTTGTTGGTAATTGGAAAGGAGACTGCTGGTAAACAGAAGGATGTATAATACCAGGCAAAATTGTCACAAAAATTACACTGCTGCATCCTTTTTGAGAACAGGAGTCTAACTTTTTGATGCAATTGGCTTTTGGTCCATTTGAAGTTTTTCAGTTTGGCATTCAACTATTGCATTTTATTTGTTTGTTTATTTATTTATGAGATGTGAAGGTAGTAGGCTGCCTCAGTTCTAGTCACAAGGCTCAAGGAGGAGAAAATAAGCATGCTGTATTGGAAGCAGGATGGGCTCTGTCATTAGGCACAACAGACTAAGGTGGCAGGCCAGGATATTACAGATAGGCAGCCAACTATTAGCAAATTTATTTGAGATTATTACATATTTACATCCAGAGATTGGGATGGCTGCTTATTAATTTATCTATTTTATGCACAAAAAATAGCTTGGTTAGCTCTGGACAATATTTCTCTTAATTTGATGAGTCTATGCAGTTTCATTTTGCTCTTCCAGAAGCAGAATAGTTGTGCTGCCCCATTCACACACACACACACACACACACACACACACACACACACACCTGTGCTCTAGTGAGTTTATTAAGACTCCCAGCAATTCCCTTCACCAAAAACATGTAATGTCCTAATCAAGTCCAGGTTAGTCCACAGAGCAATGGCCCAATAGTCCACAAGGCACTTGAACATTGCTCAAACAAAATAACTTCACTAGACAAACTTAAACCCACCAGGAAAAACACAGGAGAGCTCACAGGGCAATAAAAATTCAAAGTCTCCAAGGCACGATTCAATTCTAAACATGGTGTCAATCCAGAGTGAAGCAGGAATCATGACGACCAAACATGTTGTTCCCAACAATGCCTCCATCTGTTTGCTGTGATAAATAGCCAGCTTCCAGTGTAGGCAACCAAGACAGGCAGGGCCCTCTCCTCTCAAGTAGTCTGGCTGATCTTCTCTGCTCCTGCCTTTTCTCTGCCCTACATTTTCTCAGATCAGAGGTGCAGAAGGTAGTTGCTTCTCTTCTTCTCTGGACCTCTGTCACTGTAAGCTTTCCCCAGTTGGAACCTCATCCAACTCCCCTCCGTCCAGCCATTCAGAGCCATCAATCAACTCAGTTCCTGATGTGCCAGGAATTGGCTCATCCTCCCCTTAGCTGACATCTGAGGGAATTGTTCAAGGAAAACATCACAATAGTATGGGTCAGATGTGATTGAATGGAAATCCACAATCCAATTCACTTTCAAACTCAAGAAAATAATGTGAGTGCTACAAAGTCTGTATATTATCTTTCTCTTTCCGCATTTGCAAATTCATTAAAAGATTCATCTGCCTTCCCTTTCCCCTACAGGTTATCACACTGATTAGAACTAAGAACATGGACATTTCAACATCAATTTTCACAGGCCCTGACTTCTTTCATTACAAGGTAAGGGGGAAAGATACCAATGATGGAGAGAAAATTAAGTGATGGTACAAGAGCACAGCAAAGAAGTGCCAATCTCATGGATTTTCCAGGTAATTCCCAAATGGCAAACTTACTTAAACACTCAAGGTCAATAGTTGTTTAGGTGGATACCAGGATTATTATCAAGCCTTCTAAGACTGTATATAAGAATCTACAGCAGGAATACAGGTTGTCCTTGACTTAAGACCATAACCAGGACTACATTTTCTGTAGTTAAGCAAACCAGTTGTTAAGTGAGTCACACCCAGTTCTCTATTTTTTTTGCTGTGGTTGTTATCTGAGTCACTACAGCTGTTAAATCACATGGTCATTAAGTGAAACCAGGGCCCTCCATTGACTTTGCTTGTCAGAAACTGCCTGGGAAGGTCACAAATGACAATCACATGATCCCAGGATGGTTCAATCATCATAAATACAAGCCGGTTGCCAATTGCCTGAATTTTGATCATGTGACTGCAGGATGATGAAATGGTCATAAGTGCGAGGAGCTGTTGTAAGTCACATTTTTAGCACCATTGTAACTTCTAATGTAAAGGAATGATTGTTAAGTCAAGCACAACCTGTTCACATTTTGCTTTATCCCCAAAATGACTCACGAAACCTCTCCCAGAATTCTGCCAAAATAATAATTCTTAACGTGGTGGAATTGGAAAAGAATTAAACACATCAGGAATAATCCTTTAGTTATATTTTATTAAGTTAAATAAGATTTTGGCTTTGTTTTGATTCTGCCGGGTCACCAAGCTCAGCTGAGCGTGATTCTTAATCCTTCAGAAGATAAAAACAAATCTTGGACAATATCTAGTGTACATATTGGTGATCTGACTTCATCCTTTTCTGGTACATTTCAACAAAATGTGGAAGAGGCACTGGGGTTCCATTGGTTGTTGGTTGTTTTTGAAATAATCTCAGATGAAACTCAGAATATATGCTGCACTATTTGGGAGGGATTTAATCTTGTATTTACTCAGTGTTTTCAGCCATAATTATCCTCAAAGCTTTGCCAGTCATCTCCCTGGGGGGGTTGCGTATTAAAGGTGTTTTGTTACAAAAGTATTGTTAAAAGATTGCATGCATCAGCTTCGGCTGGGGATGTGGTTCTCTAAACAAGTCTTGTCTCTTAAATAATACATATTGAAAACACATTTTTACTGCCACAGTTAGAGGCAAAAACAATAGTTTCGGGGAGGAAAAAAAACATTTGTCACTTTAATTATTTAGAATGCATACCATAGAATTGTTAAGTAATGGTATATTTCATGGTTGTATGCCATGAATATCACTTTCTCTTTTGCTTAGCACACCAACTAGTAATTAAATGTCTTGTCTCATGATCTGGAAGAGCAATCTCAATGCGATGTTGCCACTGAGAGCATTTAAGTTCCGTCATACATATGGAAATGAAATGAGAAACAGACATATCAATGCTTTATGTTTCCCTTGATATGAATTTTGAATCTCCAAAATCCAGATAACAAGTACAGTGTGATTTTGTAAACGTCTCCAGAAATACCTTGCTGTATAAAATGGCCATGATCCATCCAGCCCTTGAAAGTTATACAGATCATATTGTTTATTATTATTATTATTATTATTATTATTATTATTATTATTATTATTATTATTATTATTATTATTGTTGTTGTTGTTGTTGTTGTTGTTGTTGTTGCTGTTTTGATATTGAGCTACGTTTCAAATGACTTTTTCACCTCCCTAGAGAATTTTTAAAAGAAGCAATTAAGCAATTAAGTGGAGTAAAATTGAGCTAAGAAAACTCCTTCTTCTACTGATTGTAACTTGGTAGATGGATGTTCCTTTATTTGGCTATTATTTATTAATAAATAAGTATTTATTAATAAATAGTAAATAATACCCATATTCATTTCCATATTAATAAACCAGCTATCTCATCAGGTGTGGTGCTAGCTACCAATTTGAATGTGTTTGGGAAAAATATTGAATAAATTCATGGAAGTTATCTGGATCAATGGCTTAGTCTTGATGGTAACATGAGTGCTTCTGAAGACCAGCTACTGGGAGACTAGTTGACTTCCTTGTGTAGTTGGTTGACAGCAGACTGATGGACTAGATCAGGGGGTGTCAAACTGCCGGCCCGCAGGCCAGATGCGGCATCCGGAAGCCATGCCCACCCCATTGCTGGCAATGGCAAAACAGTCCCGATACGTCTTGTGATGTCACGTGATGTTGCTAGTTTGACATGTCTGGACTAGATGGTCAGCTGCCCAATCTAGAAAGGGCATTGTTTATGTTATTATAATTCATTACACTCAGTTATGAAGTTAAGTGGTTCTAGATTTTTATTGTTGTGAGCTGCCCTGAGTCTGTAGGGAGAAGGGCAGCATATAAATTTAATAAATCCTAAATCCTAATCCTAGATTCATGGAGAAGGGACAAAGAAAACATATTGTTAACTATACACCCCAAGATACTTTGCTCTCCAAGGAAAAGAATAGATTATTTCTCTCAAGCATATACAGACACAACTGAACTAATGCTTGAATATTGCATGAAACCCCACCTTCCATTAAACATCATAGCATACTTAAAATAGCAAGAAGATACATTAAGGAGTCATAATGAGTCATACAGCATACTAGTCTTTCTTCCATCACCTTTGCTCCAGTACCTGCCCCCAGAAGTAATACTTCAGTCTGTATCACTTCTGTATCACAGGACTGGACACGATATTAGTCCTGCACCTGTTGCTGTGCAAGTCTTCCTGATATCTCTTTTCATTAGAGCATTTGGAGACTTCTTCTTGTGAATTATTTATAATTCTGCACCATGAGAATTCTAAATTACATGGGAAGGAGACATGAATACAGCTGAGTGCCCATTGTAGACACATCAGAAAAACTGAAAAGGACTGTAGAATAATGTGGCTGGTGCTAAAGAAATGGCCCTTTAGCGCCCTTTGTAGCTGCATTGTCCCTTCGCAAGCAATACAAAACAGAGTTGGATTTCTCTTTCACGAGCTACTCTGTCACTTCAGAAGGGACAAAATGATGAATACAATACAGAGATAAGGTGCACATTGAGAGCACCATCAACAGATGTATTTTTTTTTTAAAAAAAAACTTCTTTCCCCCAGCTGGCCATTATTTATCCTTTTGATCTCAACTAACAGCTAAAGAAAGGGACATTCTATTACAGGATGCCTCTGGGGATATTTAGACTGAGAAAATGTTGGGAAGAGAAAATAACATGTAGAAATAAAGATGTTGCTTTGAAAGATTACTTCTTTAAACCTTGCCTAGGGGAAAATAAAGATGTTAGCTGTAAGGCACATCATCTAGCAGACACTGGAGGTAGGCTTCATTCTTCTTCATTGGGTACACTAAGCTGCTGTGCAGCCAGGTTCTTTGATAGAGAAATATTTCAAAGCTGTTCTAAACATTGTGTTCGAGATGGATTGCTGTGAAGGGACCCTTCCTTCCATTCACAAGCTTTTTGAAGCAGAACACGTATGCTTGCTTTCCTTTATTTTTGTGGCATACAAGTTCTTTTGTCTTCAAGAAAGGAACAGATAGTCCTTTACTTACAACCACACTGGACCCCTAAATTTCTGTTGATAAGCAAGACAGTTGTTAAATGAGCTTTGCCTCATTTTATGACCTTTCCTTTCTGGTCATAGCTGTTAAACGAATCACTGTTGTTCTTAAGTTAGTAACACACTTGCTAAGTAAATCTGACTTCACCATTAACTTTGCTTGTCAGAAGGTCACAAAAGGTGATCACATGACACTGGGACACTGCCAACATCGTTTGCCAAGGATCTGAATTTTGATCACATGTCCATGGGGATGCTGCAACAGTCTTCAGTGTGAAAATTGGTCATAAGTCACTTTTTTCAGTCTGTTGTAACTTTGAATAGTCACTGACTGAATAGTTATAATTTGAGGACTACCATTTCTCATCATGAGCCAAGGTGGACCAATATTTTTTCTAAACCATGGTCAAAGTTCAATTTCATTTCATTGACATATAGTATAATTCACATCAAATCAGCATATTATGGATGGATGGATGGATGGATGTCTCCATATATTTTTCATGTTTTATCATTTCTATAACTTAATCATAATTCAGGAATTACTCTTAGACACATTCTGGAGAAACTTTTATTACATTTCATTCATTTGTGTGATATTTCATGTATTGTGTTTCATTCACAATTCAGCTGATTTCATTTAAATTCATAAATTAATTCATTTATAATTTTGTAACAACTCTTGCAGGGATTATTTTGTTAATTAAATTAAATCACCATTTAATTTGTCTTAATTTAATTAAATAAATTAAATTTATATTCTATTTGATTTTCACTAATTTAATTTTATCAGCAATTCAGTAATTATTACAGTCCAGGAGGCCCAATAAAGATTAAATTTAATGCTATTTATATTTATAATTCATTTAATTCTATTAGTTAAAATTTTGTTTTCTATCTTTTTTATATTCTTGTATTTTTTCACTCGTTTATATGGGTTTTTTTAATTACAAGTCAGATATCAAAATAAAGGGAAATATTTTGAACTGTGAATCTCCATCTCCATTCTTACGTTATACAATCTTGCTACTGCTCTATTTCTTTCTCAGTGCAAACAAGGTTGAATGAATTTCTGCTTACACTTTAAATGCAATTGACATTAGAGTTCCATTAGAGTTCATTGTCTTAGGTGTGCTAAGCAATATAGTAAAATTTTAGATTATTATGTCTGCAAGTATTAAAAAACTAGTGTTCAATCAAAACAATCGGCAAGGCAGTTAAATATTAAAAATTAAAAAAATGTCTAGGTACAAAACATATTTTGGAGTCTGTTACATAGTAGTCTTTTCATCAGTGATGTTTCAAACAAATTTCCTTTTTCAATATGTTCACAAATCTTTTAAACTAGCCAAGATTTTTCTAGCTGCAAGTAAAAAGGAGTAGGAAAACTAGTGAGAGAGTTTCAATATGTATAAGACAGAATAGAATAGAATAGAATAGAATAGAATAGAATAGAATAGAATAGAATAGAATAGAATAGAATAGAATAGAATAGAATAGAATAGAATAGAATAGAATAGAGTAGAATAGAATACAATAGAATAGAATAGAATAGAATAGAATAGAATAGGTTTATTGGCCAAGTGTGATTAGACACAGAAGGAATTGTGCATAAGCTCTCAGTGTACAGCAAAGTAATCTAATTATAACAATAATACCAATAAGAAAAGGTAGTAGAAAATATGAGAAGGATAATAGTAATACAGTTATACTACATGGACAAATATCCTTAGACATAAACAGCATACTTTCTGAATAAATTGGAGCCACATTATCAGCTTATAAGAACCAAGACTGTGTAAATACTACAGCCAGGGCTTTTTTTGTCATAGAACGCTCAGAACGGAGTTCCGGCACCTTTTTTGTATGGAACCTTGTAGGATAGGCAAGGTGGGTTGTATGACATGTGTGAGTTCTGGCACCTTTTTCTTTTACAAAAAAAGCACTGACTACAGCTACAGATTTTCAAAAATTTAGAGCTGAAGTAGTTCTTGACTTATAACCATTTTTTAATAACCATGAGACAGCCATCATAAAAGGTTGCTCCAACACACCACCTCCTCCATTCGCATAGCATCCTGAGGCCATTCCACCATGAGTCTTGGGTCTCTCCCTTGTGGTCCATTTAACAACCAGTGTAATCACTTAATGACTGCAACTGGGAGAGTCAGGATTGTGGTTACTGAGTAAAGCAGTCACATAGTATCTCAGTTAATAACTGCTTTGCTCAATGACCAAAATTCAGCTCAACTGTAGTCATAAGTAGAGGACTACCTGTATCTCTTTAAGTCACCTCATAAAGAAATATCCCAGAAAATGAATTTTCCTTAGAACACAAATTGAAAACTCTTCCAAAATAAGAGATGTATGTCACAACTGAAAATATTGATCCAGAAAAGCTTTATGTCAGCCTGCTTTATAGTTTAAACCAAATAAATACAGGTAGTCCTCCAGTTACAACCATTGATTTAGCAACCAGGCAGTGTTACAACAGCACTGAAAAAGCAACTTGCAACTGGTCTTTCCATTTAGATCTGTCACAGCATCCTGGGATCATATAGTTACCACTTGCAACCTTCCCAGCTAGATTTCAACAAGCAAAGTCAATGGACAAAGAGAGATTCTTTTAACAATTTAGTTAACAGCTACAATGGTTTGCTTAACCATTGCAAAACAGAGGATAAAATTAGGCACAGCTCATTTAACAACTGCCTTGCTTAGCAACGGGAATTCTGTTCCCAATAGTCGTTGAGTGTAACGCTGTAAAGAAAATGTACTCCAGAATGAATAATTACATACATGAGAAATGGAAGCTGATGAGATACTGCTGTGCTAGCTAATACAGAAAAAAAAGCTGTGTTATTGTTTGTGCTTGGTTGGTTACTTATTTTACCTCTTTACCAAGGGTAACTTCAGAACTTTTTTTGTAGAAGAAGTTGCTTCCCCCCTTCCCTTTCTCAGAGTAGAATATGTTAATAGTTTTTTTTTTAAAAAAATAATAGTTTTGCATACCTGTTTACATTAGAGTTATTTTAGCTTAATAATAATAATAATAATAATAATAATAATAATAATAATAATAATAATGATGATGATGATGATGATGAAGAAGAAGAAGAAGAAGAAGAAGAAGAAGAAGAAGAAGAAGAAGAAGAAGAAGAAGAAGAAGAAGAAGAAGAAGAAGAAGAAGAAGTTGGAAGAGATCTTGAAGGTCATCTAGTCTAACCCCCTGTTCAGGCAGGAAACCCTATACCATTTCAGACAAATGGCTGTCCAGTCTCTTCTTAAAAACTTTCAGTGTTGGAGCATTCGCAGCTTCTGGAGGCAGGTTGTTCCACTGGTTAATTGTTCTAACTGTCAGAACTAAGAAGAAACTTCCTGACAGTTAGAACAATTAACCAGTGGAACAACCTGCCTCCAGAGGCTGTGAATGCTCCAACACTGGAAGTTTTTAAGAAGAGACTGGACAGCCATTTGCCTGAAATGGTATAGGGTTTCCTGCCTGAGCAGCTGGTTGGACTAGATGACCTCCAAGATCCCTTTAAACATTATTATTATTATTATTATTATTATTATTATTATTATTATTATTATTATTATTATTATTATTATTATTATTATTATTATTATTATTATTATTAAGCTAAAATAAGACTAATATAAACATAGGTATACAAAACTATTATTTTTTTAAAAAAAAATATTAACATATTCTACTCTGAGAAAGGGAAGGAGGGAAGCAATTTCTTCTACAAAAAAAGTTCTGAAGTTACCCTTGGTAAAGAGGTAAAATAAGTAACCAACCAAGCACAAACAATAACACAGTTTTTTTTCTGTATTAGCTAGCACAGCAGTATCTCCTCAGCTTCCATTTCTCATGTATGTAATTATTCATTCTGGAGTACATTTTCTCTACAGCGTTACACTCAAGGACTATAGAGTCATTTCTTTAATGGATCTCAATGTGAAAGTCATTCAGCTGAGAACACAAAGTCCATGCAAATACAACCTAACAAGTGATGGTTCATGAAATGAAAGCTTATTTCTAATATTTTGACAGTGAAGGTGATTATGAACACATTCACGTACTATGCCCAATTATCTATTATAATGATTAGAACTATCTAGGTCTATTCAAAATAAACTAAGGTATTTAACAATTATTGTTTTATTCTCCAATAATGGCTGGCAAAAAAAAAGAATAAGAAATTGAAAACTCTTAATGGATAGATCTGCCAATACAGGTAGTCCTCATCTTACAGCCACAATTGAGCCCAAAATGTTTGTTGCTAAATGAAAAAATTGATAAGTGAGTTTTGCCCCATTTTACAACTTTTCTTGTCACATTTGTTAACTGAATTCCTGCAGTTGTTAAATTAGTACCACGGTTGTTAAGTGGATCTGGTTTCCCCATTGACTTTGCTTGTCAGAAGGTTGCAAAGCACAATAGTTCAGTAAGAGGATTATGGATAGAAAGAGCTAAAGGACAAAGTAAAGAACTTCAGCTGATAGTTTAAGCTTTAGGAATTACAATAGGAATTGAAATAAAAGTAATATCTATAAAACTATCTTAGAACATTATTAGAAAATACATCTGCACATGAATAAAGTAAGATAAGAATACTTTATCCTGAAAACATGGCAACCTATATTTTATATTCACTTTAGCTGAGGAAGCCTTACTATGTGCTTGCTGTACTATGTGCTTGTTGCTATCCCTTCCATATTTCAATAGATACAATTAGCTTTTATTTATTTATTCAATTTACATGACCAGTCATCTTAAACATGTGACCCTCACCATTGAATCTTGCCCAGATCAAGTTATGTACTCCCCATAGTTTTTTATTATTATTCAAAGACTGTTTCACCTGTGTTATTCCATCTGTGCATGAAACTTGTGATGTGGGATGCTGTCCCATTAATTTGATTTATGGATCAATCCTGATATCCATGGACAGAGTATGCTTTCTTCCAAAATGTACCTCTGCGTGTCTAGGTAGATAATATATTGTTTTAAAATTGGCATTCTAGTCTAAGCATTTAGGGTTATGACTGCACAAATAACAGATAATTTTATACGGTTTGGAAGCTGATTGGTTGACATCAAAATCCATGATTAAATCTTACCTCAATCCATGATACATGGATAACTTTTTTTCTGCATGCAGTTGTGGGTTGAAAAAATGCCATAGGGATATCAACAGAATACAGAGCAAACACACATAAAAAAAATAGAGTCAGGAAACAAAATAAGAATCCGTTACAAGGGTTCCTATAAATTGTGGACATATACTTCCATATTGTCCCCTTTAATCCTACCCTGCCTCCCTGTCAAGAAATGTTACACAAAGATAGAATAGAATAGAATAGAATAGAATAGAATAGAATAGAATAGAATAGAATAGAATAGAATAGAATGGAATGGAATGGAATGGAATGGAATGGAATGGAATGGAATGGAATGGAATGGAATGGAATAGAATAGAATAGAATAGAATAGAATAGAATAGAATAGAATAGAATAGAATAGAATAGAATAGAATAATAGAATAGGAAGGCACCTGTACCATTTCAGACAAGTGACTGCCTAATTCTTAAAAAGCTCCAGTAATGGAGCACCCATGATTTCTGAAGGCAAACTGTTCTAAATAAGGGCCAATAGATTTTAAATATCGATGTTTGCAACAGTATACTAACTTTCATAGAGATTGTGAAAAGTGACAGGATGTCTTTCACCATTTTGGGAGTGAATAAATCTATCTTAATCTTAAATAAACCTTGAATTGGATGTATTGGATTAGGGCTTTACCCTGTGTCAGTCAGTGAGGGATTCAAGATGACAGCTGGCTTTTCTGCTATATAAAAATACATAAAAACGGATCCTCCGAAAACTGTTTCCACAATCCCAGTGTGTAAAGCTAGAATTTCTGGGTCCCAGACTAACTTACACATAAGCCTAACCCTACAAAAAAGATGTTTCCCTTTGAAAAGATTTCTATTTCAAAATAGACCTTTACTTAAGGACATTTATTTATCAGCCAAGTTTGACTCTGTTGGGAAAATAATCAGTGGGTGCGCCTGCCCTTTGGAACCAGCTGCCCGTGGAGCTTAGGACTGCCCCCAACCTTCGGTCATTCCACCGGGACCTGAAGACCTGGCTCTTTGAGCTTTCTGGCCCTGGCTGAGAGTTTTTTTTTTCCCCTCAGGGATCAAATTTAATTATTTTAACTGTTTTTAACTCTTGTATTGTATTGTATTGATGTTTTTAAATACTTTGTAAACCGCCCTGAGTCCTATGGGAAAAGGGCGGTATATAAATTCAATAAACTTAACTTAAAATGCCTCCATCTTCCTGTTTATGTCAAGCTTCTTATGGCCTCAAAAATAAGCATCTGTTTATTGGTCTGCCTAAATAAACATGTATTTGTAAACATTCTCCAGCACAAATTGTTTTCACGTTGTTCTCACATATGGGTTTATCCTAAAGATATCTCAAGAAGTTTCATTTATCTTGCAAACTGAAGTCTTATCTGAGCTTTTTCCTCAACTGTCAGTTTTCTTCTAGATACTAAATGTGCAGGCTTCATCTCCAGAGTAGAGAGCAGTAAAAGATCAAAATCTCTTTTCAGACTCAAATTTCTTAAGTTTCATTATATCCTTCAGAACGAAATCAGCTAATTACTTTTGCCTGGATTCACTAAAAATCTAAGACAATCCATATCTTAATGTCAAAAATTAAGTAATTGAAAAAGACCTCCACAACTCAAACCCCACGATCTTGCAATATCATTAATGTGCCACTTTTTCTTGACAGAAGCCCCCCTCTCTACATTCAAAAGTACAGGGAGTCCTTGACTTACGACCACAATTGAGCACAAAATTATGTGTGTTTTGCCTCATTTTGTGACCTTCCTTGCCACAGTTGTTAAATGAATTAGGCAGTTGTTAACTTAGTAACATGGGTCTTAAGTGAATCTGGCTTCCTTATTTACTTTGCTTGTTAGGAGGTCACAAAGAGGATTACTTGAGGCCAGGACAGTGCATCCAGCATAAGTATGAATCACTTCCCAAGTATCTGAATTTTGATCATGTGTGGTCGTTAAGCATGAAAAATGGCAATAATTCCCTTTTTAGTGCTGTTGTAACTTTGAACGGTTACTAAACAAACTGTTGTAAGTGAAGGAACTACCTGTAGTAGCAATTTGTAATATGCCATTTGCAAAAACACATTTTACATTTTTAAACAGAAGGCAAGTGACATGATTAGCTATTTTTAAAAGATGTGTGAGAATGAGGGAGGTGGGGGGGGGTTTGTACCAAGCTACAATAAACACTTTTTTTTGTCTTCTCTTAAATTATACAACCCTCATCACAGAGGCTCACAATAGAAGCAGAGGCCTACTGTTCAGGATAACAAAGGCACAGCTATAATGGAGGAAAGGAAAAAATAATTGCTAGGAATTTGAGATTACAAATGGAAATGCCATTGTAGAATAAAATGTGGGGTTTCCCATTTTCAGCTATTGTTCAAATATTGAGCCTGGGAATTGAGATTGGTCAATGTTGAAAACAATCCGGACAAAAATGTGTTCCACAATTTGACTGGAACGATTTTGTTTAGAATAATAGTATCAAGTGAAGGGCTTTGGAATTTATAGTTACTGTATTCACGCTTAATGAAATTAATCTTGTGGAAGCCAGGGCCTTTATTCTTAGGGCAAATACTAAGCCTTTTGTGTAAAACAATATGATAAAAGTGGTATTTTAAATAAAGTATGTGCTCATGTACTTCCACTATCTGCATTTCTAAATATTAGGAAGCAGAAATTTCAAAGAAAGCTGCTGGGTTTCATTAGTTTTCTGCAGCTAGATTCAAAATCTGCCATATGAATCAAAGTAGCAACCACATATGGAAGTTATATAATGGTTGTTTTTCCTGTTACCCTACTGAGTAGCAGCAAGAAATCCATTTGAATAGCAGAATTAAGAGAAGAGTAGATAGGCTTAATATCCCTATACTACTTCCTTACTCATATATTTTGGAATTTGTTTTGATAAAATTGCTTACAGAATAGATGTGTTATAGAGGAAAGATAGTCTGACATATTAAGAAACAAGTAATGGATTAGATGCCTTTTTTTAAGGTGGATCAAAGTTGGTGCGGAAACTGTGTTCAAAGCATGTTCAGGAAGAGTTTCTCATTAATTCCACAGTTTTAATCTTTGGTCCAATGTTCTCCGATAGATATTTGTTAGCAATGCTTAAATTTGGATTCATATTGTTGTAAATTTTTTGCATTCAGGAATAAGACAGCAATTCTCTTCACTTTCCTTCAATATGAAGGTTAAATAGATTAAATCCATGTTAGGGTTTTCTTTTGCTCTGTTATTTCTCCCAATACTTTATTAAGGTTTATTATAATGTAAAATACAATGAAAATAAAGATTTAAAAAAGGGAATAAAAGGGAGTGCAGTATAAAAAGACGAAAGGAAAAATTGACTTCTGACTCTTTCTAGCAAAGTGAAGTAATAACTACATTTACAGCCTTGCCTTACGTTTGTTACTATAAGCTACATCTACAGGTAGTCCTTGACTTATAACAGTTCATTTAGTGACAGTTCAAAGTTGCAACAGTGCTGGAAAAAGTGACTTATCATTTTTTACAGTTATGACCTTTACAGAATCCCCATGATCATATGATCATGTGATCAAAATTTAGACACTTGGCAACTGGTTCATATTTACGACCACTGCAGTGTCCCAAGGTCATGTGATCACCTTTTGCAACCTTCTGACAAGCAAAGCCAATGGGGAAGTCAGATTCACTTAACAACTAGGCTACTAACTACAACTACAGTGATTCACTTAACAGCTGTGGCAAGAAAAATGGGGCAAAACTCACTTAACAATAAACATTTTGGATTCAATTGTGGTTGTAGGTCATGGACTATATGTATTGTTCAATCTTCAAACTAAAGTCTAAGTTTCATTCCCCCCCCCCCCTATTTTAAGCATAAAAACCAGAAGTGATTCCCCAATGGAAACAAGAGTAAATAAAAGCTTCCATTTGTTTAAAACAATTTGTACTGCCATCTCAATCAGAGACATTTTTTTCCACCCATTGTTAGATGTAATACAACTGAACAGATTTTCTGTACTGTCATCATCTATAATAGTGAAAAATCACAATACTCTTTCAGGATTTTGGCTAAGAACAATAGCCTTATTTTTCTTCTGTTTTTAATTAAAAATAATAAAAAAAGAATGGCAACAGTAGCTGTCATTGTGTTAGCTGGCTCAGTAAAGGGGAACTTTCTGGGGAATGTGGACAGCAGTCCATATTGATTGTTTTGTGAAAAGGCATGGAGAAAATAAAAAAAAAGATTTTTATTTTTTTTGCCAGATAGGCACTGACACCTATCTTTCTCAGTCAACCAGGTCACGGTTGTGCCAAAGGGGCTTTTTTTCAAGAGGCAACTGGATTTTCTTGTTGTTCTTTGAAGGCATTTCACTTCTCATTCAAGAAGCCTCTTCAGCTCTGACTGGATGGTGGAGAATGGAAAGAGATTAGAACCTTACACCACTGAGCTGAAGGCCTGCCTACCAGCAAAGATGAGAAAAAAAACAAACTAAAACACATCAAGGAAGCCCTCAGAACATGTGGCTATCCCAACTGGGCCTTTATCAAATCCCAAAAAAGACGCAGCAGGAGCTCCTTCATAACAGAGGAGAACAATAAACAAAGCAATGTTGTCAGTCCATATGTTGCAGAGATATCTGAAAAGCTTAGGAGGGTCTTCAGCCAACACCACATACGTGCACACTTTAAACCCAAGAAAACTCTAAGGCAGAAGCTTGCCCATTCCAAGGATAAAACACCCAGACATAAATTAAGCAATGTGGTATATGCAGTACAAAGCAGTGAGACATGTGCAGATCTGTACATTGGGAAAAGAAAGCAACCACTTCATAAACACATGACACAACATAGGAGAACAAACACATCAGAACAAGTTTCGGCAAGTACGTCTGCATTTAAAAGACAAAGGCCACTCTTTTCAAGACAGCAAAGTTCATACTTGGACAGAGAAGACTGCTGTTTGAAAGGGCATTCAAAGAGGCCATCTATGTCAAAACTGAACAGCATCTTTCAATGGTGGGGGGAGGAGGAAAGTGACTTTGAGGACACAGATAAACTTCCAAGTGGCCTCAATGACTCTCTAAAAGAGTGCAAATGACCAGCTGTCTGCAAGAAATATAAATCCTTCCATTCCTTACCATTCAGTCAGAACTGAAGAAGCTTATTGGATGAGAAGTGAAACGTCTTCAAAGAAAAACAAGGAAGTCCAGCTGCCTCTTGAAAAAGCACCTTTGAGTAATTTTATCTCTTTGTAAACCACTTCTTTAAATTGCAGTCTTACTTCCCACTTAATCTAAAATGAAGATACAGTTTCACCATTACACACAGGAGAAAATGATAAGGACAAAAAATAAACCTTTGATCCCGATTTTAAGATCCTTTTGTCTGCCTCCATAATAAAAAAAGTCTTGGTTTTTTTAATTATTATTATTCAGAAATAATATCTTTGTCCACTGAAATGGCTGGAGAAGGCAAAGGAAAGGATGAAGAGAGGAAAATGCTAATAACAAAATAATTATTTTCTATTAAAAAGATTAATGTCACATGGATAAACTTATGCAAAGCCCAAGTCAAGAGCTCCCAGAGGCAGATTAGAATGAATGATATATTTTCTTACATTGTTGGTAATTTTTAACAATTGTCCTACAATTGTTAACAACTGGGGAGAGTACAACTGATACATTTCATCTTTTTTTTTTCAAAATTCCTCTCAGAAATCTCTTGAGAAAAATTCTGTGGCGCAGCTGGAACTTACCAACAGAATGAGACAGAATGAAACAATAAGATATCTGAATTAATTATAAAGAACAAACATCTTCTCATAGGAAAATAGATTCTGTTTTGGTTGTTATGAGATACAACAAAGATAAACAATTTCACGATTACAAAAATTTAACATTAGAGGGGAGAAAAGTTTTTAGCATAGGAAAGATTTACAAGCTTATAAAATGATACAAAATGTTATAATAGAAAAATATCAAAGGAAACCTTTGAAGAATGGAATCAGAAAAATAGTAGCCACAATGTCAGCAATTATTATCAGAAAAATAGTATCAACAATGTCAGTAATTATGTCTGCTTCTATGGAATTTTGGATTGCTGCCATATGATGCACTATTTTGCTAACTGAAGGTTGCAAACGGTCAAACAGGACAGTTTTAGCAGGATATAGATTATATTTTAAACTATAAGGGACGCGGTGGCTCAGTGGGTTAGGATGCTGAGCTTGTCGATCAGAAGGTCAGCAGTTTGGCGGGTCGAATCCCGAGTGCCGCGTAGCAGAGTGAGCGCCTGTTACTCGTCCCAGCTTCTGCCAACCTAGCAGTTCAAAAGCACGTAAAAATGCAAGTAGAAAAATAGGAACCACTCCGGTGGGAAGGTAACAGCGTTCCGTGCGCCTTTGGCGTCTAGTCATGCCGGCCACATGACCACGGAGACGTCCTCAGACAAGCGCTGGCTCTTCGGCTTTGAAACGGAGATGAGCACCGGCCCCTAGAGTCGGAAACGACTAGCACGCATGTGTGGGGGAACCTTTACCTTTACCTTTATATAGATTAAAGTATATAGGTATATAGAGCATATAGATATATGGTAGCATCTATTTATAACCACAAAAAGTGTCCATGCTATCTCCTAATTTGAAAAATTATGGCAGTTATGGTAAGCAACTAAGTGGAATACTCTTTTTTCATTAATTTTAAAACTAGTGAACATTGTAATGACAATCTTGTCTGATATGTTTAGTATTACATATATAAAACTATGCACATTTATGCATACCTTATATCATGGAGAATACTTGGTTTGGTAACTTATGAAAAAAAAACTGGAAATAGTTGATTGTAAAGTAAATAGTAGCCACAAGTATAATGTGGTTCCATTTATAAAATGTAACTTCAGACTGCATCAACTTCCAAATCTTGGGAACAAATATCTGCACTTCATTTAATGCTACCGTAATTTATTTCCCAGCTCTTGATAGATATTGCACTTTAGATAAGTGTGATCTCAGGATGAGAAATGAAGTATATGCATAATAAGTGAATGAAATGAAAAATGTTTTACTTTAAAAAAAATATGAGAAGAATTGAAATAGCTGAAAATATGTCACAGATCAAGGTAAAGATCTGTTACAGGAAGTCTGAATCTGAAGGTTCTTTTTTATTTTATATTTTTTATTTCATTCAGAACAAAGTTAAAATACAAAATACAGAATTCAATAAAAATCCAAGAAGACATAAACAAACAAACAAACAAAAAAGCACAAAACACAAAGCAGTGAGTACATTTAAAAAAATGCATCAAAAAACAACAGCAGTGTTGTTTTGGCTCTTCCAAAATTTTTAAACAACTAAATCTATTTGCAACTTGTTGGTCTGTCTTCTGTATGTTATATTAGTGACAAACTAGTTAGCAGGAAAAACAATAATAGTAAAACACAATGAAATTAAAGTTTCAAAACTCTGTGTTAACCAACTATTATTGTAATCCACTTGTAGAAAATTTACCATGGCATCTTAACTATCCTGGATCATCCAAAAAGTTATAAATAGATCGTCCTGGGTTAAAAATCCATGTTTGTTTCTTAATATCCTCTCTTGTCTATTGTTGTTTAATTAAATGTAGTAAATTCAGCCTCCAGAATAGGTTTTTCTTCCAATTAGAGTGCAAGCAGAAGTATTTACCAGTGAACTGTAATAAATACATCCAGTCTCCCTCTGTCTTTATAGAGGAAAGGAATTCTTTCATATAGGAAAGGAATTTGTCTCCCTCGCTTACAACTGAAGATGTAATGTTGAAGAAGTATACATACTTCAACTTTGGAACAATAAATGAACTGCTTTGCTGGTTATTCAGATGTGAGGCTATCTCTTTGATCTGGAACTGGATCAAAGTCTGTTATGTATCTTCATCCAAAGATAAAGCTTCAGATTCTATCATTCTTTGGACAATCATTAAAGTTTGTATGGAACGAATGGGATAAGTTATAGGAAGTCTCAGTCTGAAGGTTCTGATTGAATATTAGGTGGGATGGGGACTCCCAATATAATAACAGTGGCATAAATGACCAAGACAGGTAATGGGGCCATTTCAATGAGGCTTTGCAATCATTGCTGAGAAACCGTTTTATTTGGATTCTTAGACGCCACTTAGAAGAATCTTGATTTAAATGATTACTTCCCTTGCTATGATTCTATGGAGAGGAGAAAATGTTTGTAATGTCAGGGATACATCTTTGGAGTTCCATCTTAGAATAACTAAGGGACTTCTAGTGACAAAATGATCCTTATGGTTCATAGACACAGAGAATGATCAAATAATAAGTTAGGAATCCCAACATGAGAAGGACTGGCCATATCCAGTGGTCCACAGGAAAATCCACTTCAGTATTATACTGGGCAAGCTTTGGGCACAGCTCCCACCCTTGAATTTCTTTCTCCATTGTCAAGAGTATCTGTTTCATTGTGACAAAATGGGGAGCAAATAAATTTAATAAATGAATAAATCACAATTACGGCTCATGGTTCTTCAAAATGGTTGGTTATCAATACACTAACCCAGGGGTAGGCAACCTTGGCTCTTTTATGACTCGTGGACTTCAACTCCCAGAATTCCTGAGCTGGCTCAGGAATTCTGGGAGTTGAAGTCCACGAGTCATAAAAGAGCTAAGGTTGCCTACCCCTGGACTAACCTGTACAACATCCTCACATCAATATAGAGAGAGTGACAGTCCTAAGACACAAAATGGGTGACAGCACAGCTGTCACTAGGAAAAAGGTGTGCAGTAGGGTGATAGCAATGCTACTAGCAATGTTAGGAGGAACCGAAATTACTCCATATGCCTCACCTGGTAGACATTCAGTTGTCTGATCTTTTTAAGCCAGTAGTGACAGTGATTAGTTGCAGAGTGTGATAGACAGATGTTAACCTGAGTGGATGAGCAGAAACAGCTTAATAAATCTCTCCATTAGCTGTGTACTTTGTCCATCAATTCCAGACTGTCTGCAAAAGGAAAGAAAAAAGGTGTTTTTTTTCAGATTATAAAAGATGTTAGTTTTTATTTTCTGGCTGTCTTAAATCATGTAAGTCCACTCTAAGGCTTGTGATAAGTGTGAAAAAATACTTTCATTGTACTATAATTCCTAAAAATATCTAAAAATTGGATTAAAGAATGCAAAGTGTCTCTGATTTACCTTAGTGACTTCACGCAATGAAGAATCGTGAGCTACCTTGGAAAATGTTCCATGTTCCATTAAACAGAAGAGATTTTGAATATAGTTGCATACAACATTTTAGGTATCCTTATCAGATTCTATATTCCAATATATCCCTGTACAAACTTATTATATTTATGTCATACAAAGTGAAATATGAAATTATATTGCAAATTGGAATAAATATTTAGAATTTATGTGCAATCATTTATCAAGTTAAAATAAGTAAACAATGACTATGACAGGCATTAAAACTTTGGATAACCTTTCAGTCAATACTCTGAAACACCAACTTTTGCAGAAATGATTCATTGGGGAACCAGGTTAGTGATAGAGAAGATCTATGTGGTTAATAAAAGTCACTAGAAATGAAAGCTTCTTATTTCTTGTACCCAGTTAACTCTTTATAGTTTGGCTTTTCAATTGTTTCCCCTATTTTTCCATGCAGAACTTTTCAAGCTCAAAAATATTTTAGGACTCATTGTATACACTGCACGTTTGACATCTCCCAAAGATTTTCAGTACTATTCAAGCTTGGAGACTATGAAGACTATTTCCAAAATTTTACCTTATAACAACAACAACAACAACAACAACAACAGCAACAATAATAGAATTGGAACACCTAGACCGGAAAATGTGTAAACTTTTGAATATGCACCACGCTCTACATCCACGAAGTGACATCGACGGGTTGTACCTGCCAAGAAAAATAGGGGGCAGAGGGCTACTGCAAATACACCAAACTGTAGAAGAATAAAAATGAAGTTTGAATGACTATGTGAATCAAAGTACAGAAAAATTGCTGCAGGCTGTGGAAATAGAGAGCATTATAAAAATAACAGAAACAAAGGCAAAATATAAGGAAAAACAGCTGGATGACAGATTAAATAGATGGAAAACCAAAGTTTGCATAGACAGCATTTGAAAAACATTGAAAGAAAATGTGATAACAATTTGACATGGGCATGGCTTAAGATGGGAACCATCAAGAAAGAAACAGAAGGTTTAATACTGGCTGCTCAAGAACAAGCACTACAAACTAATGCCATGAAAGCGAAGATACAAAAATCTACTGACAATGCAAATTGCCGACTTTGCAATGACAAAGTTGAAACTGTTTTACATTTAATATGTGAGTGCAGCAAAATCGCACAAACTGGTTACAAAGCTAGACATGACTGAGTTGCTAAACTAATACAGTGGGCATTGTATAAAAATATGATTTGCCTGTGTCCGCAAAGTTGTGGGAAAATAAGGTGGAAAAATTTGTTGAGAATGAGAAGGTGAAGATCTTGTGGGACTTCTGAATATAGACAGATCACCATTTGGAACACAACACGCCAGATATCGCAGTCGTAGAGAACCGAAGCATACAGTTGATTGATATCGCTGTACCAGGAAATGCCAGAGTCAAAGAACTGGAAAAAATTATGAAATACTGTGACCTGGCCATCGAAACTGCGCAATTATGGATGAAATGTGTAACAGTGATACCCATTGTCATTGGGACACTGGGAACTATGTCCAAAAACTTCGCAAAATACATCAAGAAATTGCAGCTTCCTGCAAAAACTCCAGCAAAGCTACAAAAAACTGTGTTACTTGGAACATCTTACATTTGAAGGAGATACCTGGTTGATACCTAGGATGCTGGCAGCAATCCGTGTCAACCGTTAGTGCCAGTCAATTTGAGTGTTCAGTTGACTGAGTTTCATGTTTTATGAATAAAAGTTTTATAATAATAATAGAGTTGGAAGGGACCTTGGAGGTCATCTAGTCCAAACCCCTGCCCGGGCAGGAAACCCTACACCATTTCAGACAAATGGCTGTCCAGACTCTTTTTAAAAACTTCCAGTGTTGGAGCATTGACAGCTTCTGGAGGCAGGTTGTTCCACTGGTTAATTGTTCTAACTGTCAGGAAGTTTCTCCTTAGTTCTAGGTTGTTCTCTCCTTGATTAGTTTCCATCCATTGCTTCTTGTCCTGCCTTCAGGTGCTTTGGAGAATAGCTTGGCTCCCTCTTCTTTCTGGCAACCCCTGAGATATTGGAAGACTGCTATCATGTTACCTTCTCTAATCCTTCTCTTCATTAAACTATGCATGCCCAATTCCAGCAACAGTTCATTATATATTTTAGTCTCCAGTCTCCTAAACATCTTTGTTGCTCTTCTTTGTACTCTTTCTAGAGTCTCAACATCTTTTTTACATCATGGTGACCAAAACTGGATTTAGTATTCCAAGTGTGGCCTTACCAAGGCATTGTAAAGTGGTATTAGTACTTCACGTGACCTTGTTAATGCAACCTAGCACTATATCCTATCAGTAGTTCATGTCTGATCTTGAGGTCTAGTTTGGATTTTTATTTATATATCTAACCTCTTTTTTTTCTTCACATTCACTACTGATCTCATTAACTCATGTAATTAGCTTCGTTCTACTCTTACAATATGAACTGTGACTTCCCAGTGTACAGTAATTGCCAAAATATTGTTTTCTTTGTTTATTTTATCCTTTTTTTCTCCAACTGTATCTTTTGTAGTTGTGGTCAAAGAGTTATACAGAAACATTTCAGACTCATCAAGGTTTTCTATACTTTCTATACTGTGGCCCAAGTTGCACTGGCTTCCATTTTCTATCTGGGTGAAATCCAAGGTGCTGGTTATCATCTTTGAAGCACTACATGGTAAGGGGCAAGGTTATTTTCAGGTTTCCTCTATCCAGTCCTCCCAGTTAATAGGGTTGGGGTTGGGGTAGCTGAACATGTTCCAAGTCCCTTCCCTCAAATTTTTCATAGCAGAATCTAGGAACTGTGCCTTTTCCTTAATGTCTTTTGACATTTTCAGTGATCAGTGGTGGCTCTGTAAGAACAACCATCTTTCTAAAGCAGTGTCCATGTTGTTTATTCCCAGCTTGGACTGGACCCTGGTGAAGATTTTTCTTTCAACAGTGGTTTCTATTTTACATTTAAGCAGTTTTCAGACCCACTGAAGATTTTTCTTGATCTTCAAAATCTTACTGATCTGTTCTATGTGATTGCTGTTTCTTAACAAACTTTCTCACTGCTGGAATTGCTAGTTGAACGTGTTCGCAGATTTTTGTGTAGGCTTTTGCTGCTTTGTAAGTGTGAGTTATCTTCATTTTCAGATACTCAGACAGCTGATTAGGAGAGCCCATGGTTCCTGAAAATGTATAAAACAACAATCACAACATGGGAAGCTAGAAAGGTCACAATATTTGTAGTTATTTTCTCCTGGCTAATTGTAGGCTAAATGTTTCATATATTTGGATGTCTTAATAGCAACAAGAACAAAAGCGGTGGGGGGGGACATTGAATCAACTGGAAGCATGGCCAAACTTCTTCACCTGCTGTACTGACTGCATTTTATTTTATTTTTATGTAAACAATTGCAAAAAAAATAATAGTAAATTACATTCACATTTGCAGAAAGGTATCTTGCTTAACTTTGTACTATTTAAAAGTGATGTCAGAAAATCAGTAAAGACAATTGCATTATTTGAGTTAAAATATGAAGGGGAAAAGGTTATTGTGAAACAGAGCTGTTTATAAAAGAGTCATTTCAGTCTGGCTCACTAAGTTGGCAGTATCTTTCATTAAATAAAACATCTATATTTGGTTTTATTACTGGGTTAATATTTAATATTTAAATACACACACACAAACCTAGGATGTTCTAAATAGCAAGGAATAGGAAACCTTTCACATTAAGGACCAATTCTGCAGCAATTTCAGAACTTTTTTCCTTTCATCATTTTTCTCATACACTCCTTCCTTCCTTCCTTCCTTCCTTCCTTCCTTCCTTCCTTCCTTCCTTCCTTCCTTCCTTCCTTCCTTCCTTCCTTCCTTCCTTCCTTGCCTTCCCTTCCCAACCGAAACAAGAGACATTTGCAGCCCTTGTCTCCTAAGTGGCTACTTCTGCCTTCCACTCACGGTTAGCCCCAGCTTCCCATCCAAAGTCAGCCTGTGTCCCTGCTTGGAGAATCAAGGACTCCTAAAGGGCAGGATGTTCATGGCCAACAGGTCTCTTGCATGCCCCATCCAATCAAGACTCCCACCTGCCAGGTCAGACAGAGTTGTATTAGACTCGACTTGTAGGCTTCTCTTCCAGGAGTGCTTCCTATAGCCCAGCCTACATTACTATGAGCTGCTGAGTATCTACCAAGGACTGCAGCCTGCATAAGGTACAAGGGCCATGTGCAATTCACAGGCTGTGTGTTTGACTGTTTAAGGAACTATACTGACTTATTCATAACATGTATCTAAAACATGGTTTGTTGAATAAAACATAATTGATGGGTTCACACACAGATTTAGGAAAAATCATGCAAGCCATATTTTGTATGTATATGGGTGTGTGTGTGTTATCTTATTTATCTATCTTATAGTACTCACAGTGTAATGTTTGCAGTGCAAAAAAAATAAATAAAATACTTGTAAGGAATCCAATAAATTCAAATGCAAGATATAAATATTAAGACAGCTTATAAAATGAAAGAGAAGGCCTGAGAGAATATATTAGTTTTTGGGGGAAATCTCCCCCAAGTGAGGCTCTACCTCATTTTTTTTGTGGGGTGGTGGTTATTCCCTAGGTAATAACTATTGTGGGACAACCATTTTTACCTACAGCAGAGTGAATATTAGCTACCATGGTTTGATCAGCTGGATAGCCAGTTTTGACTATAACAATCAAGTTGGCCTATAAGAAATCAAGTAATCCCTCAGATAACAAGTTTAGCAAATTAGTTGAGCCACATCATTCTATTCCCTAGAGAAAAGAAAGGAAACATGCAATTGATAAACAAATGCACAGGATATACTGGGTAAAAAAAGAAAGAGACAGCAGAATCTGAATGTTGGCAAAATTTAGTTTTCATTTGGGACAATCTAATTGTTTAAGCATTATGTCTCACCAAAATAAATGCCCTAATTAATGTCAAACCAGAGATTTCAGCTATTGTATTCTCATCAGATCTAACCTTCCATTTGGTAAGGCCTTTCTCCACACTGAATGAATTGGCAGTTTATCGATCATACCTTCATACTAATGCAGTATAACATTTCACAAGGAGTTGAGATGCTTATTAATTCCAAGCGAGGACAGCAGGATGAAAAGCAAAAGTAATTTGCTGGGACATATGTTAAAAATTGACAAGAGCCTACCACTGATAAAGGTCTCTGATTGTCTTTCTCTATATTCTTTTTATTTTTTAACAGTGTTATGTATTTACTTGTATAAAAGGTTTCAGATGGAAAGTACTTGCTTAGGAAAGCTATCTGATGTGCATTCATATCTAGTAGGGAAATGTGTAAGATAAGTTAAAACAAAAGGTTGCAAAGCTGAGTTTTCTTGTTCACTTTCTCAGCCAGCCTATCAGTTATCTTCATTCTTCTCCAAAATGCTCCAATTTCATTCAATCTCTTGTCTGGCATTTTATTCCATTTTTAAAGTAAGCCAATATTCTGTGCCAGAGGTGTTTCTGGAACTGATATAGGAAACATCCTGTTGGCCTATAAGAAATCAAGTAATTACTCATGGATTATTACTTAGGAATAAATCCCCCCCTAAAAAAAGATGAGGTGGGACCTGACATCTCCCCTCCCCTCTGGAAACTAATATATTCCGTCAGGCCTTCTCTTTCATATTATGAGCTATCCTAATCATTTATATATTGCATTTGAATTTGTGGATACCTTACAAGTATTTTATTTATTTTGCATTGAAAATATTGTGGGCCCTATTTAACGAAATGAAATGCAACAATGAGAAAAAGAAGGTTTTACACTTAGGAAAGAAAAAGCCAAATGTACAGGTATAGAACTGTGGCTGGGTGGCTTTATAGCAGCAACTGCGGGAGGCACGTAGGAATCTTAGTAGACAACCACTTAAATATGAGCCAGCAGTGTGCTGCAGCTGCCAAAAAAGCCAATGAAATGCTAGGCTGCATTATCAGAGGATAGAATCAAGATCACATGAAGTGTTAGTACCACTTTATAATGCTTTAATAAGTCCACACTTGCATTCAGTTTTGGTCACAACAATATAAAAAAGATGTTGAGACTTTAGACAGAGTTCAGAGAAGAGCAACAAAGATGAATAGGGGACTGGAGGCTAAAACATATGAGGAACTGTTGCAGGAATTGGGTATGTCTAGTCTAGTGGAAATAAGGACTGGGGTGACATGATATTCAATATTTGAGGGCCTGCCACAAAGAAGAGGGGGGTCAATCTATTCTCCAAAGCACCTGAAGGCAGGACAAGAAGCAATGACAGGAAACTAATCAAAGAGAGAAGGAATCTAGAACTAAAGAGAAATTTCCTGACAGTGAGAACAATTAATCAGTGGAACAACTTGCTTCCAGAAGTTGTGAATGCTCCAACATGGATAGTTTTTAAGAAGAGATTGGACAACCATTTGTCTGAAATGGTATAGGGTTTCCTGTCTGAGCAGGAAACCTTCCAAGATTCCTTCCAACTCTGTTATTCTACTATATTTCTGTTGAAAGAAAAATCTTCATCAGGATCCTGTCCAAGGCAGCAATAAGCAAAATGTAGACTGCTTTAGAAAGGAGGTTGCAGTTTATTGAAGAGCAGAGCCAGACAGAAGCATGGCTCTGAGAAAGCTGACTACATGTAGCTGGGAGAGGTGGGTTTTTATACCTTCTTGGTTTTTTGAGATTGTTTTCTGTTCCTGTGGCATGAACTTTGACCTGAGCTTTTGAATGTGTCCTTTTGGCATTCTGATGGTGATGGGTTAATCCTATTATATCCTAAAGATCATGTCTTTAGAGTTTGGGTGGGATATGTAGAATTTAGGGGTCTTTGTCTTTCTAATCTCATCAGTTTCTAGCTTCCTGGCTCCAACCTTTCTGAATAGGATTATTAAATCTGCATTTCTACAGACCTGGTTTCTGCTTGGGGCAGAGAGATTTGGGGTGGGGGGTAGGTTCTGCCTTTAAGATCCTTTAGGAAAATATAATATTCTGCCTTTTTAATATTTCTTTCTCGGGGGGAGGAGGGGCTGACTTTCCACATTTCATTTCTATTCATTATATGGTCTTTGACATAGCTGAAATTGCTATGAGATTAATCTAGAAGCTATTATTATTATTACTGTTAACATCATTTGGGCTTAGTGATGCCACTGAATAGTAAATAATATGACTTTCTTCATTATACTACCAAATCCACTTTTTCCATGGGATTTATGTTTGCCTAGGTTCACATATCTCAATAAGTTAGGAAGAAGAAAAGCAGCATATGGATTAATATTAAATCATCATCTAATGAAACAAAGGCATCTAAGAGATTTCAAGAACACTGAATGTACTTCAGTTAATTATCTGAAAAGATAATGTTTTTCATTTCTGTCTCTTAGATAATTGTTTTTATCCTCAAAATGGAAACTTGAGAATAATAATTTGAAGCATGTTTGTAATATTTGTGAAAATAACATGTGTGGCACTTTTCCATCTGCTACTAGCATTAAGAAATGCAATGAGAAACAATATTACACTCTTCTCTATAGAACAGAAGGCATATGACAAAAAATTAAGCATTGGTTTTTGCTGTTAGTTCATTACTAATGATGAGTAGAAACTGACTTAAATGATTTGTGCTAACATTCTGTAAATGATTCAGCCTGAGTATGTTTACTTTAATAAAATATCATTATCCACAATGCAAACTAGATAAAAAAAAATAGATAAGTAGGCCTTTGACTTTTTTTACTATTTTGAAAAATGTTCAGAAAAAAAGGATGAGCAAATACAGACTTTTAGATTTTCAATGGGTTGAGTTTACACATTTGGAGAGTCCTCTAAATATAATATTCAATCTACACACTACACACTAAACTTTATAGCTTACAAATGAATCCAATACAATTACTGCTAGATGTTTCTCAATACTCTGACTATCCTTGTTGCTGCTTCACCCTCTTAGGAGAATGAAGTACCTTGGAGGGAAAAAACACTATTTGTTTCTATGAGAAGATTACTGTCTCTTTTTAAAGCATGTAGCTTAAGGACTGAAACTGGAGTTGCAATCAACAAGGAGTAAGATTGCTGTTTCTGATTCCTATTCTGCTAGATGCATTGTCTTATAAAAGGACACTTATGGAAAGATTTAATATGGTCTTTGAATGTGCTCTCTTTTTCTCTTTCCTGGTTGGTATATCAAGAATCAAGAGGAAGAAGGCAGATAATGTGCTAGTGGTGGAACAGGACTGGGGCATGCCATTTTGATTCCTGAACAAAAAATCAAAGCAGTGTCTTCCACCAATCCATCTACTGAAATTGACTGGATTGGAAAATCAAGCATTGTTGAGATAGCATTGCCCTCCATCTGAGGCAACAGTCACTGCCAGCCCCTGAAGCACTTAACTCTTATTGATAATGGTGGGTCAGCGCATGCAGTGAGACATGTTCTGTCATTTACTGTACTCAGGATGCCTTAGATCAGGATGCAAAAAGTGTTCTGGTAACCAGCATCCCTTTTTAGCCTCCAGACTGAAAGAAACTAAAAAAAACAAAAACAAAAAACAAAAACAAAAAAAGATTTAAGGAGCAAATGGATGCTTCAGGCCTCTGCTGAAAATCCCCAAGGCTCTCCTCAAATAGATCATGACCCTATCCACTTTTATAATGTAACCCTTGTGCAGCCTGGAGCCAATGAAAGTTGCATAATTCTGCTTTAGATTGTGGCACTGACAAAGAGGTTAGGACCCTGGAGAAAAGCTACAATACAGGGAAAGGGGACTTGTCTAGGTTAAACTTTGTTGTTTTTTCAACCTTAAGCAAACTTCAGAAAGTAACTGCTATTTTTCCTTATCAAAGGGAATACTAAGCACTGTCTCTCAATGAAGATAAAAGCACTGATTATTAATCTTCAACCTCACCCTAGTTCTAACCCTCTCCATTCTTTCTTAAGATACTGCCCAAAATGATACTTGCATATTAATGTTAATGCATGATTTGGTCCACAACCTTTATTATAATCAGAGCAATTGTGTTATCTTTTTGTGTACTCTTATTGATTAGCTTTAGCTTTTGACCAGATATGCATATTTTAGATGGTATTGAGATTTTTTGTAAATGTAATCATCATACTTTTGCATATCAGAACCGATTTGATTCAAATAGCAACACTGTTTGGAAAATTGAACAAATTTGATTCAAATCATCAAATTGATTTAGACAACCAACCTGGCTTTGTACTGTGTTTCCCTGAAAATAAGACCTACCCCCAAAATAAGCCCCAGCTTGATTTTGGGAGGTGGGCCTAATACAAACCCTACCCCCAAAATAATATAAGCTCTAGTTTTAGGGCGAGATAGATGCCTTTGGCATTTACTCATGCCGGCCACATGACCACAGAGACATCCTCAGACAAACACTGGCTCTTCAGCTTTGAAACGGAGATGAGCACCGGCCCCTAGAGTCGGAAACGACTAGCACGCATGTGCGGGGGAACCTTTACCTTTACCTTTAGATGCCTAAAAGTCAAGCTGGGGGGTGGGTGGAGCTTACCATTGTAGCCAGGCCTCCCCTGAATTGACACTTGCCTCACTGGCCCACGCCTTCTGTGGCTGGAGGAGCAGCTTCATTGTGCAGCTGACAATGGAGCTCTGGCCTGCATTTTGCAGTCAGAGGCTTTTCCGGAAGGCCTCTGACTGCAAAATGCAGGCCTGAGCTCCATTCTCAGCTGCAGAATGAAGCTGCTGCTTCAGCCACAGAAGAAGTGGGCTGGCTAGATGGTCCTGTCAGTACTGCTGCTGTGAGGTAAGTGGAAAAGACACCTCCCAGAATTAAGACCTGGGGTCTCTTTTGGAGGCAAAAATAAAATAAGACTGGTTCTTATTTTTGGAGAAACATGTTACATACATTTATTCCTGAGATTGATCAATTTTACTTAAAGGCACCTGATTTGATTCCTTGCTCCAAACCGACTCAAAAATTCCAATCTTGTTTTGAGATTTAATCAACTTATATCTAAGTCAAGTTTTTCTTTGACTCCAGGAGTATATACTGTAATGCTTCCATTCTTTTTTTTAGTCTGGTTAAAAAAGCTCTTCATCAGTGTAATTCCTACATGGCTTGGTACCAAAATATCTGCAGGACTACATTGTGCAAAGGGAATTATTAACTTGCTTGATACATATATCCTGGAAGTCTCCATTTCCATAGGATATTGAGTGACTCATAGATATTACTTTTAAAAGAAGCACCTACTACTTCTAGACTAGTAAAATAAAATATTTTCTGTGTTCCAGTTCTTAGTTTCTTTGTTTCATCCAAAAGAGTACCCTGTGGCCAGTGATTTCTTCTATATAGACTTGCTCATTTGAATACATAAAGTTATAGGTCATACTCAGTAAATGTTCTTCTCTTTTGCACCTCTAACAAAATGGCTATTTTAGAATGGTACAAATTCATATAATTCAGTTCCTGGTGGGAAATATTAAAAAAGTCACCACTTAAGGTTACCAGAGTTACAAAGATTGCCATAGTCTACACAAGTCTAAATAAATAAATAAATAAACCTTTATTGTCAAAGTACAACATGTGTACATTGAGATTAGCTGAGCCTCCCCCCATGCTCTCTCCCCCCAACACACAGTGACAACAAGCCCTCCATCCCACCACACTATGTGAACCAACTACACCACACACCGGCCTCCCAAGTCAATTCTGCATAAAATTATGTCCCATTTAAAAGCCTAACAGCCCACGGATAAAAGCTATTTTTCAGCCTGTTGGTACAGCTGGCTATATTCCTATATCTCCTACTGGATGGTAGGAGAGTAAAGAGATACCATCCAGGGTATGAGTCATCCCTGAGAATCTTCCTCACTCTTCCAAGGCAACAAGCCCTGGCGATGTCTACTTATTCATGACTTTCACAGTATACATTTGGAGAAATTTATCTATAGTGAAATGAGAGAACCATCTTTGCCACTTTTATTCCATTGTTGTACAATGGAATAAAAAAATTCTGAAAAATAATGGATGATGCTGAATTAATTCTTTTTCTGATTCAACCTTCTGTATAATAAATTTGCATTCAACAAGAAACTTTTTCTGGATTGTGGAAACTTGTTTTAAATTTAAATATAACTTTAAAATAATTGTGAATGCCTTTGCCAATAAAGCACCTACTTTAAAATTTAAATTTATTTTCAAATGTAATTTAAATTTACATTTTATTCAGTTCCACAAAGCCTTCTGGTATTTAGCTCCTTAAAAAGCCTTAATGTCAGGGAAGTGGTGGGGGAAAATCCTCAAATACACTATGCCTATAACAAAGAGACTCTGCTCTTGAGCTGCACAGCATACATATTTAGAATATTTGATGCCTCCAAGTCAGTCTTGATCCCTGGTGACTTTCTGTAGCTTTCTTGGCAAGGTTTTTCAGAAGTGGTTTGCCTTGTCTCCTTCCTAAGGGTGAAGACAGTAACTGGCCCAGCTTAGTACTTCTAAGACAGTATTAGAAACCCATGGTCTCCTGGTTTCTAGCCTGGTGTCTATACCACTACACCAAACTAGTTCTCTTATTTTGTGTGTGTGTGTATGTGTGTGTGTGTGTGTGTGTACACTTCTGGTCTGGGGATGGTACTGAAATCCTCTGTGGTTTTGCAAGAGCAGCACCTGTGCATGGAACAGGTCCCCCCTAGAAATTAGACTATCCTTTACTCCAGAGCTCCCCAACCTTTCCGGGTTGGTGGCCTGGAGGGAAAGGGAGGAACAGGGAAATGTGCATGCAAAACAGGTGTGTGCACAATGGTGGTCCTAGCACCCTTGTGCATGTGCAAGCAGACTGCACACACCCATGGCGCTTCTGGCACCTGCGCAAGTGGGGCACTAGTGTCCATATGACACACAGCGGCCCTACCGCCCCCATGCATGTGCAAATAGGGCCACTAGCACCCATGTGGTGGCACTAGCACAAGAGGGTGCATGTACATGTGCACGTACTCACTAGCCATTCCCACGGCCCAGTGCCTAACAGGCCAGGGACCGGTACTGGGCTGTGGCCCATAGGTTGGGGACCCCTGCTTTACTGTATTGGTCTCCCAGTAGATCTATGATATATACGAGGGTGCCTAGTTTAATGTAGTTAGCCAGGTTCTGGTTTTGTATTTGATAACTGCATGGGTATCATGGATATTTTGTTTCATTTAAATGTTTAATTACTCTAAAGAGTTATCCTGAAGTGGCCTATAAGTATGGGTGGCCTATAAATTTATAAATAAATAAATAAACTGTGGAGAGTAATTGCAATGGGGATTGATGGATGGAAGGATGGGTGTTTACATTAAGCAGTGTTAATGACCCTTTTTGTATCAACTGAACCTTACCAGAGATCTTTAGATAGCCTATAGTAAGTTACTAAAACCCACCTGAATTGACTAAGAAATATTGGCTAGTTCAATTTTCCTTTACAGCTGTAAACTATATCCTAAGTTTCTTATACCTTATCAAACTCGAGTCAACTAAGTTTCTTACTCCTCATCAAATTAAGTGCTTTAACTTGGTGTGCCATATGAAATGATTGGCATTTTGTCTCTATAGAAACTGTAGACTCAGAAATAATTCTGAGAATGAAGTAGCAAATCAAATGTAATACTTCATAGTGAAAGCAAATTCACAGTGTAAAATGAAGTAATCATCTGACTGAACCATGACATGGGAGAGTGGGAGAGACAAGGGCTTTTTTGAAGGGGCTGTCATAGATTCTTTGCCTTTTAAAGATTAAAAGAAAGTTGAAAGTTGAAAGAAAAAATACCACTAAGAATTTTTAGGCTGATGTCCCACCTAGTTGCCTGATAGGTTGGCAGAAGTCATGTTTCAAGTTCTAATAGGCTGTAAACTGCAAGATATTCAGATTCAAACTATATCAGCTTTGCTTCCACCTGGATTACAGATGAGTAGATGACAGATTAGTTCCAAGTATGCTGTAACTTTCAAATAGTTTGAATTCAAGCTACATTATTTCTGGTACAACCTACAAAGGTCATAAAATCATTTGTTTCTAAGGATGCTTCTATGAAAAATCCATTGATCCATCAAATTCATATTGTCATATAGGGGACTGGGATTTCTGGCTGCCTTGAAAACCCTTTTCAATGAATTTGGGTTTTATTGGAAATATTTGACACTGCAATAATGGCTGATATAAAGTGTATGAATAGCAAATACTCTGACATTTTATACAGAAAAAAAGGATCTGTACTTCAGAGGAAATATATTATGAAGCAAGTGCTAAAATATTTCTTTTCTTCTTTAAACTTGCAAGAAGTACAGATAGAGAAACTCGATGCCCACCATTAGTTTACCAACTCTTCATCTCTGCAAGGGGGGAGATTTGTATATTATTATCTGCCATCTCAAACATGTTCTCCAGATTATTTCATGCATAATGCATGGCTTCCTTTTCAGCTAGTATAGCAAGCCAGGCACTCCTGCTATGTAAGCACAAATGCAACACACATTATCTCACTGGCAGGAAAGCCTAACTTCTGGATAACTACTTCTACTCCTCAGGTTGACCAGTGTTGTCTATATTTAAAACAGCTTACCATACTGATAAAACTGCTTTAATGTTCATTCCAGCCTTTACTGCTAGATCCATTATTAATCTGCACAAGGGAAATAAAATCCAAACTGAAATAATATTAGATGATCAGCAAGATCCATGCTTATAGGTGAATGTAGATTTCATACCCACAAATGTATAGATAATTCTTCCTGGATGGATTTTTAAGATTACTAATATCTAAATATATTTTACTTCTGGAATATCCCTGGTGTAATTAAAATAAATTATCAATACAATATTTTTAGATATATGATGGTAATTTTTGCTGAAATGAATTATTTGACCCTCTAGCAAAAGGTCCACATTTTTTTTTCCTGGACTGATGCAAGCCCATTATATGCTGGGACTATACCACATAAGCAAAAGTATAGGGATTGGCTAAATATTAGGTTTAATTGGTATGTAACATTAATTATTGTAAATAAATTGGATTTTATTTTATTTTGTTATTTTTTTCTATTTTTTTCTATTCTTAAATTTTACAATTCAGTGATGTTATTTGGAGATTTATAAGAACTGTACTTACAGACAGTGTTCACATATACAGACCTAAAGTCTCAAATTCTGTGTCTCTGATTTTGTCAGTCATTTAAGAGTTCTTGTCTTCTGATATCTGGCCACTTTAAGCTGGAAATGCCACAATTTAGACACTCAAAGTTTATCTTTCATCATGGAAAGATTCACTTATTCTTTCTCTTTTAACATGAAGACATTTATTATAGTGTAAATTATTGAATGCACATATATTCTATTTCTAATAAGAGTTGTCCATTTATTTAAACAAAAAAAATATTTAACCATCCACTAGAACTGTTGCAAATCTATAGGAACTGAAAAAAAAATTGATCAGGAAGAATGAAATAAAATTGTTGCTCTAAAAAAAATCATTGCAGGTTCTTCTACATACACTCATGCTCTGTATTTCATCCCTGTTAATAGGGTATTTGGGGATGACATTTAGAATGGGTCAATACTGCAAGTCAACGTTTTATGGAGAAACAAATTTCAAGGATTAACAATTTAGCGAGTGTTGAACTGGGAAATTCAGTAACGCATCTAATTGGAAATAATGTCATGATTAGCATTCATGTATTCAGATTTTCCTTTTGGAATCAGTTGTTCAAACCCACCATAAACTTCCAAATGCATTTTCATTAAAACAAAACAAAAAAATAAAAACACCTTTCTCAATTGCTGTTTGAAAACAAAGCAAAACTAAAAATATGTTTAGTATTAAAATGCTATATTTTACTTAAGATGGGGGGGGGGAATGGAAAAGGAGATAAAATATTTCAGTGGGGAAAAAGACATGGCTGGTGCAATAAAAGCCAAAATATTGTACATGAGTTGTAACCATTTCTCACTTTCTTCCTACTGTGAAAATGCATCAAAATGATGCCAGCTAGTAGTCCTTTGAATACTTATTCAAATACTAGCCCAGTATGATCAACAAAGTATTCTGTTTAAGCTGTGAATGCTTATTCATAAAGTCCTATTTTCCTAATTACCTCCACACCTACTGTGCCAAACTGACTTGATTCAGTTTAACCTTTCCATCAACTTCCTCAATAAAACTTAAGTAAATCTATTTTAACCACTTATGAAATTACATAGAAGAAGCAAGCAGTTGTACCATAGGGAAAAAAAATAAATTTGTATAAAATTTCTCAATGGACAGCTAAAAATAACAATCTGCAACAGTGGGTGTCAGAGAAGGTGTAAAAAAAATTTGTAAAGGTGTAGATGTACCCATGTGTGAGCTTCACTAGACAGACCAGATCAAGAAGTCAACTCCACAGGAAGGCTAAAACTGTTTTCATTGAGACTGACTATAGAAACAGAATTGGATTGAATTGTACTTCCTCTATCTTCTTATATTTTAATGAAATAGGCAGCCATCTAGTGAGCTGCTTCTCAAAGTTATCTAAATTTTCTGGACTTGGACCACGTTTTATTCTATGTTTAGTTGGAAATGGAGCATGGATATGTCCATTAAGATCATCTTCCTTATTCTTTACATCTTGTAATAGATATGCAGACAACACATGTTAAAAAGGGACATGGCTTTGCTTGTGTAATTGATTTGATTCATTTTCTTCCTTCCCTGATTACTTTTCAAAGAATATAAAAATGATGTTGATTTAAGTTGTTAGAAAGCTAGTCTGATATTTTGGCTCTTCCTTGACTGTACATGAGCTTCAACAAATGTGAATAACTTATTTATAACTGCTGTCATGAACTGCTACTGTTCTTTATGACAGTGATTCATAGAAAAGGAATAAAACAGATAAATGAACAAACAATTTTTCTGAGAGTGTCAATTGAGATATTGAACTAAGCAGTGGTGGGATTCAGCCAGTTTGCACCACTTTGGCAGAATTGGTAGCTAATTTTTTGTTGCCCAAACCCAGAATGGACTTCTGGAAGTGGCATCCACACAGAGAACTGGTTGTTCGCATATTTGAATCCCACCACTGGAACTAAGAATGGGGAGATTGAGGTTAAGGTTCATGTTCAGACATGGAGCTCACTGAATGAATCTGGACCAGGCACTCTCCCTCAGACTAACCTACTATCTCAGTTATCGTTACAAACAAATCACACACACACACCAATCCTGGAGGAGTAGGAAGAGAAATGCTATATATGGCGCCCTGAGATTCAGAAGATCTTGTAGAACATATAGGATATAAATATAATAAACCAATAAAGGGGCGGGTTAGCAATGAAAGTCATGGAAAAGAGTTGGTTCTTTCTTCAATAAGTAAATATCTTATTTCATCACCAATTTAAGATTCTTATTCTTTTAAGTTCTTTCCCCTCCCACTTACATTTTACAAATTTATTTCATCCAGGAATTGTCCAGTCCTAGTCTTTTTTAGGAAACCTGATGACTAATTATTTTAAACAGCTCCTCAATGACCAATGAAACTTTGTAAAGATAAGGAACATGATGCAGATGTTTTACCTGAAAGGCAAAATGTCTTAAGTCAGGAACTCTACATAGTTTTGTCAGTGTATGGTCTTCTTTCTGTTTTTATAAATCATAATCCACTTATTTATCTTATACATAATTATGATTTATCTATTACTTGACTTTCACCCTTCCACCCATCATTGTTCAGTTCTGTTGTTCCCTGCATAGTCTAGTTCTATGCAGTTGATGTGCCAATAACAAAGTAGCATGCCTTTTTTTGACCTTTCTAAAGGCTGTATGGCATGATTTATTTGTTTCTGATGCATATGTTAGATGTTGTGTTCCTGGGTTAAGAACATAGAAGTGTTATTGGTTTGGTAATTCATTTTTTCATTCCTAAATCAAAATTTATCAAGGGAATATTGAAACTTTTGCAGATCAGTATTACCTAAAGAAACCCCTTGCATGATTTATCCAGTCTGAAGGCTATAGAATCCATTGATAGTCATCTCAATACAGGTGAAACTCGAAAAATTAGAATATTGTGCAAAAGTTCATTTATTTCAGTAATGCAACTTAAAAGGGGAAACTAATATATGAGATAGACTCATTACATGCAAAGCAAGATAGTTCAAGCCGTGATTTGTCATAATTGTGATGATTATGGCTTACAGCTCATGAAAATTAGAATATTGTGAAAAGGTGCAATATTCTAGGCTCAAAGTGTCCCACTCTAATCAGATAATTAAGCCATAACACCTGCAAAGTGTTTCTGAGCCTTTAAATGGTCTCTCAGTCTGGTTCAGTAGGAATCACAATCATGGGGAAGACTGCTGGCCTGACAGTTGTGCAGAAAACCATCATTGACACCCTCCATAAGGAGGGAAAACTTCAAAAGGTAATTGCAAAAGAAGTTGGATGTTCCCAAAGTGCTGTATCAAAGCACATTAATAGAAAGTTATGTGGAAGGGAAAAGTGTGGAAGAAAAAGGTGCACAAGCAGCAGGGATGACCGCAGCCTGGAGAGGATTGTCAAGAAAAGGCCATTCAAAAGTGTTGGGGACTTTCACAAGGAGTGGACTGAGGCATCAAGAGCCACCACACACAGATGGATCCTGGACATGGGCTTCAAATGTTGTATTCCTCTTGTCAATCCACTCCTGAACAACAAACAACGTCAGAAACGTCTTACCTGGGCTAAAGAAAAACAGACCTGGTTTGTTGCTCAGTGGTCCAAAGTCCTCTTTTCTGATGAGAGCAACTTTTGCATCTTATTTGGAAACCAAGGACCCAGAGTCTGGAGGAAGAATGGAGAGGCACACACTGCAAGATGCTTGACGTCCAGTGTGAAGTTTCCACAGTCTGTGTTGATTTGGGGAGCCATGTCATCTGCTGGTGTTAGTCCACTGTGCTTCATTAAGTCCAGGGTCAACACAGCCATCTACCAGGAGATTTTGGAGCACTTCATGCTTCCTTCCACAGACGAGCTTTATGGGGGTGCTGACTTCATTTTCCAGCAGGACTTGGCACCTGCCCACACTGCCAAAAGCACCAAAACCTGGTTCAATGACCGTGGGAAACTGTGCTTGATTGGCCAGCAAACTCGCCTGACCTGAACCCCATAGAGAATCTATGGGGCATTGCCAAGAGAAAGATGAGAGACATGAGACCGAACAATGCAGAAGAGCTGAAGGCCGCTATTGAAGCATCCTGGTCTTCCATAACACCTCAGCAGTGCTACAGGCTGATAGCTTCCATGCCACGCCGCATTGAGGCAGTAATTGCTGCAAAAGGGGCCCAAAGCAAGTACTGAGTACATATGCATGCTTATACTTTTCAGAGGTCCGATATTGTTCTATGTACACTCCTTGTTTTATTGATTGCATGTAATGTTCTAATTTTCTGAGATTGTGGATTTGGGGTTTTCATGAGCTGTATGCCATAATCATCACACTTATGACAAATCACGGCTTGAAGTATCTTGCTTTGCATGTAATGAGTCTATCTCATATATTAGTTTCCCCTTTTAAGTTGCATTACTGAAATAAATGAACTTTTGCACAATATTCTAATTTTTCGAGTTTCACCTGTACATCTCCATATGGATGAAATGACTCCTAAACATCAATCAAAGCAATTGGTTCCACTATATAGTATCACTGAAAGGGATGTGCAATATTTGATTCTAAAATGTAGCACTTCTCTGCAAGTTTTTAAAATGCTTGTTTCTTTAAAATACTTTAGTTTCTTGTCCTAACCACACAAGGCAGGTGCTTTAAGAATTTGCAGTCTGATAATATGAGTCTAGACTGAAGCTGCCATTACCTAAAGATGACTTATAAGCAGACAGAACAAAAGCCAGGAATCTTGTAAAAATAATAGTTGGGGATGTAGGTAAGAAAGAAATACGTATCAAAGGAGAAATGTCAGCCAGCAGAAATAAAGAAAGCCCAGGCACTGGTTAATCCTCAACTCTGTTGATAGCTATCAGCAAGCTATTTGATAAACAAAAGGATCCAGGGGACTATTTGAGTTGCTGTTTAAGATTTGCTGCTATTTTAAATTATTGGGTCTCCATGTATTCCAAAGAATCTGATGTTTGATTGTGTTCGATTGAAAGAGATTTGCATGTATTCTTAATTATTTTCCTGTTGACCATGTCTCTTTTGCTGGCACCACCCCTAACTGAAAAACCAAGGCAGAAAGCAAGGGTGGCTTACAAGATGTGTTTAACCAGGCTATGTGTACAAGAATGAGTGACGTACCCGGGAACTCAGGTAATAACAGTACCAAATATTTGTCCCCAAGCAGGCTGCAAAGTTCTTGGAGTTGAATCTGAAGCATTACATGGCTTTAGACTTTATGAACAGAGAAAAAATGGGATATGGATGAATATATGGTATCTCTAGATTACTATCTGGCTGTCATTTGGACAAGCTTTAAACTGAGATCCCAGTGCAGAACTTTGTCATCTAACTTCAGGCTGTTCTCAGTGCTGAACAGATGAAAAGCAAAATATGAATTAGAATGTAGCAGAATCTGGATATTATTACAAAATAATAAAATATAGAGATTCATGATATTTCTTAGTAGCCTAATATACCCGTAATAACATATTCATATTAAACTGTGGAATGCAGGCTGAAATCCTTGTGAACGTAGGCAGCTTATTCCATATAAATGACTCTGCAGTTATATTTTAATCTAATTTACATCAGATTTGGCATGAGAATCAGAGAATTTTTGAAAACCATGAATACCACTACATCCCTTGGGAAAGGAGGAGACAAACTCTAATGAAAATTATAATAATTAATATAATGGTTATATAATTGTTATTGTGAACTCTGGGGTGGTTTTAATCTATGGCATTTTTTATGGCTTGGTGACTGTTGCTTGTAACTTCTCCAAATATATATAAGGTATTTGCCCTGGGAAAAATGGTGGATAGTGCCCCATTTTTGTGAAAGGACTTAAGCCAGGAAATTTTGTTATGGCATTAATTCTTTGGAACACTCTTCACCTGGAAATTAGATTAACCCTTTCTGTGATTAATGCTTTTAGAAGCTGATTAAAATGGAGCTTTTCAGGGGGATGAATGGGGAATACAGTAATGTATATTAATATTTTAATGTTTGATTTATATGCTTTCTATTGTCAGCCATCAGGAGTCTGTTTTGATCTGGTGGCTTACAAATTAAACCAATCAATGAAATGAAAATACAAAAGAATTCTTGAAGGAAAAATACCTGGATTATATACCCTCTAAAATATTTTTGTGTGATCTTTAGTGATTCAAATGTTTGGCTTATTACACTGTATTTCAGATATAATTGTGAACTTGTATCCAGTGCATTCAATTGACACAGAAACAACCAGGATACTGGGGAGAATAAAGTCATATTTGTAGTAAGCAGATCACAGCAGGAAAGTTAGTTCAAGGACAAAAATAAAGTTTAAAGTATTAAGTGTAAAGTTTATCACAAAAATTTACCATAGCCAACCTATACTCTAAACCAGAAGAAATGTATTGCACTAATGAACTATTATTGCAAATAAGTGAGACAGAATGGAAGTGATTTATTGAACAAACTAAGGGAGGCATTAAGAAACCAGCAAAGTGATCTTTGGATACCTAAGTAATTGGGTAAAATTTAAGGTTCAGTGACACAAAGTTGATTCTCAAGAGACAATTACAAAGGGAAAATTAGACAGATTTTTTTTAAAGTAGCCTCTGAACCACTTGCAGCAAGTCAGTATTCTTTTTTCAGCTTTTAAAATGGGGGAGTCACAACAATTTTGCCCTCTTTGCATTTTGGAGTTTGGAAAGTAAATAAGCAACTTCAACTAGACACAAAGATAGGTTTTCCCCCAGGCCATCATTCTGCTGAATGCCTAATTCCCACAGCACTGTTTTAGGCCTAAAGATATTTGTCCATGTAGAAGCTGTATTGCTATTATCTTTCTCATCTCATCTTTCTCATCTCCTAGTCTTTCCCACTACCTTCTCCTATTGGTATCTTATGATGTATCACTTGTTGTTTGTATCTTATGATTAATGATTGTAACTATGATTTATGACCTATGACTAATCACTTTGTATGTACACTGAGAGCTCATGCACCAGAGACAACTTCCTTGTATATCCAATCACACTTGGCCAATAAAAATTATATTATTCTAAATAAGCAACTTTGTGACTTACAACTTGTTGAAGTGTAAGGTCATCATTTCCATGTCTTAAATTTTCATACTCCCCTCCCAAGGCTAATTTTGGAGGGTGGTTCTTACAAAGCTCAGTTCAGCCCTCAAGCTGATGGAAATTGTACATATCTGATTGAGAATACAGTAGTACTATTTCTATATCTATACTTAGAAAAGAAATAAAAAATATATTCAGAATAAGTTTGGGCATTTTTTAAAGAGAAAAAAGAACACAAAGGGTTTCAGTGGTCAGTTATGTTCCGTTGGAAATCTGCAACAAACAATGATTACCCTGCTTTACACATTTTGGACCACAGATACATAATGGGGTCCTTGACGGATAAGAAGAAAATCTACCTTAACTTGTTTGTCTCTCTCAATGGTAGCAACTGCTGAGTGAATAAGGAACCCCACTTAAATAAAGTAACTTGGGGCTGGACAGAAGCTTTCTCTCCTTTTTAGGATATGGAAATTATTCTTATGTATTAAATGAGTGGGTTTTGCTTTCCACAATTTTGAATTGCTCATTGGACTGTCTATCCTTATTCTATCTGGAAATTACAAACTTCCAAAGTTAGATCAACCAATTAAGTTTATTCTATGCTGATCTGGAAGTCAGGAAGATAATTTCATTCCTTTACTTTTTCCTATTTTCAGGAAGGCAACTCTTCTTAATTCAGTGGAGTGCCTAAAGAACATGAAATCTAATTGCATCAGAGATAGGTGCCTTTCATGCTACCATCAGTATATTGTTATGCTGCTTTCAAAGTAAGAGATATTATCTCTTGCTTTCAAAATAAAATATATTTGATAATTTGCCTTTTTTCCAAAGTGAGTCAACACACGTGCACATACAGCATTGAGGAACAAAGGAAGTAATATCAAGATTAGAGTAAGAGTAAATTTTCTCATAGTTAAGTTAGGCAATTTATCTATTTTATTCAATGAAATCAACATCAGCTGGCAGCAACTCATGGACCATTTCATATCTGGAGCCAACTCATTTGTGCATATTCATCTTTTGATGATACCTTCTCAGAATGGGCCATTATATGTATTTTAATGCAAATACAGACTTCCTGTATCATTATACCCAAAAACATTCATCTTAGCATTCCTAGCAAGCATTGTTTTATATTGCTAAAGACTTCAGATTTATGTAATTATTGAGTTTATTCCTAAAGGCAGGGATTTTTATTAACAACCTTGCCATAAATTTATGGGCTTCTGGAAGGAGGTTAAATAAGGTGTCCAAGCAAGTCATCTTTCCTTTCTTTAATATTGAAAAGGCCTGATTTAAAGGAATAGAGCATCTCCCTCTTCTCCCCAGAGGCTCTGGACAATCTGTATGGGGCACAACAGGCTGAACCTTGGCAAGGCTGAGTAACTCTGGATCTGGAATCATACTATTTTTGATACAAGAGGGGGTGGCATTACCCAGACAGATCCAATGTGCAATCTGCGGTCCATTCTGGACTCATAACTCCTGCTTGAAAAGTAGGTGGCAGACATCATTGGAAAATCTTTGCACAGCTTTTGGTTATGCATTATTTGCATCCTAGAGAACAGTCAGATAAGAGACAGCCTAGCCCACTACTGAATAGTGGCAGGGTCAAGAAGCTCAGAAGAGAACCAACCTAATGTTTCACGCTGCAAAGGAGAGGGTGGAAGAATTATACTTTCAGACTTGCAGATTCTATTAGTTAAGCTTTACAATAAAGCAGAATTAATTTATTTGATCTTGTTTCCTATCTGGCCTACCTGGTAATGCTGACATCAATCTGCAAGTCTGAAAGTACAATTCTCTCACTGTCTCCTTTACAGTGTGAGAAACTCGGAAGAGTGCCTTTTAAGACTCTCGCCTGACCCAACTTCCAGCTGCTGGCTATGCTTTGTCTAATCAGACTACTCCATAAGCATTATTATTTTTTTGTCTTTTCTACATAACCATTGTAGCCTATTGGAACTGTGATGGTCACAAATGATAATCATGTGAAAAAAAGATGTGAAAGTTATAAATGTGAGCCAATTTTCCTCACCCGAATTGTTATCATGTGGCCATGGAGATGCTGCAATTGCCATAACTTTGAGGGCTTATTATAAGTCTCCTGTTTCAATAGCATCATAATGTTCAACTTATAACCATAACTGACCCCAAAATTTGGGTTGCTAAGTGAGAAATTTGTTAAGTGAGTTTTGCCCCATTTTATGACTTTTCTTGCCACATTTGTTAAGTGAATCACAGAAGTTATTAAATTAGTAATATGGTTGTTAAGTGAAGGTTGCAAAAGCTGATGCCATGACTCAAGGAGACCACAACCTTTTTTTTAATCCCATTTATATCCTGACCTTCTCCAAAGACTCAGGGCGGCTTACAATTTTAAAGCACAAATCAATGTGCTGGGCAATAGCCTTCATTCTATATATATGCCTGCTTATTAGGGCTTTCAGGCCCCACCCAAGTGGCATTATTACAAAGTCAGCTTATTGCCCCCAACAATCTGGGTCCTCATTTTACCTACCTCGGAAGGATGGAAGGCTGAGTCAACCTTGAGCCTGAGTCAACCTTGAGCCTGGAGGGATGCGAACATGCACTAATTGCAGGCAGCTGGTGTTACTTAAGGAGGCATTAGCCCACTGCTCCATTAGCCCACTGCTCCAACCTTCATAAATGAGAGTCAGTTGTCAAACATCTAAATGGAAATAATGTGACCCTGGGGATGCTGCAATAGTCATACTTGTGAAAAATGGTCATATTGTTGTGATTCAGCGTCAGCCTGTGGATTTGGCAGCTGAGTTGGACAATTCTGAAGAGGAGGAGGAGGGGTTTGGAAAGCCTTTGGTGTCAGAGGAAGGTTCTGATGCACCGCAGAACTCTCAGCCAGGATCCTCCTGTCTTGGTCCTCCTCAGACCCAGCTGTGTGAGCCTGAAAGATTGGAAGAAGACGATCCACAGCTGGCTCTGTTCAGGGATGCTAGGAGCAGGAGGCAATCCAGCAGAACTGAGCAAAGGAAAGCAACTCGGGAGAAGGCAATGAGAAGCCACGCCTTGAGAATGCTCTTTAAAAGGGGAATGTGTGGGAGGTGCTGGTTGCTGAAGGCAACCATTTGAAGAGCTTCTGATAAAGTCTTGGTCTGTATTTGTTTAACTTTTGTTTGAACTTTTTCATTTAACTTTTGCAAATAAATTTGGTTGGATTAGTTCCAGCCTATTGTTTATAAAAAGGGGTTGTCCCTAACATTCCAAGAGGGCTGCTCGTAGGCTGGAACAGAACACATAAGTCACTTTTTTCAGTGTCGTTGTAACTTTAAAGTGAACTGTTGTAAGTTGAGAACACCTGTATTATATCATAATAGGTACACAGGAATGGTAACACACGCCTTTTTAAAATAACTTGTGCAAATTGCATAAAGAAAGAATTTATACTGTCAATAAGCCATGTTATCAGCTCTGCCTGTCCAGGAAAGCAAATAGACAGAAGGCAGTAGACTCTTCTATATTTTATAAAAATTACTGTTTAATTGTTTTTGGAATTACTGTAATTTTAAATTGCAGTAGATCATTGATGAAGCACGATTTTTTCAGAATTTCTTTCGTGGATCTTTGGAAGGTAAAATATTGTCATTATCTTCATCCATGGCATCTCTAATTTTTTTTTAAAATGCATTTTTTATGTGAAACGTGGAGCTATTTGCCTCAGCATAGATTGCATTACTATTCCCTCACATGAGAAGCATTTTTATATGTGCATTTATGTTATACCCATAGATATTCCCCAGTTTTTTTTAAAGTTTTGTAGAACGTTCATTATGATTCATATTGACTTATCCCAACAGAGTGAGTATAATTATGAAATATGTACATTCTTCTTGAAGAAAAATTATGTGGCATCTGACACATCTAGATACAATGCTGCCATATATATCCCATGAGTGACTTGTTCTGTCAATCCTTACTTTAGGAAATGGGCAATGTATCCTTCAGGAACCTGCATAATAGACAGACAGAACATGAAACGAGGAGCTTTTCAGAAACATAAATTATCTATACTCAGTTAATCATTTACCTTCCAACAACCTAAACTGTTAGCTTAACAGGAATGCATTTAAACATGTTTTTAGGGGAGGCATTAAATCTGTTGTTTGTTTAACAGAAGACATAAACCTTGCCTAGAAGAAAAGATTGTAATTGAAATATTTAAAATAATATATTACTTGGTGGAACTTCAAAATACAAATGAAACAAAAGATACCCTATAAAGAGTAATATATAAACACTAAACCTAATTAGGAACATTGTTGTCATTGCATTTGGCCAGCCATGCTAATTTACCTTACCTCTGTTCTGCTAGTGCAATTCTGTGATTAAGTTGTAAGACCTAACTTATCTTTAACTTATTCTATCCACAACTCTTCCTGATCTACCCTAGGTGATTGAATGCCTACTGGCTCTTGAGCTGTCAGTTCATCAGATCAGATCTTTCAGCACACACTGAAACACAGACACACTGGCATATGTGTAGACCATCCTCCTGTTCCTAATCCCATTCCCTCCAGAATGCCAATTAACTGAAAGTTTGGCTGAATGCCAGGCCTTTCAGACTTATTTTCACATGAACATGGGCAGAATTCCATTGCAAAGCAATGAAAATCATAATGATCAGGGAGGCACAAGGGATGACTTGGTTCTGAGGCAATAAGGTATTCAGATCTGTAAACTATTGTTTATGTTGTGTATATGTTTGGGTATTAATGGGAATTATAGATTTAATAGTGGAGAGTGAATAATATAGAAAATTGTAATGGTGTAATTCTATCATTGTTTATTTAAAAATATGTCCAAATGGACGAAATAGAGCTTACTGCTAAGAAGACATAAGCAAAACTCCTGTTCATAACTAGAAATAAGTATTATCACTTATATCTATAAATGATAAAGAGTTTCTGAAAGCAAGGGCATATACAATCAAAATACATTAGTGTAAATTAATTTTAGCAACCTGACAGAAGAAATCTTAAAGTACCATTTTCTTACATATTGGGGGATAAGTGTATCTCTCTATGGCAGGGTTTCTCAACCTCAGCAACTTTAAGATATGAGGACCAACTCCCAGAATTCCATAGCCAACATATTTCACAGCCAGGGAGATAATCGTCCTTTTCTACATAGTCCAGTTTTTAAGCCTTGGGCCTCCTCAAAAAAGTCTCTCAGCTGATCTAAGGTTTTATGCAGGTTTATAAGGGGGAGAAGTGGTTCTACAAATATTCAGACCCCAATCCATTAAAGGTTTTTAAATGAATTGTGCCTTGAGGGCAACCAGTAACCAGTTCAGTTCTTTCAGGAGAAGTATCATTATCCTGAACCATACATAGGAATTAGCCTAACCACAACATTTTACACCAGTTTCAATTTCTACACACTTTACAAATGTAGCCCTTTAATTCAATACATTACAGCCATTAACAGCGTTATCTAGACTCTGGCAATGTGTCTTAAGTCCAACCAATTCAGGAAGGCACCCACTTTGGCACACAACTAATAATTATGCGAAAAAGTGCTTCACCACAGCTGTCACTTGCAAATCCTGTGACAGCTGGTATTCAAAGAACATGCCCAAACTGTACTGTTCTGGCAGAATACTTTTTTTTTCCAGAACATGCCTTACCTCATTTCCAGTGACTTGCTTTCTTTTTACCAACCACGCTACTGATTGGTATAGTAGATAAAATTTCAACTCATGAGAAGGATTAAGCAGTATTCAAAGGTATTGATTGTTCTTTGGAATTTAAAGATACAGAGCTGCAGAACTGAGTGTCATGCATACACTGATAATGCCACACCCCAAAGCTTATAATGACTTTCCTTAATTGTTAGATGTTAAATAAGATAGATAGGAGATGAGGGGCATCATAAACATGGTCTAGATCAGACATGTCAAACACAAGGCCCGGGGGCCGGATGCGGCCCGCGAAGTGGTTTCATGTGGCCCGCAAAGCCATCTTGGAAACAGTGAGGGAATGGCCCCCACTGCCTTGGCCCTGGCCCAGAGACCCTCCTTCTGCCAGAGACCCTCAGATCCTTCCCACTCCTGACCAGGCCCCCATAGGCACCCTTGATGCGAACGATGTAGAGCTGGCCACGCCCACCCAGTAGGCCATACACACTCTAGCCATGCCCACCCAGTAGGCCACGCCTACCCAGGCCACACCCACCCGGCCCCTTGAGGGCAACCGCAATGCTGATGCGGCCCTCAATGAAATTGAGTTTGACACCCCTGGTCTAGATCAGGGGTAGGCAACCTCAGCTCTTTTATGACTCATGGACTTCAGCTCAAGCAGACTTCATTCTGGGAGTTGAAGTCCATGAGTCATAAAAGAGCTGAGGTTGCCTACTCCTGGTCTAGATGTTAGAAATAGATCTCTAAGCACCACTTTCTGAACATATCTTGACAGAGAGTTTCATTACCAGTACAAAATAGCAGCCCTGAACTTACCTAGTCAAGCAGTGCAGAAGGATATCATGGTTAATGATATTGAAAGCTGCTAAGAGGGCCAGGAGACTTAAAAAGATCAGACTTCTCTGCCTAGCTACTAGCACAGATCATTTACCAAGGTGATGAAAGCAGTTTAAATACCATAATTTGGGCAAAATCCTGATGGAAACAAATCCAGAAAATTGGTGTTGATCAGGCGTATTTTGTTTCTCAATGAACTTGCCCAAGAGTGGAATATTACTGACTGATGTATAATTAGAAAGTTTTTCTTTGTGAAGAGGAATCTTTTTCAATAAAGGTTATTATAACAGCCCCCTTTAAGTATGCAGTAGCACATTAATTAATGAATGTAGCAAAGAAGACAGACTCTCCCTATGTGACTTTTTCCCATTTGAATTAAAGAGTAGCCATTCTACTTTGTGAATAAACTTTTTTAATTAGTGTATGTGCAGGGAACTGTTGTGGCTATTTGCTGAACATGCTGTTTGTCTCATGTTGCTGTCTTATCAATATCCCAATCATATCAAAATTGTTTTCTCGTTCTGCACAAAAGTAATCAACCAGAGCAGACCTATTTTAAGTAAATGTGCTAAATTCCTAATTGACATACCTGAGAATAGAAGAGGGGGACAGTAAGAACTGTTTAAAATTGAAAAGGAAGTATTACAAAGGGGAAAACAAAATAATGAAAGAATATCTGCAGCTTTGCTACTGTCTACCTCCCTATGACCTACTCCAATAGTGGTATGTAATTTGAGATCAATCTGTCGATGAACATTACTGTCTTTGAATCAGCCAGGGCATTCACAATATCATCAACAGATGAGGTGTGAAATTTCCAAATAATATAATAACAAACAAATTGTTATTTACATTTCTTTCTCTCTCTCTCTCTCTCTCTCTCTCTCTCTCTCTCTCTCTCTCTCTCTCTCTCTCCATTTTATATTGAGGCCTATACTGAGGCCTATTTTAATTGATCTTCTAGCCCTGCATATGTTTATGCCAGCCCACCAATCTAAAACCTATAGCAATGACAATTATGCAAAACAGAGTATAGAGAGAACTTTTATTTTCAGATCCTGGGCTTCAGCCAGAGTATCAACTCCAACATACTGCATGCCCTGATACATATGTGGGACCAGATACTAATTGGGATAGATCCTTGGTATCATTAACATTTTGTTTGTTTAAGATAATCCAAGCTCATTCCAATGCTTCTACCATTTCTAAACATATTTTACATAGGTATTGCTATATTTATTTATTGTCTTTATTATTTTTACAATTATTTCAAGGTAGCAAACATATCCAACATACTTTCCTTCTATTTTCTACACAACAACCCTGTGAAGTGAGTTGTGCTGCAAGTGAGAGAGTAGCCCAAAGTAACCCAGCTGGCTTTCATGACTAAGGCAGGATTAGAACTCACACTCTTCTGGTTTTTATCCTGGTGCCTTAAGCACTTTAAAATCTTACTCAAACCTCTTTTATTGACTTCATTTGTGTGACATATTTTTAAACATGCAATAGACATTATGAGATTCAATTTAAGTTTTAAACAGAATGTGAAATATGCACACACCCCTCAGTAGGATATTATTTCCTTGTATAGAATTTGCCTGGGCAAAATACTTCTTTAATCTTTATCATCTTTTGGCTTTATCTAAGAATCCAACTCCAGACCCAGAACCTATTTCTGTTTTACATTTTCTGCTGGAGATTAATGTACTTTTCTGTCATTTATCTATGACAAGTGCAGCTCTTAGGAGTTGAAAGAGTAACCCTTTTGAAAAAAAAAGATTTTATTTTTGTATGAAAAGCCTATATTTAACCCACCAATGAAATCTATTTGGTACCATTTTATCATCCTCATTCATGGATTGCAACATAAGTCTACATACAAAGCCATTCACTACACTTTGGTGAGTCTCTCTTTAAAAAGGTTTATCTAGATCAGGGGTCTTCAAACTTGGCCCTTTTATGACTCATGGACTTCAACTCCCAGAATTCCTCAGCCAGCGTTGAAGTCCATGAGTCATAAAAGGGCCGAGTTTGAAGACCCTTGATCTAGATACTAAGTCCTTGGCTTTTCTTTTTTGGTTCCATTCCAACCGCCTGACTTAACAATAGAAAAGAAAGAGTTCCATCCATATCTTTCACTGACTCTTCACTACAAATAAAATTTTAGAAACAGGAGTAGTTGTCACTTTTTTTCCTCAGCTACCCTTACTCATCACAGCTGACATTACTTCCACTTCCAGTGTTGACTCCAGCAATCCCTTGACAGATCACTAAAATTCATGTTGTGAAATATATTGACAGCCTAAGTAGGTTCTTTCTTCTTCACTTAAATAGACTTTTCCATGCTAGTAACTCAATTCTTTTCTGCAAGACTGCCCCCCTCCTCTTGGTGATTTTGGGCACCGTGGGATTTCTCAGTTTGAAGGTGGCATCATAAATAAATGGGATGGAGTAATTATTTACTTATTTCTTATTCTTATTTCTTCCATCCAAGATAGTCTCATGACAAATATATAGGTTGGAAATTTCTCTTTAGCCCAACAGTCTCAATCATATTCTTATTTTTGGTTTTTACATGTTTAAGGATAATGTGAAGACCATGCTATATTTGTGAGGACTCCTCCCCTTTTAGAAATACCAAAGGAATATGCCTAGGGAATGCAATTACAAACAATTACAGACAATGAGGACCCAGATTGTTGGGGGCAATTAAGCTGACTTTGTAATAATGCCACTTGGGGGGGTGTGAAAGCCCTAATAAGCAGGCATATACATAGAATGAAGGCTACTGCTAAGCTTGTAAGCCGCCCTGAGTCTTCGGAGAAGGGCGGGATATAAATGGAATTAAAATAAAAAAAAATAAAAAAATTAACTTTTAAAATTATAAACGTACAACTAACTATTCCTAGCTTGACTTGAAAATGTAGATCAACCACCAGCCTTTCGGGCTTTTTGACCACTTGTATGACTACAAAACTGCAGTCATGGCGGCTTAAACACTCACAAATCTTTTATTAATTTTAACAGGGAACATTTCTAAGCAGCACAAGGCTGTAACTATCTTCAATTTTTATTATACATACATACATACATAGACAGATAGACAGACTGAGTGTGAGGTGGGTGATAGCTTCATCTTACAAGTAAGATTATGTATGAACTAGGACTATTCTTGTATATAAAGAATCATGCCAGTTTCACATAAAAAATGAAAACAAACAAATAAAACTTAATATTTGAAGAGATGAACCCTGGGAGATGTCAAGATTCATAGGAATATTGGGCCTTCCTCTAAGTTAGATATATCTCTTAGAATTTAGAATGCAGATGTGGTTCAAAATCAATGAGCACATGAATTGTACAGAAATGTACAATAGAAAGACGCCTATAGTCAATGCAATGACATTGAAATATTGTATTCATAGGTATATGTGATGCCAGGATGGGCATCAAAGTAGCCTATCATAACACAGAACAAACTGTATCTGTATTTCAGACTAGTCTTCTTTTAGAATTTTTACTTAACAGGATTTTCTCCACCACCATCACCAAAAAATAGAAAAGGGATTGGTCTGTGTTGAAGTTGCTAGAATAACAGACTGACAATATTCTTTTTTGCTATATTGCAAAGTGTTTCCTAGCAACCTTGTATTTGGCTGCTTAAAACAAAATAAGGACATAATGGATGCAATCTAAATTTGGAGCAAGCAATCTAAATTTGATTGGTATTTTTCAAAGCCTTACTATAAATGTGGAATGATGATATTCTTCCTTATCAAATAATAAAATCCATTAATTTCAAAATTTTAAATGAAGGAAGCAAAATAAAATGAGTGATGGGAATGTTCAGTCATGAGAAAACGTCTTGCAGTAATTCTCGTCTTTGGTCCTTAAAAAAAAGCCTTTCAGTTTGTTTGGAACAATGGCTAAATGCCCATGGGATGATTTTATTGCAGTGCTTTGCGAGCCTTTCTCCCTCCTCCCCATTTTTGAATTTCTTGTGAAATGCTTTTATTTTTATATATTTATTTACTTTTCTCAGAATAAGGAGTGCTAAATTGTCTTTAGACTTTATTACATTTTGCTTTTGAAAAAAAAATCTTTAACAAATGAAAAAAAACCACATTTTTTGTTAACAAGAAGCAGATTTTATCAGAGTTATTATAGGTTTACTAGTGAATTGAGAGTCAGTTTGGTATAGCAGTTAGGATAACAGGCTAGAAAACTGGAAGCCCATGAATTTTACTTTTTCTTAGGAACAAAGTCAGCTAGGTGACCTTGGGCCAGTCAATTTCTCTCTCAGCCCTAGGAAGGAGGCAACGACAAACATATTCTGAAATCTGCAAGAAAATATTCAGGCAGTAGCCAAGAATCAAGACCAATTCAAAGATGCGCTCGCACGCACGCACAGACACACACATACAGAGAGAGAGACACAAGAAGTAGGATTTATTTTCTTTTCTTTTGGCGAATAATGTGATATGTCTGTGTTTGAGGAATCACCATGAGTTTTCAAATTCAGAAGAGCTTGACAAGATTGAGCCTAGACTGAGGTTGTACCCTAGAAATTAGCTGAAGAAAACATACCTAAATACATCTAGGTGCAGCCAGAGTCAACAGATCCAGAGCCTCTTCAGGATAAGGTTCCCATCTCAACAACCTGTCACATATTGTGAAGAAAAAAAGTCAAGCCATCTAGATGAAAGAAAAAGATCTGACTTGGTCAATTAACCAAGCAGATAATCAGACCTCTGTGAGTATTGTGTAGTGGGTTGTGGACCGCATGGCAATGAATGAATAGATGAGTACCGCATGTCAGCTCTTTATTAGTGGTAGGTGCGTACTGAACAAAGGGGGTTATCTGGACCCCTTATATACCTAGCCAGGTGACATTCTGGCCAATCCATCCGTCCGTATCTCCCACTGAAAACCCTTTAGCCAATCCGGCCACAGCACAGTGCCACCTGGTGGAACTTGCAGAGCTGCTCACACCCCATACATAACACCCCTTCCCCCTTAAAGATGACACCATATATATATATATATATGGATCTTTGGTCATTCGGGTTTTTTCCCACATAGAGTTGAAGGTGTAGGAGCAACGTTTTGATGGAATCCCATCCGTCATCCTCATGCTGGTGGCTTCAGCTTCCTTCTTCTGGGAGAAGCATGTGGTAGTGGCTGTTTGTTCCTCTTTTTTAAACTGCCAGAGGGGGTGTGTTCTGTGGGTGGAGGTGTGCTCTGATTGGGTGGGGGATTAAGTGTGTTCTGATTGGGTGGGAGTGTGTTTTGAATGGTGGGTGTGTTCTGATTGGGTGGGGGGGTGTTTTGAGTGGATGGGCTGGTCTCAGCTGCCAGCCTTAGACCTGAGCTGGTGAGTTGTGCTGCTTTTGTTCGGCTTCGTGTTTGTGGTGGCGCTATGTATCCTCAGCCACCAGCCTGAGGATGACGGATGGGATTCCGTCGAAACGTTGCTCCTACACCTTCAACTCTACGCGGGAAAAAACCCGAATGACCAAAGATCCACATACAAACACCCGCGAAAACCTCAGAAAACAAATATATATATGAATTTTACTTTTTTCTTAGGAACAAAGTCAGCTAGGTGACCTTGGGCCAGTCAATTTCTCTCTCAGCCCTAGGAAGGAGGCAACGACAAACATATTCTGAAATATATATATATATATATATATATATATATATATATAAACAATTGGCATGCATAATACATTATAAACACAACATCAAATGAGTGGTGACTGGCTCTGGGCCTGTTCAGGATTGCTCATAATCTGCAAGATATGTCGGTGGTCTGTGAGTCCTGATAGACCATCTCAGCCCTTGCTGGTCTTCCAAATCATCATCGGTAATTGATGAGCCCAGGTCCCAATGTTCTGTTTGACCCTGCTCCTGGTTTTCCTTATGTTGTTCAGATGTTTTTTCCTGTGGTTCCTGTGCTTGGTCCCCCTGTGTCCCTTCAGGAACCCACTTCCTGATTTGGTCTACATGACACCGGATCTGGCGATTCCCCTCCACCCCTATAATGTAGGACACTGGCCTAGTTCTGTCAACCACCACCCCCGGAATCCAAAATTGCCCCGGTCCATAGTTCCTTGCCCAAACCAAGTCGTTGCAGCCTGTCCAATTTGGTGATCAGCCTCCTGCCCCAACGAAGTTCCGCTGGGCTCCTGCCTTTGGCAGTGCAGGTTGTGGTGTGTTGAGCTAACAGGAACTCTGCCAACCTTTGATGCCAGTCACCATTGATGATGTGCCTCAGTGTGTCCTTGGTCGTTCTTACCATGCGTTCTGCTAATCAATTGGTCGATGGCTGGAAGGGTGCCATTGTAACATGCCTAATCAAGTTGGCCCTGGTGAATGCCTGGAATTCAGCAGAGGTGAATTGAGGCCCATTGTCTGAGACCAACACGTCTGGAAGGCTGTGTGTGTCAAAAAGCCCCATGAGTACTTGGATGGTTTTGGCCGAGGTCATGCTAGTGACTGGTATCACTTCTAACCACCTAGAGTGGCTGTCTACCACCACTAAGAACAACTGTCCCTGGAAAGGGCCTGCATAATCAATGTGTACTCTGGACCATGAAGTGTGTGTCTCTTCCCATTTGAGAACTGGTGCATGGGGCATCTCAGGTCTGGACCTTTGGCAGTCATAACAACCATTAACCTGTTCATCAATAGCCTTATTGAGACCAGGCCACCACTGATAACTCCTTGCTAACGCTTTAATTCTGACTATTCCTGGATGTCCTTCATGTAATGACTTAATGACCATGTTTCTCAGTGCTTGGGGAAGGATCACCCTGCTTCCCCATAAGAGGCAGCCCTTGTGTGCCAACAACTCATGCCTCCTGTTGAAGTAAGACTGGAATTCAGTTCCTGGAGACCTTTCTTGCCACCCCGTGACTACCCAAGACTGAACTCTGCTTAGGACTCTGTCTGCTGCTGTTTCAACAGCTATGTCTTTTGCCTGCAGGGGGCACTCTGCTAGATCCTGAATGGCCAGTATCTGGGCTGCAGGTGCTGGATCAGGTTCAGCCTTGTCTAAGGGCAACCTGCTTAATCCGTTTGCATGGCCCATCTCTTTACCAGGCTTGTGAACTAACTTGCAAGAGTATGCAGATAGCAAGATGAACCACATAAGCATTCTGGGTGATAAAATTTGAGGTGTCTGTTTGTCCGTTGTGAACAACCCCAGTAAAGGCTTATGGTCTGTGAATATGGTGAATTCCCTGCCATAGAGGTAGTCATGGAATTTCTTGACCCCAGCCACTATGGCCAGAGCTTCCTTATCAATTTGGGCGTACTTCCTTTCTGCCCTAGACAATGTGCGTGAGTAATAGGCAATGGGCACTTGGTCCCCATTGTCTTCAAAATGGCTCACTACAGCACCCACTCCGTATGGGGATGCATCACATGTGATGAATATAGGTTTTGACTCTATGAAGTGGGTGACAGTGGAGTTACTAGACAATAGTTCTTTCAGTAGTCTAAAACTTTTTTCATGCTGCTTATTCCAATTCCACACAGCTTGCTTGTCTAGGAGCCTGTGCAGAGGCTCAGCTATTGCAGCTTTGTGTGGCAGAAATGAATGGTAAAAATTTAGGAGCCCCAGGAATGCTTGCAATTCCACCTTGTTCTTTGGAGTGGGGGCCATTTTTATTGCCCTTACCTTGGATTCAGCAGGATGCACCCCCTTGGCATCTATTCTGAACCCTAGGAACTCAGTAGATGTCACCCCTATGCTGCACTTGTCTTTCTTAAGTTTGAGCCCTGCAGAGCGAAATCTGTTTAAAACAGCCTGCAGTCTTTCAGCTAATACCTCCTCAGAGCTTCCAGTGATGAGGACATCATCAAAGTAAGGGCATACTCCTGGAATGCCCTTCAGTGTTTTCTCCATCACTTCTTGGAAGATCCCTGATGCTGAAGAGATACCGAACTGCAAACGGTTAACTCTGAAAGTTCCTCTGTGCATTATTATGGTTTGCGCGTCAGCAGTCTCGGGCAACCAGGAGCTGCTGATACGCTTGCACCAAATCTAGCTTTGCAAAGATGGTGCCACCCTGGAGAGAGGTGAGGATGTGGCTGACCATCGGGACCAGGTAAGCATGCTAATTGAGGGCCAGGTTCACAGTACATTTGTAATCAGTGCAGATCCTCACCTCCCTGTTAACTTTTAGTGGGGTAACTATAGGGGTCTCCCATTCACCCCCTTCCACAGGCTCTAACACCCCCTGGTCCACTAGTCTGTCCAACTCCCTCTCTATTTTACATTTAAGGGCAAACAGAACCCTTTGGGGTTTGATTCTAATGGGCATAACATGGGGGTTTAATTTTAACTTGATGGGTGGCCCCGTGTATGTGCCTAGCTTGTCCTCTAATACGTCTGCAAATGCTTTGCAGACAGATTCAAAGCTCATGGCCTGGACCCTACAGATCCCTGAAATGCCTATGCCCAGTGGCCCGAACCAGTCCGGCCCCACTAGGATAGTCCTGCGGCCATCAACCACCAACACATCCAAGTCCCCACGGAATCCTCTGAACCCCACCGACAATGTGGCCTACCCCTTAATTTTTACAGGAGCATGCTGGAAGTCACTTAGTTTTACATTAGTCAGTCTTAAGGTAGCCCACCGGTTGCTCCGGCCACACACTTGTTTAAAAGTCTCCTCAGAAATTATTGAGACAGCGGCTCCGGAGTCTAGCTCCATGGACTTCTAGCATAATTTTGGGGGTGAGTAACCGATGGACCCCCAAATGGGAGACAGCCTTAAGGTTCACTATGGCATTGGAGGTCACATTTTGGGGTGTCCCAGTACCTTTTGACAATGCGTCCTCATTCCTCTGACGGTTCCGGCAGACCACAGTGATGTGGCCTGTTTTCCCGCAGATTCGGCACTTAGCCGAGCGAAATCTACAGGTCACTCTTGTGTGGTTCCCCCCGCAGCCAGCACACTTGGGACTGGTCGCTCCGGCTCCCAGAATAGCGTCAGCACCGACCCCACCGGCAGTTCTCTGTGACGCCATCGGTCTCCGCTGAGCCCCCTGGTCTACATGTGGTCGCGTTGGTTGTTGTTGCACTGACCTCCAGTCTACCTCATCGATCTCTGCTTCCTCATCGTCATCCGTTTTGCCATACGCAGTGCTCTCCTGGTGCACTGATCCCCCAGAGCTGCTGCTGGGTCAGTGGGTTGTTTGACCATCGCCGCTGGCTGCCTCATACACTTGGACCTCGTCCAAGACCTCTTGCAGGCTCATTTTCGGCTTTGCAAGCAGCTTCTGACGCATCCGCTTGTCACTCAGCCCAAAGGTGATACGATCTTGCAGGCGGTCCTCTAAGTCAGGAAACTTGCAAAGACGAGTGGCTTGTCGCATGTCGGCAATGAAATCAGTTGTTGACTCTCCCGGCCTCTGGATCCACTGGACAAACTGGAATCTCCAAGACATCTCAGACCTCTTAGGCATAAAAAGTCAGGTCAGCTTGCTTATGAGGTTGCGGTATGGAACAGTTGCAATAGGCGTGGGTGCGAACAACCCCACGGCCACATCGTAGACAGCAGACCCGCTGATGTACAGTAGTGCCACCGCCTTCATGCGATCCTCAGTAATTCGATTAACGAGGAGGTAGCCTTCAACCTGGCCCAGGTGCGATTCCCATTGCTTGGGCTGGTGAATGTTGAACTCACGGATCTGAGTTATTTTTGCCATGACCAGACCAGTCCTAGGATGCTGCTTCAGCAAGGATTGAGGAAAGAATTCTTTTCCTCCGATCCAGTGACTTCAGCTAGTGACTTCAGCTAGTGATTCAGCTCTGCGTGAAGCAGCAATCCCATCCTCGTCGCCACTATTGTGTAGTGGGTTGTGGACCACATGGCAATGAATGAATAGATGAGTACCGCATGTCAGCTCTTTATTAGTGGTAGGTGCGTACTGAACAAAGGGGGTTACCTGGACCCCTTATATACCTAGCCAGGTGACATTCTGGCCAATCCATCTGTCCATATCTCCTGCCGAAAACCCTTCAGCCAATCCGGCCACAGCACAGCACCACCTGGTGGAACCTGCAGAGCTGCTCACTCCCCATACATAACAGTGAGGGTGATGGCTTGTAGTACTGTGTTTTTGTGACAAATGATATTCTGATTCCCTACCTGCTACTGTTGTTTTGTCTGGAATCTGAGATGGAGTCTTTAGCTATCGTCTGAAGCATAACTTTCTCTTTCTGGACTGTGCAGAAAGCTTTGAGTTCCCAGTGTGCTTTATGTTACCTTGGTGGAAGATTTATGACTGCAATAAATATGTTGAGTTTGTTATCAGAAGCTGGCTGTGTATTTGTAAGCTGCAGTACAGAATATTACATGAGGGCTTGGCTCTGAGGAAATTCCAGTCTAGTCAAAAATGAGAGAGGTAGCTTTGTTCTGTTTTTAATATTTCATTCTTAATTTCTTCCCCTCCATTTCCTTCTTTTTTTGTTTTTATGCTACTTCCCTGCTGCAACTCAGGCATTACATTAATTCCAAAATCAAATGTATCAGCTAACAATACTATTTTCCACATAAGCAGTTAGCAGCAAAACATTCCTCTCAATAATTCAAAAATTTTCAAAATATTTGAAATGATAATGAAAACTGTCAGCATAAATCCCACAGAATTAGATCATCATAAAAACCATAATAGAAAACCAAAGCATCCAGAATTGTCCCAACTCAGGTTGTTTTCCTATTTTCATCTCAGCTCCCACACACTTTGTTAGGCACAAAGAACCAGGGCTATACGTTGAGTTGCATTTAGGAGATTTATTTATTATTTATTTAGTGGGCTAATGCCTCCTTAAGTAACACCAGCTGCCTGCAATTAGTGCAGGTTCGAGTCCCACCAGGCTCAAGGTTGACTCAGCCTTCCATCCTTCCCAGGTAGGTAAAATGAGGACCCAGATTGTTGGGGGCAATTAAGCTGACTTTGTAATAATGCCACTTGGGGGGGGGTGTGAAAGCCCTATTAAGCAGGCATATACATAGAATGAAGGCTACTGCTAAGCTTGTAAGCCGCCCTGAGTCTTCGGAGAAGGGCAGGATATAAATGGAATTAAAAAAAAAAAGAATCTAGTTAACAAAAGTTCAGTCCTAACTTGGCATCAGATAAGGGTCAATGGAATGCAAGAGGTTATTATTATTATGCAAGGATTATTATTATTATTAGGTGTTGGACTTGGACCATTTGTGGGAACCTAATGATTATAGGCTGCTGAGTCACTTAACTATGTCCCGCTGCTCAGCCTGTTTTTCTCTTATACACATATTTTAAAATCTTCCTGAATACTAGGTTCAAGAATACAATTCCTACATTTGGAACGAGGCCCATAGACATGATGGAAGCTCCTGAAGATTTGCTCTTTGGGGATCTTGGAAGCTTCTTCCGAGTGTCCTGTGTTACATTTCACATAGATATACCAGCAAACACTTTCCACAGATATACCAGCTGTCATGAAAATGGGACTAGGAGAACACCACTCCTAAACATCAACACTTTGCCTTATAGTAGCATTGGTTCTGATTACTGTGAGAATGGGAGATGACTCCTAGTTTTCCTGTTCAAACAAGCAGAAAAAGCAGATAGTACAGTTCATACATATTCAATCTTGTAATGACTGAAATAAGACTTCCATTGCTATGGACTAATGACGTACAGGTACAAATTTGCAGAATGTCTTTCTTTTGATTTCCATGCTGATTTAGACTTTACTCAAAAGACCCAATTAATCTGTAATGGATGAGAGAGGAGGGCCAATAAGTACAACTTCAGTGTGTTAATTGTATTGAACCATCTGCATTGGTCTATAATGGAATAAAATTGGGACCTATGTCCGATAGTGTTGTTAATGCTACCACTCTGCACATTATTAATGTGATATAAAAATGAATCTTTGGTTGAACAGAAAAGTAGAAGAGTACAGAGCCTTTATGAGCTAGTTTGTACATTTATCCATTTCATTACAGAGAAATAGAGAGTATATATTCTCTTGTTACACATAACATATATGTGACACAGAACTTCCCTAGGTTAAATGTCTTGTGTGGTAAGTAAGTGTGTTTTGGGATGAATGACTCTGGCAGTTTTGGTTTTCCTTCTTCTTTCAGTCCTACATTTGTTTCACTCATTCTCCATAGCAGGTTGAAATTAAATCCAAAGAAATTTGTGTTTTCTTACATAGTCATTTTGTATAAACTCTTTTCTAGTCTTTTCCCCCCAAAATGCTGCTTTTAATTAAATGGACTTATCTTTTGTGCACATATGTATTGCATATTTTTTTTACTGTAGAACCTGAATTGCAAAATTCAAAATATTGCAAATCTTACACTATAACTAGCTTTGATAGGCATTGGTTCTCAGACACATTTACATTCTGTTCCTTCACACAAAATCCTTTGATGTGTTCATATATTTCTCCACCATTCAAAAAAGAAACCAATTGTAAAAAGGACTGATTAATTTAATCATTGTGAACAATTGAAATACTAATGATGAGAGAAGTCTCAACATCTACTATTTGCCACAGTAGTATATACAGTATACTTATTCCTATCTCTGACTTTTCCAGTAGGATTTTGTGAAGCTTTGAAGGGTGTTCAGTTCAAAGACATGATTGAATTACCCCATTGAAGCAGATTTGTCAACTGAACAAAGGATAATTTTGAGGCAACAAATCCAGTGACTGGAAAGTGTTTCACAGATTTAGTAGATTTTCTTCCACTTCTGGGGTTGTTAAATACAATATATAATGTTACAGCTTCAGTTCAGTTCACATGGCTAGCCAGAATCCTTAACTTTATTCTCTATTGTATTAAATGAACACAACACATTTGTGCTGCTCCTGCCAGCACAAATGAAAGTTCACCTTAGCTCTTGGCACTCTGAGTATGGGTTAAGATTAATCAGCTCCATACAAACCCTTGGGCAGGTTAAAATTGTACAGATTGAATAGGTACTAAGCTTTTAGTGTTGGTTCAAGTCCTTACTGCTTTCAAAGACTGGAAGTCTACAACATTTTTGAGAGCATTTTTGAAGCTTTAGGGGACATTTTTTTTGCAACTGGTTCACAGTTTCTCTTAAGACTCTTATGCATGTTCTCTCCATTTCCTCATCCCTGCCACCTCTACAAGAAAAAAAACTACATATGAATATTTTCAAAACTTTATTCTGATGGATCTCTGTGAGAAACCTGGCTGAAACTTGAAGTGATTGCCTCCTCTGAAGGGTCTACCATGATAGCTACTTTTATCCCATTCTAACCATCCCAGCCTTTCTGTCTGCTTTCCTCAAAATCATGCTTTTTTTGAATACTACCAAAATATAGCATACTGTAGGTAATCCTTGACTTATGATCACAATTAAGCCCAACATTTCTGTTCCTAACCAAGACACTTGTTAAATGAGTTTTGCCCCATTTCACAACTTCTCTTGTCACAGTTGTTAAGTGAATTACTGCAGTTTTTTAAATTAGTAACACAGCTGTTAAGTGAATCTGTGGCTTCCCCATTGATTTTGCTTGTCAGCAGTTCACAAAAGGTGATCACATGACCCTGGAACATCGTGAGTATGAGTCAATTTCCAATTGTCCAAATGTTTATCCTGTGACCATGGAGATGCTACCATGGTTCAAATTGTGAAAAATTGTCATGTCACTTTTTTCAGTGCCATTCTAATTTTGAATGGTCGTGAAACAAATCAAGAACTACTGGTAGCAATGGTCAAATCTCAGCTGTAAATAGGAATTGTTATCAAGAGATAGCTACTTATTCTCCTAAATAGGAAGTCCTATTCAAGATTGCTATTATCAATAAGCTTGGCTTCACTGACATGTGTGTCATCTTGATTTCTGGTTGATTGTTGGTCCAGTTTTGACTTGTTCTTCACAAGTCACATCCATGAATTATAATCAGAGACCCAATTATAGTTTTCAGACCAACCCTGAGAATGGTGAGTGGAATAAATTTTAATGCAGCTATCAAGTGAAGGAAAATAATTAATACAGGACCAAGCAAGAGGACCAAGGTCATATTTAACATGGAGGAGGGCCACAAAGTAGTTGGGATCACTTTACTTGTATTAAGAGAAATTGTGAGGAGTTTGGGAATTTGCTTTGTAAGTGTGACATTTCCATAAATGGTATACACTGGAGCTTTCATACATTTCCCATTTCAGAAAGGTAGAATGCATAACAATGGAGTTAGAACCTGGAGATACAGGTTACTTATTTTTAACACATTATGATTATGCTGATTGACACAGAATTAAGCTCAGACCACAGAATCATGCAAAAATTGAACAGCAATCACATCAATCATGTTCAGTTGCCTAATTTGCCTGCTGCTTCATAAACATCAACAATGTACCTATGGCTGGAGGTACATAACTCATTTGTTATGTGCTTTGTACTTTGGCTTGCATAACAAAATTTATTCATCTGTTGCAACATTTCTGATATGATGTCTCACCAGCACCTGAATGGAAGACCAGCTGAGAAGCCATATGCACATATTAGGAGCTTATTTTAAACACTGATGACTTAAGCATGTTTTTTTTATTTGTCAGCTCTTTGCTCAACTGTCCATTGAACTATTGAAAAAGGTGGAAATAGTTCAAAGGATATAAATTAATAGTGCTACAGAAATCACAATATGCAAATAAATTACCAAATGTTGCATTGCAGTAAATTTCATGTCAATCATGCAATAAAGCCATGAATTGGATTACAAATGAAATGAAAAGGGAAACTATAGGAAATTGTATTAATGGTGATAGGGCACTTGAAGACACTTTGATGGCCAGTCCTGTATTTCTTGCTGTTTAAGATAAGGATCTGGTCTATATTTCTATCCATGTTTCTGGTTGTCTGTTAGTTGTAGCCCTTTGAAACATATCTGTAGAGAGATTTTTACCCATAGGTCATATTTGGCATTTCAATTATTAGAGTATCGTTATTAGAATGATGATCTGCACCTGCTTGATTAGCCACCATTTTGCACACAGCACTGTTTTTCACAGAGAACATTTCTGTTTCTTTTTTGCTTTTCTCATGATTGCCAACAGAAAATGAGAAATATAATTTCAGGGAGGCACACAAGAGCATTTTTGCTGCACGTGCTGCATTTGCAAACCAGATGGCATTTTTTTAACCCTTTTTTCTTTAGTAGATGGAAATGTTAATTGCATTGCAACCAACACATACCCAGTTTTGTCATTCTTCTTTTGCCTGACTAATTTCCCTTAAACCCATCTTTGAAAGAAAAGAAATGGATCATTTTGTGTTTCTGTGATGAGAGGATGCTTGTTGTAGGTATTGACAGGACATACAACTAATTCCTCATACAGGTGGAGGCAGTTTGCTCTACTGGGAACCAAGAAAGCCTGGTTAATAGGGAAGTAATCATAGAAATGAAAACAGGGTATGTCACACTCACTGCCCTTTCATTCACTTATATTGTTTTGTTATTAAAAATACTACTTATCTACCTTTTCATTGGAAAAAATATTCAAAGCAGCTAATTGGTAGTAACATTCAGTAACATTATAATAACTATAAATTTGATGAAAGCATAATAGGAGAATAGCATTTAGCAGGCTGGAAAGCCAACAAAATAATAAAGTAGGAGTCTATAAAGTTAGAAGCCCATCAGAAAAGCTGCAAGGTACTCCTTAGATCATTTCAAATTATGGTCTGGACAGGAAAGTGATACTTGACCATTGCTATGAATGTCAAATTAAGTAAAAATATTGTATTTACTTCATAGTGAGCAATTACCCAATGGTTTACTATATACTCAGATTTCTAATAAGCACACAGTTGAGTAACATTTCATCCAGCTGATTTTAATTATAAAATATGTATACAATCTTGGTTTATTGATTCATGCTACATTTTAGAATGGGTCATATCAAATAAATATTATTTCTCTTACCATTCTTCATTCCCCCAAATTTTACTCCATAGAAATAGAGATCCTCCAAATTCAAAATGGGTGTTGTAATAATTTTTTGTGTATGAACTGTATTTTAAAGTACTACAAAAGAGAAATACTGTGTTTGCAAAGACTACTACAATTACAGTGCTATCTTGGTACTTGACTACTTCAAAGCTCATTGAATTTGGTACCCGGCTCATTTTGACATGAAATGTTGTCCTGGTACTCAGAGTTTGTTTGGTACTCAACACCCTACAATAGGAAAAGAGGGATGGCCATGGACTATGGACAAGAAGTGACCATACTGGGAAGGTTACTGCAAAAGAAAAAGGGGAACAGCTGCAGAGGGCAGACAGGAAGTTGGCCATGCTGGGAAGGTCATTGACATAGGAAAAGGGACAGACAAGAAGTTCTTTGTAGCCTAAACAAAGGGCCACATGGTAAGTCATGTGGTTTGTTTGGCATTCATCATTTTAATACTCATTGTTCCTCCCAGAACCAATTAACAATGAGTACTGAGGTACCACTGTACTACTTTTTAAGTTTTATTGGCCCCTTCATAGAAATACAGAGATAATACTGCATGCTTATACAGATTACAGTACCCTAAATCCACTGTTATAAAGTATCAAAAAGTGATTCCAATCAAAGAATTATCCCTCCCCTTTTAGAATCTTTGGTTGTCACTGGAATGGAACTTGTAGCTTCTGAAAATCTTGATTTTGCAAGACTCTGCATTTACATAGAAGCAGGGCTTTTTTGTCATAGAACGCTCAGAATGGAGTTCCAGCACCTTTTTTGGATGGAACCTTATAGGGTAGGCAAAGCGGGTTGTATGACATGTATGAGTTCCAGCACCTTTTTCTTTTACAAAAAAAGCACTGCATAGAAGAATGGTTAAAAAAAAAGCTATCAGTATGCTTATAATCTTTAATATCCTTTCACACACAAAATGAACAGATTACAGGAGTATAGCATCCAAGGGTAACAAATTGCCCGTTGAACTTGACTTATCCATTTCACAAGCATAAGAGAAAACAGCCAGTCACTCATTGTGAAATTAATGCTTTGTTGGTACCATGTTACATTTCCACAAAGGATTTGATCCATGATCAAACATCTAATGCCTGAAGGCTGATAACAAAGGCAAATACCAAGCCAATAGGGAGGTAACAACCTTCAGATAAGAGACCGTCGTTCTGAAGCCTGATAATGCTGGATGACAATCAGTAGCTCAGCATCTTGGTTGTATTAAGTGCATCTGCTCCGGGAGTTTTGAGACATTTATCTGATAAGATTTGCTGGAATAAAACCTCCTGAAGGAAATAAAGAGTCAGAAAGGTAGTGGAAATATTTTCAATCAAAGCCAGAATATGATCAGCATGATTATTTAGAGTTTGTCTGAACTTTCTCCCTAGATGACATTTGAAGAAATAAGTTAAGGAAGTCCAGAGTTGTCTGATAAAATCTACCAAGGTTGCTAGGAAAGATCAGCAGGAAAATTAAATCCTCAGATAGCAACTGAATGATTATAACTGAAATTTAAGGTTGAGGTTGAAGTTCCTCTTCAAATCCAGCCAAATTTGAATAGAAGCTAAACAACCTCTGGGCTTGAAGCCCTGATAGGGACCCAGACATTGGGAGCATCTGACGGGATAGGAAAAAAAATCTTATCCCCAGACTTCCCATCATCTTGGTTTTTAATTTTAATTTTTAACTTTTTATTCCATTGTAATTATTTTTGCATTGTTAAACTTTTATTATATTGTAAACTACTCAGAATGGCTGAATTAGTGACATTGATGACATTGAAATCCAATAAATAATAATAAATAAATATGTTTCTAAAATGTTAATTAACAGATGATATGAGTTATCTCTGAATGCTTAGAATGGTAATGAAATAAACTAGGAGGAGGGTATGTAAAGAAACATATTTATATTTATATTTATGAGTTATAAGTTTTGTTACTGCTGAATTTAATCACAATTAGTAATAAAGATGTTTTGATGGCAACCTTCTCATTTTGCAGACATCCTTGTCTGACCATGACAGAACAATTGCCAGGCAATTAATTTCTCAGAATTCAATGGAAAGGCTGTGAGAATAGTGCATCAATTCTTAAAGAAAATATTACTACATTCCTCACCCATATCATGTTAAATTTGAAAATAAATTGCTACTTATAATTTCACTGGCTTCTTCACATTCCTTTAACAAAATAAAGAAAACGCCCATCTTTTTCCAAAGGAACAAAAAAGAAGGGGTAGGTATGATCCTACAATTTAAAATTTAAAATATAGTTCAGTGCATATATCCCTACTTCCATTATAGAAATCAATATTGTATTTTATATATGTCATCATTTTATTGGACATCCTAGGGATTGGTATATTATTTACTTGATTTGAATGAAAGATGGTCTATCTCTATCAAAATAATAAAAAATAACCAAAAAGAGGGCACGATGAAGAAAAATCTGCTGCCATGATGTTTAATAAACTTTATGGGGAGCTATTTTGACCAGTATTAATTTCATATTGGTCAAAAGATAACAGGATGTTTTTCTTAAGTTTTCCAAAACTATCTGCAAGATATTAACCCCTGTTGGATATGTTCAGTTGGACTTTCTATACTGGTAAGTTTGACACTTGAACTTGTATACAAATCAATCCTTTCTAATCCAAAACAGAGAGTTTCACTGCTCGGGCCTCTATTTTTTAGTTGAATGCAGTTTAGTACCTAAACTAAAATTCAGGGCTATTAATTATTCCTAGGGTTTGATTTCTTTCCAGGTTAATCCTCTGATTTCTTCAGGTTAATCCTCTGATTTCTTCAGAAAAACTTGCTCTCTGCTCTCTGCTCTCTGCCAAGAAAATGGAAACTGTGCGACTGAAGTTGTGCCAAAATCGATCCTGCAAGTACATGATTATTTTTTTATTCTCATGTTAAAAAAAACTTATTTTCTATCTTACTCTAAGAATTTTCATAAATTTCTCTTAATGATGTTTTTGAATATTAAAAAAATGAGTTCCCCCAAGTTTCAAATGGTCTCCAATCTACTGATATTGTAAAGGGCCCTGAAGATGTGACTCTTTGTCTAGGCCTTTGGTGTGGACAACTGATGCCCCACTTTTCCTTATTTCCATCTTGTATTTGTTTTCTGTGTCATCTCTTTTCCATTCTTTTGCATTGTTACTTGTTTTACCAATTTATAAACTTCCCAGAGTTGGAGTAACATAAACATTTGAACTTGTTTGCTTGCTTGCAGATGTCTCATTACCTAACTAGATAATATTATCTGTGCTAGTGAGTGTGGGGTTTGTTCTCTATTTATATATAGTAGATTGCCTGCTGGTGTTCACAGAGGTGTGATTTTCTCTTTAGTAATTACAATGGTATCTTAGTACTTATCATTAATGGACTATAGTACTAAAAACAATGAGTACCAAACAAACCATGTGACTAAACATGTGGCACTTTGTTTTGGCTGGAAAGGACTTCCTGTCTATCTCTTTTCCTATGTCAGTGACCTTCCCAGCATGGCTGACTTCCTGTCCATTCTCTATGGCTGTACCTCTTCCTATCACAGCATGCTGAGAATCAAACAAATACCAGGATTACATTTTCATATCAAAATGGTTCAAGTAACAAATTTGACAAGTTTTGAAGCAGTTGAGTACTTATGATAGTGTTTTCTGACTTCTGGTCCTGTGCAGCAGTGCAGTAGTCAAGGGGTTCAAGACTCCGTGCCCTTTGGCTGAGTTTCTTCCTGTTAGGGGACCCTAAATGGGCCAGAAGGTGCCCCAAAGAGGTGGCAAAGAAGGAAGGAAGTCCCAGGGACCTCGGAGAGTTGGTGGTTGACCCGATTGATCCAGAAGAATCTTCCAGAAGCCAACAGGAGAAAAGCTAGCCTAACTTCAGAGTCTAGCCCAAGCTGCAAGCAACCAAAGTCAAAAGCACTATTTTAAACTGATTGTAAACAGTGTGTTTGAATCTGGATAAGAACATCTATTTTCTCTATCCTACTTATCAACTTTCCTGAAGAAAAAAATAAAATCCCAAGAAAAAAAACCCTCCAAAAGTGAAGGGGGAGGATTTTTGCCCTACCCTTTTACTAATGGAAGCAGTGAATTAAACCTTTTATGGAGGACCAAATGCATTGAAATGAAATGACTATAGAACCTAAATTTGGATAAGTTTGAAATTACTGAATGGTTAAAATTCTCATTTTAAAAGCAATTTGTTCATTTTGAAAATTTGAAAAATAACCAGTGCTGACATCTAGTGGTGAATGAAGACTATGACAGCTATGGCTTTCATGCAGGACTTGGCAAAATCTGGGAAAAAAACTAATCTCTACTTGTAATCTGCAATACTATTTGCAGAGAAAAGAAAATTTGGATTCTTGGTCATCATGGAAAATCAGAAATTTATAGAAAGAAGCTATCAAGAAAAAATAAACACTTTTCAAGAGGAGACATGATATGTTGCAACTAATTCAAATAACAATGATTTCAAACCACAAAGAAATCCAAAATAAATTTGGAAATATAAACCAATTCATCTCCAATTTAACTTTACAGCAACAAAAAAATCCCAGGAAACAACAACAGAGAAGGAACAGATGAAACAGACACCTGAATACAAATTTGAGGATAGAGACTTAAAGATGAAACCTAACAAAACAAAGAAGTATGATGTAACCCAAGTGAAAAAAATTACAAGAAATACTGGATTTGGAAAAGACAATTTATACTTTAATACCACAAAACAAATTTGAGGATAAGAAAAAAGATCGGACAAAATGGACTGCAGAGATGCCAGGAAAAAACACTAGAACTGGAGAGACAAAAAAATGATAAGAGAAGCAGAGAGAAAAAGAAAGAAAAAAATATTTTCAACAAAAATGAATGGGCAAATGCCTTTCACAAAGATATTGTACTTGACTTACCTTTTATATCTACAGTAACACCTACAAGAATATGGAAAGATTCTTTGATTCAGCAGAACATATTGATTAAGAAAGATACTGGGCAAAAGAAAAAAGCTAAAGTGAAAATTAAGAAAATAAATGATGGGGGCCTATCAGAGAGAATGTTTAAAAAAATAAACACCTGTTCGAATATGGTTAAAGAAATAGAAAAAAATTGAATGCAAATTTGACTTTAAGAGGGAAGTGTCCCTCAAGTAATATAGTATTTTCTTTTTTTTCTTTTTTTCTTTTATTTCTTGATATGAATAATATAAAAGAGTTGGAATGGCTTATATAAAGGAAATGTTTTAGATATTTAAAGGTGATTGACTTTAAGAAAATTACAATGGATTAAAAATGTTTTGAATAAGAATTAAAAGACTAGATGACTAGATTTATTAAATGGAATATTTAAAGATAAATATATTTTTAATTATGGTAAAAAAGAATGATTTTTTAAAAAATAAATATGTATTAGCTTATAGAAAATAGAGATTTTAAGTAGCATACTTTTATTTTATTTATTTTATTTTTTTATTTTTTTAGTCTTATTTATTCCTTAAGAAAGGTAAAAGTATTGGGTTGGCTTACATGAGAAAAAATAGACTTAAATATTTAAATGTAATTAACTTTGAGAAAATCTTAACCAGTAAAAATGGTTTGAACATTGTGGGGAAAAACAAATGTAAACAAGAACTGTAAACAGGATCTAGAAAAGGAATATTATATTGATGTGATTATTATGTGAAGAAATATTAGAAAACTTTTATACTCAATTGGCATTCATTAAAACAACAAGAATTATATTAATTTAAGCTTGGTAAAAGAGAACATTATGGGAAAAAGAGGAAATCAAGTAAAGTTATTATGTGGATTATAGATTATAGAAATCAACTGTTAGTGCATATTTCTTAAATGTAAACCCATACAACACACTTATGTTAAAAAATTAATAAAACCTTTTTTTAAAAAAAAGGATAGTGTTTTCTGCTTGATGGTTTATCTGGTTTTAATCCTTGCTTATCTGATGTAGGGTGCTAGAAATCTGTTCTTTTTGTTTCATTCTTAGGTTGTTTTTTTAATGCTGTGTTGAATAATATGAAGTGTGTTTTATCTCTTTATTGATGGCTTATTTGTCTGAATGCCAAGCTTCCAGAAATTCCCTAGTGTTTTTGGATTTAGCCTGGTGTAGGATACTCAGTTTCCCAATCAAAATTATAGTTGAATATGTCCACATGTGAGATTAATGAGTTTTCATTGTTTCTTCTGACTGCTAGTTGGTATTCATGGATGTGCTCTGTTACAATCGTTACACTAAGTGATATAAATGACTCCACAGTTCACTATTCATTGTAGATGTCTCTGTAGGTCAACTCAGAGCTACATATATTCTCTTCCATTTATTTTATCTATTAAATTTGTTTGCCACCCATTGTATCATGAGCCAACTCTCTTCCACTGAAATGTAGATGTGTCAGAATGGAGTAGATGCAGCAAAAGCCTTATAACAAATACATCTCAGGGTTTCATTCTGTTGCTAAAATCCTATAAGAGTCTCAACAAAATTCATTTCACTTTTGAAAAAAGAAACATTCAAAGCAAATTATGCATCTTGTAGAAATTATACTTTAATTTATACTCCAATTTATAGTCATATATAAAAGTGGATAAAATCCAAACCAAATTGAGCATTTTGCAAATTACAACTTATAGAACAAAAAACAGGTTTTTTTTACTAGTGAAGTTTTTAATAGCTTACCATTTTAGAGATTTTATCAACATTAAATTATATTGATAACTGAATTCAATTGGTACTCTGACATTGCAGTGTAGAGCTGTAGGTTACTGTTCTGTTAAACCTTAGGATCTTCAGCATATGCATTTTAGCAATAGCAATAGCACTTAGGTTTGTATTCTGATTAATAATGCTTTACAGCACTCTCTGAATGGTTTACAGTGTCAGCATATTGCCCCCAACAATCTGGGTCCTCAATTTACTGACTTCTGAAGGATGGAAGGCTGACTTAACCTTTTGCAGTGTAAGTAAATTTATATGCCATTTTCCCTTCTTCCAAACTAGAGGCAAATAGCTAACAATCTAAAGCATAAACCTATGTCAGTTGAAAACAAATCATCCAGATCAAAAGACAGCAAAGAAATTATGACTAGTCCAATTCCCAGCATATTTGCTGAGAAATAAATTGTGCTATGATCAGTGGAGCTTGAACCCAAATAAATGTGCATATGATTGTAGCCTGATACTAATACATTATGCAATAAATCAATTGGTGCTCTGACAAATAGGGTTGTTGTTTTTTAGCAGTAGCTGAAGCTAGCAAGGTAGAAAGCAAAATTACCTTCCTGTATAAGGTATCCACCTGCTAGATGCTACACTTGGAAGGCAGGATGCCATTTTTCTCTAAGTTAAAATGGTTCCACAGTAGAACATACTGTCATAAATGGTAGAGCCTTTTCAATTATGACTGTAATTGAGCACACAACTATAATTATAAATTTGATAATCACTAAGGGGGTTATTACATGACCACACCCAATTTTATGACCTATTTTGCTGTGGTTGTCAAGCAAATGCATTGGTTGTAAAGGGAGCACTATGGTCATTAAGTGGATGCCACATTTGTTAAGGGAACCTATTATTCACTATGTAGCATTTCTTGTCAGAAACTAGAAATAAATATTGGCAAAGATATCATATCATATCATGTGACTGTGGAGTGCTACAAACAGCCAAAAGACCAAAATGCAGTTATGTGAAATTTGGTTTGGGGGGGGGAATGGTCATCGGAACTTTGAATCTGGGTAGTAAGTATCTTTTTCAGGGTCTGTTATAACTTCCAACAGTCACTAAGTGATTGGTCATAAGCCAAAGACTACTTGTTGACTGCTTAGCAATAATCAAGGTCCAGATATTATGGATTGCAATTGGCAGTTCCTTGCTACTGGCTATATCGGTTGGGACAAAAATGAGACAACTGAAGGAAGAACTGCAAGGTCCCTGATATTTGTTGCAGCTGAATCCTGCAATTAAAACCTATGTTATATAAGGTTGTTTTAAAGTTTCATTCCTATTGTAGAATTCTAACTCCTAAAAAAGCCTGGGCCTTACTAGCTGTTTTCAAGACTAAGTATGATATAAAGATCTAAAGAATCATCTTGGATGAGAAGCTAAATATCTTCAAGGAAAAACAAAGTCCAGTTGCCTTTTGAAAAAGTACTTTTGGAACAACCATGACCTGGACAACAGAATCTCCATAGACATGATATAAAGATGTTCATGTTTTTGAACTTTGGTGTCGGAGAAGATGCCTGAGAGTTGTGTAAAAGCACAAAAGATTAAGTTCAGGTTTGGACAAATGATGTTAAGACTTAACTTCCTCTACAAAGCTGAGAAAGGTGGAAGGACTCTGTTCCTATTTTGGATCCCCATGCTAGTGAACAGAGTCAGGTCTTACTGCAACACTCTTCCAGAAGGTCAGAAGAAAGGAGACCAACCTCTTCTCTGATGTTCCAAGATGTTCCATAGTATGGGAACAATGGTGGAAAAGCTCTTTTCCCAGACCCACTAGTAAAAATTCTTTAGCTGTTAAGGATTGTAACACACCCTTTATGCTCGACTGGGTGAGATACGTTGATGTAATTAGAAAGGGACGCGGTGGCTCAGTGGGTTAGGACGCTGAACTTGTCGATCGGAAGGTCGGCAGTTTGGCGGGTCGAATCCTGAGTGCCGTGTAGCAGAGTGAGCGCCTGTTACTCGTCCCAGCTTCTGCCAACCTAGCAGTTCAAAAGCACGTAAAAATGCAAGTAGAAAAATAGGGACCACTACGGTGGGAAGGTAACAGCGCTCCGTGCGCCTTTGGCGTCTAGTCATGCCGGCCACATGACCACGGAGACGTCCTTGGACAAGCGCTGGCTCTTCGGCTTTGAAATGGAGATGAGCATCACCCCCTAGAGTCGGAACGACTAGCACGCATGTGCGTGCGGGGGAACCTTTACCTTTACCTTTACCTTTACCTTTAATTACAATAAGACAGTTCCTCTGGTACCCTTAACTTAAACTATGAAGAGCTTTAAAGATCATAACCAGGAAGCTGAATTGAACCCAGAAGCAAACCAGCACCAAATGTAGCTTATGGATCAAAAGTGTAATATGCACAGTCCTAGCAGTATCCATAACCAGGGCTTTTTTTGTCATAGAACGCTCAGAACGGAGTTCCAGCACCTTTTTTGGATGGAACCTTGTAAGGTAGGCAAGGCAGGTTGCATGACATGTGTGAGTTCCGGCACCTTTTTCTTTTACGAAAAAAGCACTGTCCATAACTATCTGTTTAGCTGCATTCTGCACCAGCTGCTGTGTCTAAACATATTTCAAGGATAACTCCATGTAAAACACATTGCAGTAATCCTTTGGAGATGGTTACAGGAGATGTCTAGGGCACAGCAACTAAGAGAAGTGCATCCTGATCCAGGAAACAGTGGAACTGACACACAAACAAAGTTCAACAAAGGCCTTCCTAGCTACGACTACTACCTGATCCTTGAGCAGGATTTGTGACCTCCAAATTGCATATTTGGTCTGTCTGAGGCAATGCAACCCCAGTCAAGATCAAAGATGGTAAACCCTCAAATAGAGAAGAACCTCACCCTCAACAGTTGCTTTGCCTTACCAGGGTTCAGTTGAAGTTTGTTATTTTCCATTTCATCCTCACAGCCTCCAAGCATGATGAAAGAACATCCACAGCATCATTTAGTTCACCTGAGTCCGTGAACTGACCATGACTGGGGGAAGAGAGAATAAGGATAGCTCCCCAATCAGAACGCACTGTGACTGTTCCAAGAAAACCCAAACAGAATTTATAATACATATTTGAAAACTCTTGTAATAATTACCGTATTTGATTTCCTACTTTGTCATTTCTAGCCTAGCTACTCACTAGTACACCAGAAAAACAGAAATTATTAACATTCCCTATTACTGTGATTAATGAAGCATATAGGTGATTAGCTATGTAGGAACCTGTATGAGCCATTTTCACACACACAAACACACACAAATAAGTTATAGTCTATATCCATTCTAAACATGAATGTAAAAAATGAATGCTGGATTATTCTGATCACTGATTATTTCCTCTTTTGACAGTGGCCAAAGGTGATGTAAAAAGTACTTGGTGGCCATATGTGATGAATTTTGTACTAGAATGCAGTTATCCTCCAGCATTCACAAATTTGATAGGATCATCCATCACTTCCATAAAATAGTGTATGAAAATGCTGTTAGGTTGTAATAAACACACACACACACACACACACACACACACACACACACACAGAGAGAGAGAAAGAGAGAGAGAGAGAGAGAGAGAGAGAGAGAGAGAGAGAGAGAGAGAGACCTTTCTTCAGGTGTTGATGCTATAACTCATCTTAGAATTAAAGAAGGGGATGGTATAGCTCAGATAAAACCAAAACTAACTGATAATTGAATAATTTATTTCACTAAGAATTAAAAATACAGCACAACAAGAACAATGTACCAAAATGGCTCTGTTGGGGCTATGCAAAAGAAATTACCAGTGAAAAATAATCATTTCTAAGTCTTAATGTTAGTTTCATAGTTACAGTGATTGAGGATATTAGGAAGGGGGAAATACTGTGTTTTCCTAAGAAGTGTGATGAGAATTGTGACTGCAGTTTGATATGTATAGAGGAAACAGAGTACAACATTGCTCCAATTGCTAATTGTGTAAGATTTGATGGAAATTTAAAAACAAAAGGCAAACACAATATTCTTAAAAGTGAATTACCCAAACTGGCAAAGGTTCAATAAATAAAAGGTAAAGGTAAAGGCAGGGCTTTTTTTTCTCATAGAACGCTCAGAACAGAGTTCCGGCACCTTTTTTGGATGGAACCTTGTAGGGTAGGCAAGGCGGGTTGTATGACATGTGTGAGTTCTGGCACCTTTTTCTTTTACAAAAAAAGCACTGGGTAAAGGTAAAGGTTCCCCCGTAAATCCGTGCTAGTCATTTCCAACTCTAGGGGCCAGTGCTCATCTCCGTTTCAAAGCCAAAGAGCTAGCGCTTGTCTGAGGACGTCTCCATGGTCATGTGGATGGCATGACTAGATGCCAAAGGCACACAGAACGCTGTTACCTTCCCACTGTAGTGGTCCCTATTTTTCTACTTGCATTTTTTACATGCTTTCGAACTGCTAGATTGGCAGAAGCTGGGGTGAGTAACAGGCACTCACTCTGTTATGCGGCACTCAGGATTCGACCCGCAAAACTGCCGGCCATTTGATCGACAAGCTCAGTGTCCTAACCCACTGAGCATGCTGTTCAAATAGAAGCAAAGCTATAAGTGCATATATAGTTAAAAGTACAGGAAACTCCAATAACAGAAATATATATATATATACTGCTTAAAAAAATAAAGGGAACACTTAAACAACACAATGTACTGTATTTAATAGTAGTCTTATCTTGTGTTCCCTTTATGTTTTTGAGCAATACATATATATATATATATATATATATATATATATATATATATATATATATATATATATATATATATATATGTGTGTGTGTGTGTGTGTGTGGATCTTTGGTTATTCGGGTTTTTCCCCGCGTAGAACTAAAGGTGTAGGGGCGACGTTTTGATGGAATCCCATCCGTCATCATATATATATATACACACACAGACATATGTATATATTATTTAAAAGGATTATATAGCCTACACTGAGTTGTGTCTTAAAATAGCAGGGGAAAAAACTACAACCAATACAATAAAAGCAAATATCGGGTGCCATGACCATTCTCCTCTGATGCAACCACCACCATTACCTTCAGGTTCCAACCACATTGTATCCCATCACTTGGGTGAAGAACTAGCTTTGGAAGGCTAAGAGAGTAGGACCTACCATATCTCAGGGAGGTCACAGGAAAGTTACACATCCTAGGTTTCACTCAATGGCAACATTTAACGAAAGAAACCTAAACCTTGCCCATTCTATTCAATTTGATAAAATGGATAGATACCTTCAGAGAGCAGTCAATTCCACAGATAACTTAACCTCATGCCATGTAGGGCTTTAAAGCCAATAATCACCACCTCAAATTGTCTATTGAAAATAACTGGGAGCCAGTGCAACTTATGCAAGACATGGGCAAGCCAAGAGGCACCCAACACAGCACATACCTCTACATTCTAAACCAGTTGTAACTTCCAGGAAGAATACTAGGGTTTTACATGTAGACTCCATTTTAGGGTTCAACCAGAAAATATCCAAGGTCTGAATGACTGACAGCAAGGTCTTCCAGTGCTGGAATTGAAACACAATATGCATGTGTAAAAAGGACTCCCATGGCCACAAATGCAATCTGATCTTTAAATAGGAATCGTGAGTCCAAGAGGACCTCTAAAGGTCCATCAGCTCTCTCTCGGGAAGTGCTATCCTGACAGTCAAAGATGACACATTGCCAGACTCTGGGACAGTGGGGTGGGGAACAAAAACTAAAAGCTACTCCATTTTGCTAGAGTTGGATTAAATGTGTTTTTCCCCTCTACAACCCTTACAGTCTCAAGTGCTAGTTCAACACTGCAAGAGCACCAGCTGCCCAGCCAAGGATAGAGATGCATTACTGGCTACCATGAGATTAGTAATGATACTGCATTCTGGGCCATCAAAGGAACTTTATCCAGTATTGTTATTTAGTTGCTAAAGAAGTGCAGCACCCTACAAAGCAGGGGCTTAGGGCCAAACTTTTCCTTGCTCCTCCCCCTCCCCCCAATACTGTATGATTGGAATGAACCACAAAAGAAGGAAGAGAAACATTCCAAAGCAATCCTGGAGTGGATTCAGAAGGATACCATGGTCATTGGCATGAAAAGTTGCCGAGATATCCAGAATCATATCTTGCATAAAACCCTCTTGAAATCTGAGCAGTTTTAATAAAATTTAAATACATATCTTCAGATCACATGCAATGATCAAATGCATTAATCATAGTATTAATGTATTAGTACAGTAATTTGTATTTTAATTTAACTTAAAAGATATCATTTTCCCCTGACTAATAATGGTCTTTTGAATTTATTTCCAACCAATATGTATTCCTTAAAAAGCAATATGCTATCCTGCTGCACTTCTTCTATGAAGTGTTTTCATTTGAATTGCAGATCTAAACTAAATTCTAAATTACATCTGATTTTCTATGAGATTAAATTTAACCATATTAATGCAAAACTTGGCTCTTTGCAATAAAAGGAATTAGAGTGAATAGAGAATATTCAAGATGACTCACAGGAAAGTATGGTTCCCCCTTCCTTATTATAGATAATTGATTACCTAAAATGTTCAAGGCAAAGAAACAGTCACTATTCATGAAATACTCATTACATTTTATTCTTCATCATATAATTGCCCATATCAGCAGAATCAGCTTTTATAGAAGTCTTTTTTGTTTCTTTCAGATTAAAAAATAAAAATAGGTTTATTTCCGTTTAAAAAATATGAAGAATATGGCTGAACCTTGGCCACAAAGTAGCCTTTGATTGAGCCTCCCAATACAATTGTCTATTGATTCTGTTGATTAATGGAACCCCAGAGCTCATTTCAAGGTGCAAGGCATTCATTTTAAAGACTGAATTGGGCAGCTTATTTGAAGGATGGCTAATTGTGTGTTGCTCTCTAATTCATTAGCATCATTTATCTAGCTTTGGGGCACTAGAAAAAGATCTTTCTGAAGTGACTCGATTATTATAAAGTTCCTTCCCATGACTTTGACTCAGAGAAAGCTATAGCTATCCTGTCTGATAGCCACTAAATACATATATAAATCAATCAATGTGGATCTGCTTATTAAAATCATCCAAATTGGTGGTTGTCAAGATAAGTTATGGTAGTTAATTAATGAATTATATGATTCTATCCTATGTGGAATAATAATTCATTCATTGCCTGAAATTTACTACATTTTAGGTTGATTGGAAGATACTAGATTTAATATAATAGGAACATATGTTTTCAACGTTTTCCTATTTTAATGAACATATTCCTTTGCTCATTCTATTTGGGAGTTCTAGTATGATTCCCTAAATTTTTCAGATTTTAAAGTACATCTTTAAGTATAAGTATCCTTATTCCTTAGTTCTTCATTTGCAAAGTAGAGAAAGAAGAGGAGGAGTCTGCTTGCCTTAGACCAGGGGTAGGCAACCTTGGCTCTTTTATGACTCGTGTACTTCAACTCTCAGAATTCCTGAGCCAGCTGTGCTGGCTCAGGAATTCTGGGAGTTGATGTCCATGAGTCATAAAAGAGCCAAGGTTGTATACCCCTGCCTGAGGCCAATTGAAATTAATTGAACAAGTTAATTATGGCAAAGATCAATGGCCTAAATGACTTTCAATTACTTTAAAGATAAATCTAATCAATTAAAGGTCAATGTTCATATATATTGAGTATAGCACAGTGGGAAGAGTAAAGGGAACAGACACATATGTATTGGGATATTTATTTATTTATTTATTTATTTATTTATTTATTTATTTATTTATTTATTTATTTATTTATTAAATTTTTATACCGCCCTTCTCCCGAAGGATTCAGGGTGGTGTACAGGGCAATAAATATCAAAATACGAAATACAAAAGTTAAAAAACATTAAATAATTATGCCCGATGTAATACATTAGTTAAAATCCATATTAAAACCCCAGACCCCAAACCCATCAGACCAGGCCGGCTTGTTCAAATAAATAAGTTTTTAGATCAGGTCAGAAGGAGCGAAGGTCGGGGGCCATCCGGAGCTCAACCGGATATATTAGTAAACAAATTAAAGAAATGGATTTCCTTCACAAAGATTTGAGAACTTTAACATTTTTTCTCTGAATATCATTGTTGGTAATTATGCATACTCAGAAAGTAAGCACCAAACAACTCAGTTCGTTTTACGACCGATTTTTGAAATATTTTATGGCTTGTGTTGAAATAATAATTTTCTTTTCAACATGAATAATATATTCAAAGTGTGGTATGAATAAAAAGTGAGATATGAATACAAGAAAAGACGGAATAATTTGGAGATGTGCCACCTGGAGTTGCAAATGCAAGTTGTGTGAGTGTATAAATTAATACAATTTTAAAAATGTTATTTTTTAAATCTTGTGCAGAATAAGAGGCAAATAAAATAACATCTTTTTTCTGACTTTATTTTATTTGTTACATATGTATCAGAGATAAACACATCCAAGAAGACACTGTTGAAGTCTAAACTTCAGTTCTCCTGGTTAACCAAATCCCAGAATTTCCTTGGAGAAAAAAAAAACTGGAAAAAATGTCACACTATTAGACAAAGTTGGGGAAGCCTTCAGCTTGAAACTAACTGGTCAAGATGAAACAGATCATGTATTCTGTTTGCAGTGTATAGTTTCTAATAGAGATGTACATCAGATTAAGCTGAAGCATAGATCACAAGTGAAGTGGTGTAAATTTGGAAAAGACTTTCATTCACTTAGAATTGAGAAGACTTGTATGACAAACATTTTTTTTCAGTTCTGGACTTCATGACACCCCATTTTTCATTTGTGTTCTCATAACCACACTATGTAGCTGTCTCCAATGATCCATTCTTCCAATCCAGGAAAACATAAGAACATATAGATAGATGTGTGTCAGCATCCAGAAGGGAGAAATATCTGGAAATTGCAGACAGAAAGGAAAATGGAACTAAGATGTGAAGCAGGATTATAAATGGAAAACAAGCATTGAGATTCTAAATACAAACAAAACATACTTCTAATTTATATTTGGAATTCTGTATTATGTTTTCATCCGTAAAAATAGTTATAGCAAATGTTCTTCTATCCCTCTTCTATTCCATCTTGTTAACACTTTAGATTATTTTTTCCCCATTCCTCAAAATTGTTGTTTTCTGACTTCAAGTCAAAGTTGACTGATGGTGACTGCCTGGACCAGTCTCTGCAGTTTTCTTGGCAAGTTTTCTGAAATGGTTTGTCATTGCCTTCTTCCTAGGGCTGAGAGAGTCTGGCCAAAAAAAAAAAGATGTAGTGGCTAAGGCACAAGACTAGAAACTGGGAGTTCTTTTTTTTTATAAACCAGATTATAAGACCAGATTTATAGGTCTTATAAAACCTTATAGACCAAAGGTCACCCAACTAGCTTTGTGCTTAAAATAAAACTAGAACTCCCAGTTTCTTGCCTTATGCCTTAAACCACAAGAAATTGGATTCTAATAATTTGTCAATTTGTAAATTTGCATAATCTTGTTCTTGTGAAAAAAAAATTATTCCAGAATGTTCAAGTTCTAGTATACTGCTCACCTCTAAGCAATAGAGCTGAAGCTTTCTTCTCCAGTTCAGACGTATACCAGCCAAAGCAGGATTCTTCCCATTTTTCTTTAATTGTTATTAATAGTACATTTTCCCACTTTGGTTTGAGTGCTTGATTTCTTTGCCAGTAAAGTTAAGATTATTTCCTGTTTGGGATGCCACTATGAGTGCATGTCTTTCACCTCTCTATTAAAATATTTTCAAACTTCTGAATTATTGGACTGTGGATAAGGACTTTCATCATTGGGTAAATAAAACTTTTCATTGCACATTGTTTCTAATGAGCTATCAGAAGGGCAATTAAATGTGTGATTGGTATTGAGAGCCATGACATCAGAGCCTCCCCAAATGACATCAAGATCTGAGGCAATAAATAAAATAGAAAAAAAGTATCTTTTGAGAAACTGCAAGGCAGATTTTTAGCTCACTATAAATTTAAATTAGGAGAAGAAATATATGCAACTGATAGCCCGATCCCTCAATAATTCTTTGTAACCTAAAAATAACTTTCCTGTAGCCTCACTAAGAGGAAATGTCACAAAAAGTAGTAACATTTGTCTGTTTTCCCCACCTCACCCTAATACTTAATGCTTTGGCACAAGAACATATTGCTTTACCCTTTGTTCCAGATTTCCTAACTGTATCCCAATTGCAAAAAGAGGAGGAAACAGCCTGTATATTACCAAATCTTCTTTTCAGTAGGAGTAGGTTAGAATGACTTATGTTTATAATATTCCCATTGGCTTTCCAATCAAGCCTGACTTTTAAATACTTTCTCATGTGTGGATTAAAATGTAATATATCAGGTATTTAAGTTTGAACTTTTGGGCACAGTCCAGAGAATATTTGAAAGGCAAAGGAACACATATTTTGCACTACACTCTTCATGATGTTCTTGATGAAAAAAAAGTAAGAAAGAGAAAAACCCACTAAGATTTTTTCATTGTGCATCTGGCTGTGATATGTTAATCAAAAGAATCTCAATGGGAGTAGTCTTTGATTATGAGATTCTCTAAGCCTACTGTCATATGTTCTGAGACACCAATATATTCTGAATGCCAAAAGGAGACTGAAGATTTCTACAGAAATAAGCCCAGAAGACATGGAACTATCTGGAGAGAAGCTTAGTTCTTCTGGGTTCTGAATCTGTAGACTGAGTTAAACTTTCATATGAACATTTCAAAAAGTAGAAGACCAAAGATTCAGAAGGATTAATACAGCATCTGTCTTTTCCCCATCCGGGTTAAGAGGATTTTTGGAACACCTGCCACCTAACTGTTTTCATTTATTTGGATTCCATCCTGCAAAAATGTTCTTCTACTTTAATCATCATTCATACCTGAAGGTTTATATAAATGACATGAAGACCAGTCTGTATCTTTCTTGCTAGGGAAGATGTAAGCATTCAAATAAAGTCACATTCAAACATAAATCTGTCCTTTTCTTATGCCCAGGACTTTATTACTTACTTTAAAGCACAGACAACCAATTTTACTTTGGCCAGGGGGCTTAATAATACAGTGGTGTCTAAATGATTTTCCCAGAAGTTTGAAGCAAGGTTTTTTTATCTATCCCTTCCTCTTTTAATTCTTTGTTCTTTTAATTTTAATTTGAAGGTTGACAGAAAGTATAGCGCATCTATTTCTTTCAGATTCATGACAAGTATTAGTTGGAAATTGAAATAACATTGTTCACTGATTTTATGTTGATTTTTGGTGTAAAGCAGGACTAGAACTCAGGGTCAAGCTTTGTGTCTTAATCATTATACCAAACTGCCTTTCTTAATTCTTTAGCAAGAATTACTAAGCTTAAATACAATACAATGCATCTCAAATATTTTAAATATTTATTTTGTAATTTCTGAGTTTATGAGAAGGCAATCAAGGTAGCACACTGTTACTTTAAATTCATTCAATCACAGATTTAGACCCAGACTTTCTGATATGGAATATTCCAGAGTGCTCCAGAATGTCCTTGAATGTTATTGGATTTCTGAATGCTGAAAAACTATTCCTACCTTTACAAGTTATGAAATCTGTGATAAAATAGAAGACCCTATTTTTGATCAATCTCAATTCCGGGAATAAGTGTAATCATATGGATGGGGTCATCTTAAAATTGCAAGTTCAAAGAACAGTTGTGATTGGAGCTAGAAAATGTCTAGCTCATTATAGTTATCCTCTAAGAGAATCTACTGATGAAAGTCAAATCAACCAAAGGAAAAAAACTGAAATTGCTGAACAACAGAAGTCAGCTGTGTATAAAAGGTAATTCAATTCAATTTGAACAGAATGCCTTGCAATTAGATAGGGCCAAAATTGTAATAAAATAAGTACTTCTTGCAGCATTTTTATAATTGCACTTCTGTTCACTGTTTTTTTTTTGCACAGCATCAAATGGGACCCTCAGGCTTAAGGGAAACAAGGAAAGTAAATATCTTACTAAAGTTCAGTGGATGGGATGAACTGAAGATATTTCACTATGCTTGTTATTACAAAATAATATATACTGTAAGTGCTTCTATCATTTTACTTTCAGCCAGGAAAAAAAAAACCTTCCCCATTAAAAAAATGCAGGAGCATTCATAGCAAAAAATGAAAATGTTGTATTTGACATAACACTTTTTAAAAATCCTTTCAGAGCAACTCCAAAAATTAAACCAAAATAGCTGCTCTTTTTTCACACATCTTAGTCACATTAGCAACTGTAATGTTATTAGCTTCTGCTCTCAGTAAATTAGATATGCAATGAGAAAGGGCAAGAGGTATTTTGCCAATGCATAAAATGGTCTGCAAAATAATAATTAGCTCAGTGATATGCAAATGCTTTAGATCATGTCAAGTAGAAAAGTTGTGTATATAAAGCTGCCAGTACTGTTGCCAGTACTGACTATTGCAATTCAATGTTCAATCAAGTGATCATATTGAGTCATAATTGGAGACAAATCTTAAGATGGTTGGATTAGTCTCCAGAAAAATCAAGTGCTTGAAGTACCTGAAATCAGCATTTCAGTATCAAGTAAATAAAGTGGCCAATAAACTCCTTTTGATAAAATAAAATAAAAAATCTAATACATTTTCATGAGATATTTGCCAGTAGAGCCTGTCAAATAGACAGTTCATCAGCTGTTTTAAGAATGTATCAGCCAGCCAGTTCTGGATGCTAAGTTCCCAGGAATGAAAGGTCAGGGCAGGCTGCCTTCCTTAATTATTCAATTTTCATGTGTAGGTTGTTGATATCAAAATATTAAAGGGCAAACGATGAAACACCAATCACAAACTTAGTCAGAAGACCTGGCGGTGTCAACCTACCTATAGGCCAAAGTTCAAAGTTTACAGTTCTTTTTGATAAATTCCTCAGAAGGCATATTATAATCCTTTATGGTATCAGAGAAAATTTATAACAATAACAATAATTTACTCTTTACATAATTAGATGAGTGAGAATTTCTAATAGGTTGATTGATTGATTGATTGATTGATTGTTACTAAATAATTTTCAACTCCTAGAGGTTTTCCCCATGACAATCTAGTCTCAGATCCAATCAATAGATTGATTACATTTCTGAAAATAAATCAGATGGTTCTGAATTCAAAACTTCAAAGAGAAATTTTTGATGGAGATCATTTAAAAAGAAATCTTAAGATAGGGGTTAACCTCTACAGTTCTAAACTGCTTGCTAGGAAATAGCTGAAAGACTTTCTGCATCTTTATAATGTCAACTAAGTTTTAAAATCAACATCTCAGCTAAGAATTATGTCAAGAAGATGATTAAAGTCTTATTCATTGCATTCTGCATTTGTTTACACTGATGTGCTATATTTTCAACTAAAGTTTGAACTACTATTGTTAGATTTTGCCTATCATGAAACCAGGATAAAAGAAGCTTTTGTGTGGCTATACGGCAATATAAAAGCCCTAATTTGGGGTATCTGTCTGGATAATATAATGGTCTCACTGCTCTTTGCTTCTAAACCACATTGGACAATATTCTGTCAAACCATGTGTGCAATGTTGGTATCAAACAAAAGTAACTTATGTACTTGCCACTGAAGTCAGGATAGATAATAATGATCTTTATATGATTATGTCACTGCATTAATATAACCACAAAAAAGCTTTCTTTATAGGCTTGGAATTTGTCTGAGTAGAAATCTCAAACTTTGTAATTTATTATTTGGTTCTGACTCTAGGTTATGTTCCTAATTTTCTGGACTCACAGCCAACTTTAAATGGTCTATTGGGAATCACATTCTTAAAAGCAGTGGATAGGACCCCCCCTCCAAAAAAAGTTGATTTCTTGTAAAGTTAAGAAAATAAATACTATAGTATAATTGCTAAATAATATTCATATTGCTATTATTTAGTAATGTCTTTATTACTTTCTGTTCTGTTGAAATAAAAGATAACCGTTTGATCTCCTAATTCTGGAGACCCTATTCTAGAGTTTCAGTTTTGTAACAGGGATAATTTTGTATGGAATGTCAGGTTATTCACTTTTTAGCTATATCCAAACCCCCTGTTATGACTTCTGGCCTAAGTCTTGATTCCTAGCTCTCACTTTCTCATGCTGCAATATCTATGGGTCTTTCCTGCTGGAACTCATGGAGTTAATCTCAACCTAGACTTTTGCTCTTCAGGTTTTTGCTAGAGTTCCACCTACCTGTCATCTGATTATCTTCTTTCCTTGGCTTGCACAGAGAAACCAGCAGAAAAAAACCCAGATATATCTTCTAACCCTGTACATCTTGCTGGCATGATTTAGCATACAGAGACCAAACTGTTTAAAGCAATATGAGTAAATTGAGGTAAAGATCTCCTTAGGGATGCTATAAAATCAATGGGCCCATGTTGACTTACACTAGCAAAGAACATCTGTTCTTGACTATCTCCTTCAGCAAACATTTCTGTCATTCCCACTTCTCCCTAGATTTCTGCCTTACCTGCTATTCTGAGCAAAGCATAGATAGTATAATGCACCTTTTTTTTCCTTTCTCCATTTTCCTTTGCAAACAGATTAAGGGAGTAATACAGTTCCATAATGGTGTGATAAATCAGTCAATTTACACTTGGCAGAATAAAATTAGCATTGCCATTACTTCATAATGGCTTGTGGCTTCAATTTTGGAATTGATTTCAGGCTAAAGTTAATATATTACAATTGTGTTAATATTGAACTTTAAATAGAATGAGGAATTGCAAATCAATGCCATTACAAAAAAGATACTGAGAAAATCAATCCTATATTTTTAATTGCATTAATTTTATTTGCTTAATTTTTCCATCACCTTTCTTCTAGCTTGGAAAACTCAAGTCAGTAATATTACAAATTGCATATCAAGTTTACTATTGAAAGAACATCGCTCCTAATTTCAGAGGCAGAGGAAAGTCATCATTCTGTCTTGAAGTAATGAAGATTCACTTTCTTAAACAAGGGAGACATTTAGCTAAATTGAAGAGTGCGACTTTAGTCAGGCTGAGTTTTAGACCAGTCTTTGAGTGGCATACAAAATTATCCTGAGATGCACACACAAATAATAATAATAATAATAATAATAATAATAATAATAATAATAATAATAATAATAATAATAATAATAATAATAAGAAGAAGAAGAAGAAGAAGAAGAAGAAGAAGAAGAAGAAGAAGAAGAAGAAGAAGAAGAAGAAGAAGAAGAAGAAGAAGAAGAAGAAGAAGAAGTTGTTGGAGGGGACCTTGGACGTCATCTAGTCCAACCCCCTGCTCAGGCAGGAAACCTTATACCATTTCAGGCAAATGGCTGTCCAGTCTCTTCTTAAAAACCTCCAGTGTTGGAGCAATCACCACCTCTGGAGGCAGGTTGTTCCACTGGTTAATTGTTCTAAATGTCAGGAAGTTTCTCCTTAGTTCTAGGTTGCTTCTCTCCTTGACTAGTTCCCATCCATTGCTTCTTGTCCTGCTCTCAGGTGATCTGGAGAACAGCCTGGCTCCCTCTTCTTTGTGGCAGCCCCTGAGATATTGGAACACTGCTATCATGTCACCCCTCACTCTTCGTTACACTATACATACCCAATTCCAGCAACCGTTCCCTATATGTTTTAGCCTCCAGCCCCCTAATCATCTTTGTTGCTCTTCTCTGTACCCTTTCTAGAGTCTCAACATCTTTTTTTACATCGTGGTGACCAAAACTGGAAGCAGTATTACAGGTGTGGCCTTACCAAAGCATTGTAAAGTGGTATTAGTACTTCACTTGATCTTGATTCTATCCCTCTGTTAATGCAGCCTAGCACTGTGTTGGCTTTTTTGGCAGCTGCAGCACACTTCTGGCTCATATTGAAGTGATTGTCTGCTAGGACTCCGAGATCCCTCTCACAGTTACTACTATTGAGCAAGGTACCACCTATACTATACCTGTGCATTTGATTTTTTCCTGCCTAAATGTAGAACCTTACTTTTTTCACCATTGAATTTTATTTTGTTAGATAGTGCCCAGTGGTTAGATAGTGCCCAATGATTGCTTTGCCTTCCCATAAATTCTGATTTTCTCATTCACATAAATACTACACATTCTCCTAAGCAGTGAATTGCTTTTAAATCTTTGGTTTTCCATAATTTGAAAAAAGCAAGGATTTGCCCACAGAGACTCTTGAGGTTATGTCTATCTCCATCACAATATCTCCATTCCTTTTTATGGGAACATCCCAAGGTTTCCCTTGTTCTTCCTTCCTGGATGATTGACATTGAGATTCAACAGCAAAGTGAGCAAGTAGAAATTAGGAGCTGTGGGGATTGATGAAGAAAGACATTGAGAGAGAAAAATGTGATGGAGAAAGTAGGAGGATGTCAGGATAGACAAAGGAATTAACTGAATGAAGCTGTTTTGGTAACACTTACTAGCTCTTCAAGGTGTAGCACAGCCTTTTGTATCAAAGGCCAGAGATTAATATAAATCCACTTTAAGTTGCTGCATTATGGACATTCTTATTGCCAGTTTTCAAAATTGATTGGAGCAAATGAAATCTAACTAATATTAAGGTAATGTGGAGTAAAAAATAATGTTCATGTCAAAAGAGATTTAAAATATAAGCATGACATTTTAGTGTTTTTAAAATAGCAGGTCTACTTTCTAGTCACTACTTAGGAATCTACCGGTAAGTTCAATAATGGAACACTTTGCCATATAAGGTAGCAGCATATATATAGCTAATGAGGTAGATCCATTATGTCATGCTTGTTTTCAAACCTATAAATACTGCAGCCTTTTGAACTCTAACATATGTCTTGCAATGCTTATTCAGTGGCTATGTAGCTAATAAGAGCCCCCCCTCTTTTTAGTTAACCTGTATGGAATCCTTATTCACTATATTTAGATTAAGCTATTAAGCTTTTCTAGAGCATTTATAATTTCTATCTGATCTCTTCTTAACACTTTGTTGAGCTACAGGTCAAGTTTTTTTGTTCATCCTTACCTTAGCTGTTCAGAGCAGATAAAGTAATTAACTATGTTCTCAAGGCTGCTTCATTTAATATGTTAAATGAAATACATTTGCATAATACAATCTTTCATAGCAGTCCTTAGTTATTTATTATTTTTGGTAGGAGAAGTTTCATCCAAACATCAGCCATAATAATGAGAGAAAGGTGGTATTTATAAATGATTTCATCCCTAGGCAATCCCTATTGTCAAGCATTATAATCCCAGAATACACATCTACAAACTGTCCTAATATCTTTGTACTAAAATTTAATTTAATTAATTTAATTAATTAATATTTCTATACTGCCCTTCTCCCGAAGGACTCAGGGCGGTGTACAGGGCAAGAATAAACATAGAGATTTACAAAAATTAAAAGATAATTAAATACATGCCCGATTAAAAATACAATTAATACATGGTAAAAAACCCCAATAAAAATAGTAAAAAGACCCCACTAATCCCCCCTCAGGCCAGGCCGGCTTGCTCGAACAAGTATGTTTTCAGATCGCGGTGAAAGGAGCGAAGATCGGGCGCCCTCCGGAGCTCAACCGGTAACTGGTTCCATAGCTCCGGGGTGCCCACAGAGAAGGATCTCCCCCTGGGGGCCACCAGTCGACATTCTCTGACCGGTGGCACCCTGAGGAGGCCCTCTCTGTGGGAACGCACAGGGCGGAGGGAAGTTGACGCCGGCAGCAGGTGTTCCCTAAGGTACTCCGGACCCCTGCCATGTAGGGCTTTAAACACCATTACTAGCACCTTGAATCTCACCCGGAAGACAACTGGCAACCAATGCAGCTCACGGAGCAGAGGTGTGACATGGGAGTATCGGGAGACTCCCAACACAACTCTCGCGGCTGCATTCTGTACCAGTTGGAGCCTCCGGGTGGTCCTCAAGGGAAGCCCCATGTAGAAAGCGTTACAGTAGTCTAGACGAGAGGTCACGAGCGCGTGAGTGACTGTGCATAAATCATCCCGGCTTAGATAGGGCCACAACTGGCGCACCAGGCGAACCTGGGCGAAAGCCCCCCTAGTCACAGCCACCATGTGGTCTTCCAAGGTGAGCCGTGAATCTAGGAGGACTCCCAAGATGCGAGCCCTATCTACGGGGGGTAATAATTCACCCCCCATAGAAAGAGATGGAATATCCAAATAGATAGATGCCTACAGTATAGAGAGGTAGGCCTTGAGATCCTAGAAAAGGACATTATATTAATGTACTTCATGTCTTGTAACACTCCTTGCTGGAGTTATTGCAGGAAGTTGCAATTTCTTGATGTATTTTGTAAAGTTTTTGGACATAGTTCCCAGTGCCCCGATGACAGTGGGTATCTCTGTTACACGTTTCATCCATAATCGCCCAGTTTCGATGGCCAGGTCGTGGTAATTTTTTCCAGTTCTTTTTCTTCGACTCTGGCATCTCCTGGTACAGAGATATCAATCAACTGCGTGCTTCGGTTCTCTATGACTGCAATATCTAGCGTGTTGTGTTCCAAATAGCAATCTATCTGTATTCGGAAGTCCCACAAGATCTTCACCCTCTCATTCTCGACAACGTTTTCCACCCTATGTTCCTATGAGTTTTCAGACACAGGCAATTCATATTTTTTACACAATGCCCAAGTGGATTAGTTTAGCAACACGGTCATGTCTAGCTTTGTAATCAGTTTGCACGATTTTGCTGCACTCACATATTAAATGTGAAACAGTTTCAACTTTGTCATTACAAAGTCGGTAATTTGGATTGTCAGTAGATTTTTATATCTTTGCTTTCATGGCATTAGTTTGTAGTGCTTCTTCTTGAGTAGCCAGTATTAAGCCTTCTGTTTCTTTCTTGATGGTTCCCATCTTAAGCCATGCCGATGTCAAGTTGTTATGTTTATGTTTATGTTTTATTTAATTTATATACCGCCCTTCTCCCTGGGAACTCAGGGCGGTTCACAGGGCATATAAATAAAAATACAATACTATACAAAAGTTAAAACAAAGATTAAATCAGTGCCCAATTAAAAAACAATAATGCAATCTAAAATAACAATTTAAAACCCAGCTCCCCCATCAGGCCAGACCGGCCAATTCAAACAAATGGGTCTTCAGACCACGACGGAAAGTTCGGAGGTCCGATGCCGTCCGGAGCTCCACCGGCAGTTGGTTCCACAAAGCCGGGGCACCCACAGAGAAGGCTCTCCCCCTGGGGGCCGCCAGTCAGCATTCCCTGACCGGAGGCACCCTGAGGAGGCCCTCTCTGTGGGAACGCACAGGGCGGAGGGGAGTTGAAGCCGGCAGCAGGTGGTCCCCGAGGTACCCCGGACCCATGCCATGTAGGGACTTAAAGATCATAACTAAGACCTTGAACCTCACCCGGAAGACAACTGGTAACCAATGCAGCTCGCGGAGCAAAGGTGTAACATGGGAGTACCGGGAAACTCCCAAGACAACTCTCGCGGCCGCATTCTGTACCAGTTGGAGCCTCCGAGTGGTCTTCAAGGGAAGCCCCATGTAGAGAGCATTACAGTAGTCAAGGCGAGAGGTCACGAGCGCATGAGTGACCGTGCACAGGGCATCCCGGTCCAGATAGGGCCGCAACTGGCGCACCAGGCGAACCTGGGCAAAAGCCCCCCTAGTCACGGCCACTACATGATCTTCTAGGGTAAGCCGTGAATCTAGGAGGACTCCCAAGTTGCGAGCCCTATCCACGGGGGGTAAGAGCTCACCCCCCATAGAAAGAGATGGAACATTTTGAATGTCCCGGGATGCCGGAATGCGCAGCCACTCAGTCTTGTCAGGGTTGAGCTGAAGTCTGTTCCTCCCCATCCAGACCCAAACCGCCTCCAGGCAACGGGACATCACAGCGAGGGCATCACTGGGGTGGTTTGGGGTCGAAAAGAAAAGTTGGGTATCATCGGCATATTGATGATACCCAACTCCAAAACCACGAATGATCTCACCCAGCGGTTTCATGTAGATGTTGAACAGGAGAGGCAAGAGAACCGACCCCTGAGGAACTCCACAAACGAGAGACCTCGGGGCCGATCTCTGCCCCCCTGCCAACACCGACTGCGAACGTCCCAGGAGATAGGAGGAGAACCACCGAAGAACCGTGCCTCCCACTCCCACATTTTCCTTCAATGTTTTTCAAATGCTATCCATGCAAAGCTTTGGTTTTCCATCTATTTAATCTGTCATCCAGCCATTTTCCTTATATTCTGCTTTGTTTCTGTTATTTTTATAATGCTCTCTGTTTTCACAGCCTGCAGCAATTTTTCTGTACTTTGATTTACATAGTCATTCAAACTTCATTATTTCTTCTTCTACAGTTTGGTGGATTTTCAGTAGCCCTCTGCCCCCTATTCTTCTTGGCAGGTACAACCCGTTGATGTCACTTCATGGATGTAGAGCGTGGTGCATATTCAAAAGTTTACGCGTTTTGCGGTCTAGGTCTTTCAATTCAGCCAAAGTCCAGTTGATAATTCCAGCTGGGTAGCGTATCACTGGGACTGCCCATGTCTTAATGGCTTAAATTATATTTCCAGCATTCGGCTTTGATTTAGTATTTTGTGGACTCTTCTGATGTATTCCTTTTGTGTTGACTCTTTGACTTTTCCATTCAAGATGTTATCTGCTTCCAATATGCCTAGGTATTTGTAACCATCATCCTTTGCTAGTGCTTTCATAATACTTCCATTTTCCAGTTCTATTCATTCTATTTTTCCCGTTTTTCCTCGCTGCATGGATAATATAGCACATTTGCCAAGTCCAAAGTCCATTCTGATGTCGCTGCTAAACAGTTGAACTGCACTGAGTATTGATTCAAGTTCAGTGTGGCTTTTCGCATACAGTTTTAAGTCATCCATGTATAGTAGATGGATTATCTTGCCATGCTGGCTTGAGATGTGGTATCCCAGTTTTGTGTTTTGTAATATTATTGTCAATGGAATTAATGTGATATTGAACAGTAGTGGTGAAAATGAATCCCCTTGGAAGATTCCTCGTCTGGTGTTGATTTCACCAATGTTCTCCCCATTTGCTGTTAGAACTGTTTTCCATTTTTGCATATTTGCTTTCAAAAATGTACAGATGTTTTTTGCTGATTCCAAAGTTTTCAAAACAAGCATTAATCCAACTGTAGGGTAATGAGTCAAATGCTTTCTTGTAATCAATCCATGCAATATTTAAATTTGTTTTTTGTCATTTTGCATTTTTAAGTACCATTTTGACAATGAGCAACTGATCTTTTGTTCCTCTTGTTTTTTTATAATTTCCTTTTTGTTCTGCAGGATACAAATTGTTTTCCATCAGATGATTGAATATTGAATTTGCCAGTATTCTTGTAAAAAGTTTGAATGTTGTTGGCAGACAAGTAATTGGGTGGTAGTTGCTTGGTACGGTGCTCTTTTCAGAGTCTTACATTATCAAATATGTTCGACTAGCTGTTAACCATTCTTCACTTGTGGCATTTTGAAGCATTTCATCAAACTGAGTGGCCATACGGTGATGGAGGCTAGTGAGGTGTTTCAACCAGTATCCATGCAGCTCATCCAGGCCAGATGCATTCCAGTTCTTGACCTTCTTTATTTGTTTTGCAACCATATCAGTGGTTATTACAATATTCTCCATTTTGTTTTGTGTTGCTTGTTTTTGGATATCTTTGATCCAGGAGGCAGTTTTATTATGTTCCACTGGATTTTCACACAGTTCTTCCCAAAAGTTTAAGGTTTTTTTCTTTACATGGTAGAACAGTAGTTTGGACTTTATTTTTGTCAAGTGACTGATAGATGAGGTGCTGGTTTCTTCTGAACTGGACATTTTCACGATATTGTTTTATTCGTCCATATCTTTCAATTTTCTTTGCTGTTGCTATTACACGCTGTTTTAGGTTTTCCATGATTTCCGTTATTGCTTTTTCCTCCAAGTTATATTTTTTGTTTAAACTATTTTTCAGCTTTTTGTTCTTTAGTTTTCGTTCTTTCAAGTATTTCAATTTCCTGACATCTCCTCGTAGTTTTTTTTGTTTTATTTTCAAGTTGAATTTTCCACTTTGGTGTTCTAGTGGGTTTCTTTTCTGGCATTTTATAACCCAATTCTGCAGTTATAATGGCAGCTGTACTGTACATTAGTTGGTTTGTTTCATACAGGGTGCTGGATGGGATGGAAGTTAAAATGTTGTTCACAGCATTTAGTAAATCTTTCACTCATTTGCTATTTGTTATTATTATTATTATTATTATTATTATTATTATTATTATTATTATTATTATTATTATTATTATTATTATTATTTATCTATTAGACACACTTTTCCTCCATGCTGCAGTCATAAAATGCTTAAATATGATGGTTCTTATCAATAATGAATTGTCACACATTATTCCAGATGAGAAAAAGAGAAATAAGAAGAAACAGAAAGGAAAGAGAGGAAATAGAACTGTTTGGTTGTAGTATCAAAGAACTATCTAAGGTATATTTGTGATTACAATATTGCACATTTCATTTGATACTATACTATCATACTACTTGTCACACATAAATCACACCTTTGCGGTTCATCTATAGGCTCAATATTAAAAATAATTCTGGACAAACACTATTGGTTTACAGACAACTAGAAGAAGAATACCAATGATGTATTACTTCTACTTTTGATGGAAGTAAAGAGATTCATGTTTTTCCCTCCATGTTTCTATTACCTGCTGAATGCTATAAATAAGGCTAGTAGCTAATCAGACAGCAAAGAGATATATGGTGTCATTGAAAATCCATTATTTGTGCCATGTAACCTTTGAAAATTAATTCACAAGAAGAATTAGTTAAATATTTGAATTTATCTTCGATTCTACATAACACCATATATATTATTTTCAGTTAATCATGCCTCAATACTTCTTGAGTCCTGAGGCATTAATTTAAATAATGGTTAGTAAGATTTTGTAGTTCTCTAAATGATGTGCTACAATGATTAGATAACAAATAATAAAGCAGAAAAAGATACCAATGTGGTGGATGGTATAAACGTGATTAAAAATGAAGTTTGATTCAGAACGTCATATATCTCAAAAAAGATAGCTTTGTAACTGCAATAAATTCAAAAATCATACAACTCACCTATATTAATATCACCAACATATTTTTTCCTTAAAAAAGAAAAGGAAAAAGAAAGCAATTTATTTTCCATCACTTTGATGAAGAATACTTAAAATATGCAAAAAATATCTTTGAAGTTTTCATGTTTTTATTGTTGATTTCATTGTTTAAAAGATTTTATTATTATTATTATTATTATTATTATTATTATTATTATTATTATTATTATTATTGTTGTTGTTGTTGTTGTTGTTGTTGTTGTTGTTGTTGTTGTTGAATTCCAGTTTACATTTTTAGAATGTAGATACCACAGAACAAAATATTTCCCTCTGTCCAGAAGTCATGATCTGAGCTGCACTTGACTATGTTGAGTGAATATTTTTATTCACATTTTCTCATTCAGGATATAATTAATTTGATGTTGGTGTTGTCTATCCAGTGATATCCATCTCTTAGATTGTTGGATGTCTGGCTAAAAAGGTTGAATTTGCATGACATTTATTTGCCTTTGTTTGTTATCCTACTATTCAAGAATACCTCTGCCCAGGGGCTGCTTCTTTGTTCTGCTTCTCTTTTTCTATCTTCTCACTTGCATGCATTCTCTATCATACAAGCAAGGATGCTTCCATGCCATATAGCTCTTTTTATATAACCTATCGATGAATAAAGCTTCATAATGACTGCATTTCTGCATTCTGCCTATTTTACTTGGAAGCACCTTAACGTCCCATAGATCTCTTGTGAAAGCTGCTTCACAAGTTGGTAGCAGAGAGGATGGTTTAAGGCAAAGCTTCCAAGCTTGCAGACAGCAGTGAGATCCTTAGATTTGAAACTGAAATGGATGGCCGGAGATCCCAGATTGTGACCAGAAGTCTTCAATCAAGATCAACAGCTCTAGCCCCTGAAGCAAGCCCCGCTCCAGGTGAGAGCACAGATGGCTTCCTTCTGCACACCACAGAGGGAAGCTTGGAAGTTTTACAGTCCGCCCAAGACTGTCAAGATGCAGCAGAAGTGCTCCGGGCCCAACGCAAGCAACGCGTGGATCAAATGTCTACACCGGAATGCAAGGAACTGCTTCTAAAACTCCTTGAAGTACAGGAGACCCCACAAGCCTCTCCACGAAGGACATCAGTGCAGAAGGACTGTGGATGCCGGGTAAGCCCCCCCTCAGCGACCACGAGGCCCCTCAATATGGCACCTGCCACCCTGAGTAACCCCGGGACACCAGGGCTTTTGGCACGGAATCCCCTGCCTAACTGTGACCTACAGCTTCCTGGGGCAACAGGAAACAAGATGGCTGCACCCAGGGAGACCGCATGGCCTGGCACAGGAAGCAAGATGGCAGCCCCCTGTGCGCCCACATTTTCTAACAAAGAAAGGCCTCAATTAAGTCTGGAGGCCCAGCAACCCCTGGAATCCAGCCGTAGCAACATGCAAACTCCTGGGCTCTCTCCAGCAGAAACCCTCATGACCTATGATGGCAATAAGACTGCTCATTACCCCCCAAGGCCCCCGACCCTCTCTCTGGGGCCCCCAGTCTTCCTTTCACCCCCACCCAGGCGCTCTCCTTACTTGGCCTTTGGGGAGGTTGGCCCCCTCCTCCAGCATCGGCTTTAGCCATCCCCAAGGTCTTCAGGAACAGCGATGGGCTTCTCAAGGCAATCCAGGGCCGGGGGGGCTCCAGGAAGGATTTCCAGAGTTTTTTCAAAACCAAGTGCCGGCCGGCAATCTTGGGCAACGCCCACCCCCTGATCACATGTTTTCCGGACATGCCCAGTACTGGCTTTTTAACCCTGAAGGGGGGCCATCTGAAAATCAGAGAAAAATACCGCCAACGCCAACTAGAGGGGTACCTTTACCCTTTTTTTCAATGCAAACCTCTCAAATGCTCCAGGAACTGGACAAAACGTTTCTGCCTGCGTCCACGTTGCCTCTCAACTTTGAAAAACTAAAAATTGGTGGGGAGAACTACCACAGTTTGAATAGAAATTTGCAGGTATGTCTATTAAAGGATGGGACTCTTGAAATGGTCCTGAACCCCCCAACTTTCCTGTGGAGCTCACGAGAAGAGTGGCTCCATAGACAGGCTTTTTCTACTCTGATGGGTTCTATGGATGATAATTTGTTCCCAAGCATTCCAGATGGACTCACAGCTTGTGCAGTTTGGCGGTTATTATACAATTTATTCAACAGCAAGAGCATGGGTTCCCTCACCAGACTCACAACTGAGTTTTACAACACAAGACACAGGTTTGGAGCCAGCATGGCAGAACATCTCGGAAAATTAAAATCCCTCAGGACGCAACTGATGTCCAAAAATTACCGAATACCTGAAGAGAACTTGGTCGCAGTTATCGTGGCTTCCCTGGATAAAAGTTGGAACAATTTTATTATTTCCCTGGAAGGGGGCAGGGATGAACCCATGCCTCTGTCCTATCTCCAGGGCAGACTCATTGACGAAGATAGCAGACGAAGAGATCCGGGAGAATACAACAGAGTCACCAGCCAGCCAGCCAGCAGACGACACCGCAACTCAGAGCAGGTTAATGCTCTACTCAAGTGTTTCACCTGTGGCTCTGAGGGGCACCTCAAGAAGGACTGCCCCCATTTTCAACAAGGCCCCAAGCGTGGTCCCAATCAAGGTAGGGGCAAGGGACAAGGAAGGGGCCGTGGTGGGGCCAAAAGTACTAACAATTTTTGTGTCTACCTGTGCCCCCACCACAAGAGCTGATAGCTCCACTGACTTATGGTTACTGGACTCTGGAGCTTCTTCTCACATTACCAATATGGGTCAAGGTTTTAAAAGGTTAAAGAAAATTAACTCATCTGTCAAGGTGGCCAACGGTGATAAAGTTTTAGTTGTTGGTGAGGGGTTTGTCTCTGTACCTGGACTCGGAAAAGTTGAAGGTGTTTTACACGCCTCCTCCATTGCCAACAACCTATTGAGCATTATCAAGTTATGTGACGATGACGGGGTGGAAGTTTTATTTTGCAAAGGGGGAGGTCATGTCACCCAGGACCAGAGGGTCATTGGAAATATAGCCATCATAAATGATTTGCCATATTTCTCCCCCTTAGAAGGGGCCTCACAGACAACCCCAAGGCTGCTTAACGACTGCAAGGGTGAAGCGGTTGCATCCAAGCCCCCACAGCAAGGCAGTGTGGATAAGAAATCCGAACCTCAGCTGTCACCTGAAGCACCGCTCAAGGCAACCAAAGCCAAGAGGGTGTCAGTGGGGAAGCTACTCCACGATAAATGTGCCCATATTTTGCACCGAAGATTAGGTCATGCAAGCTTCCCTGTAGTTAAAAAGATGGGAGAGTTTGCTGAGGGAGTCCAGCTCAAAGATTGTGAGGTATTCCTGGACTGTGCAATCTGTAAGAAGTCAAAGAGGAAGGCTGCGCCTATTCCAAAAACATCACTGCGTAAGACCCAATACCCATACCAACTAGTTCATGTTGATTTGGTTGGGCCTTTCACACCATCCCTAGGGAAAAGTCAGTATTTTCTCACTGCAGTTGATGATTTTTCACGGTACGGCCACGTGTATATCCTCACAGAAAAATCTGAAGCCTTTGACGCCATAAAATCACTCTACAACTTTGTAGAGACCCAGTATAAAACCAAGATCGCACAACTGCAGAGCGACCGCGGGGCTGAGTTCATGTCCCGAAAATTCCAGGACTGGGTAAAGCGTAAGGGCATCCGCCATTTTCTTACCGCGCCTTTCACCCCAGCTCAAAATGGCGTGGCAGAGAAAAGAAATGGAGTCCTACAAACTATGATGCATAGTCTGATTGCAGACGCAGGGGTCGCAGAATCATACTGGGCAGAAGTGGTAAAATACGCCAATTACACCTTAAACCACACTTGGAGCAGTGTTGTGAACCAGACCCCATATTTCCTAGTTCATGGTAGGAAACCAAACCTTGGACATTTACGTGTTTTTGGGTCCTACGCATGGGTTCACATCCCCAAGCAGCTGCGGAAGAAGGGGAGATCTGTCTCCCAGAGACTGAGGTTCTTGGGCTACGCTCCTGGCTCCAAGGCCTACCGTTTCCTGGGAGAAGGGGGCAGGATTGTGACTTCTCAATCTGCCTCCTTCAAAGAGGACTCCAATTGGGCCCAGATACACTCCAATGATCTGAGCCCATATATCAACCGTCCCAGCAAGGGCACACGGACTACGACATCACCTGAGACGTCCACATACCCTGCCACCGACGAAAGTGTGGAACAAGACGAAGATGTCATCCCACCTGGTTCAGATGGGGAGGATGAGCCGTCCAGTTCCCCAGCAATGCCTCAGAAACCCGCGGAAGAAAAAGGCAGTGAGTGGCAGAAGGTAAGGAGGTCAAAGCGGTCCAACAAAGGCATCCCGCCAAAGAGAATTGACATTGGGCACATCGCATCTGTTAACAGCATTGTGGTCACCCCAAAATCCTTCTCTGACATTCAGGAGCTGCCCATCGAAGAACAGGAGAAATGGCAGCTCGCGATGGAGAAGGAAATGCAGAGCTTAAAACAACTCAAGGTCTTCACCCCCCAGCAACCTCCAAAGGAGAGGAAAGTCATTGGCACAAGGTGGGTTTACAAGACAAAACCACTTGCCAATGGCCTCTACCTGTATAAGGCCCGTTTGGTAGCTCAGGGATTCGCCCAACGCTATATGGAACACTATGGGGAGACATACTCTCCAACTGTCCGGGCAGAGAGCGTCAAGACTGCCCTTGTGACTGCAGCCGCTCTGGGGGAGGAAGTCTTCCAATTCGACATCCAGACGGCTTACCTCCACGCCAAATTGGACCGGCAGATCTACGTGAAGGCCCCACCTGGCTACCAGCAAGAAGGGGATAATACATGGTTACTCCACAAAGGGTTATATGGTCTCAAGCAGTCAGGGAAACTATGGTATGACTGCCTTAGAAAAAGTTTAGAACAAGTTGGTTTCACGGCATCCCGAGCAGATGAATGTGTTTTCACACGCAAGTCCGAGGGTACCACAGAAAGGGTGTTAGTTTATGTGGACGACCTACTATATGTAGGACCTGACAAGGAAGGGTGTGATGAATTTGCCAAGGCCCTGGAAGAAAAGTTCACTTTGAAATCTTTGGGGCGGGTTGATAAGTACTTGGGTGTGCATATTTTGGCCACTAAGGGGGGTTCACTCTATCTCAAAAAGAAAAGATAGAGGAGTTATTGGCCAAATGCAAAATGGCAGAATCTAATCCCATGCATAGCCCAATGCAGAGCGACTTTTACAACCATACTCACAAGGACGGTCCTGAGTTCACAGATAATATGCTTTAGAGATCTGTGATTGGCTCCTTGCTATATATCAGCAATTGGAGCAGGCCTGACATAGCTTTAGCTGTAAATCTATTGTCCAGGCATGTGGAACACCCAAAGGAATTCCACTGGACTGCTGTTAAGAGGGTACTTAGGTACCTCAGGGGCACGACCGATGCCCTCCTTGTGCTGGAACCAGAGAAGGGGGAGACGGCCCAGCTCTCTGCTTACTCAGACGCAGACTGGGCTGGCGACACCAAAAGTAGACGGAGCACCTCTGGTTTCCTCATATTGCTAAATGGCTGCCCAATACATTGGCATGTTAGGCAGCAAAAATTTGTTTCTTGCTCCACAGCCGAGGCTGTATATGCCAGCCTGTCAGACACTGCCAATGATTTGACTTGGTTCAATGATCTGATAACGAGCATCTGGGCAGCTCCTCCTCTGCCCATCCAAATTCTAGAGGACAACACGGCCGCCATTGCAATCTCGGGGGCTTATGCAGTAGGCTCTAGATCTCGCCACATAGACATACGCTATAAAAATGTCAGACAGCTTGCCAAAGAGGGTTTTATACGTGTAGAGCACTGTAATACAGCTGACCAGATAGCTGATCTGTTCACCAAACCTGTTCCCATTGACCGGCACAACCTTCTGTGTAAGCATTTGTGTTTGGTCTTCTGAACGTTTTTATACATGTCTATGACACCTGCTCGCCCCCTCAGACACATTCACTGGTCCCTGTCATTGGCTGGCAAGAAGGGGAATTGTTACATGTTTTGTGCCAGCCCATGGCAGTTCCCCAAATAGGTCATCAGATGGAGCAAAGAGGCTTCTTTGCTCCACTGCAGCAGCCCCATTGGCGAGAGAGTTTTATGGCTAGGGAGGGGCCAAGACCCCCCATAAATACCTCTGCCCAGGGGCTGCTTCTTTGTTCTGCTTCTCTTTTTCTATCTTCTCACTTGCATGCATTCTCCATCATACAAGCATGAATGCTTCCATGCCATATAGCTCTTTTTATATAACCTATCGATGAATAAAGCTTCATAATGACTGCATTTCTGCATTCTGCCTATTTTACTTGGAAGCACCTTAACGTCCCATCGATCTCTTGTGAAAGCTGCTTCACAAGAACTACACAAAAATGAGCTTAATGTCCCTGATAACCCCGATGAGGTGGTCATTGACATTGAGCCAGACATCCTAGAATGTGAAGTGAAGTGGGCCTTAGAAAAGCTGAGCAACAACAAAGCTAGTGGAGGTGACAGTATTCCAGCTGAGCTATTCAAAATTTTAAGACGATGCAGTAAAAGTGCTACCTTCAATTTGCCAGCAAATTTGGAAGACTCAACAGTGGCCACAGGACTGGAAAAGATCAGTTTACATTCCAATTCCAAAGAAAAGCAGTGCCAAAGAATGTTCAAACTATCACACCATTGCAGTCATTTCACATGCTAGTAAAGTTATGCTTAAAATCCTATAAGCTAGACTGCAGCAGTATGTGGATCGAGAACTATCAGAAGTACAGGCAGAATTTTGAAGAGGCAGAGGAACTAGAGATTAAATTGCCAACATACACTGGATCATGGAGAAAGCTAGGGAGTTCCAGAAAAACATCTACTTCTGCTTCATTGACTATGCTAAAGCCTTGAATTGTGTAGATCACAACAATCTGTGGCAAGTTCTTAAAGAGATGGGAGTACCAGACCATCTTATTTGTCTCTTGAGAAACCTATATGCGGGTCAAGAAGCAACAGTGAGAACTCGACACAGAACCAAGAGTCCGGCAAGGCTGTAAACTGTCGCCCTGCCTATTTAACTTATATGCAGAGCACATCATGAGAAAGGCAGGGCTAGATGAATCAAAAGTTGGAATTAAGATTGCCGGGAGAAATATAAACAACCTAAAGTATGCAAATGATACCACTCTAATGGCAGAAAGTGAAGAGAAACTAAAGAGCCTCTTATTGCGGGTGAAGAAGGAAAGTGGAAAAGTTGGCTTGAAACTTAACATTAAGAAAACCAACATCATGGCATCCAGCCCTCTCAATTCCTGGTGAATAAACGGGGAGGAAATGGAGGTAGGGACAGATTTTATTTTCCTGGGCTCCAAGATCACCACAGATAGGGACTGCAGCCAAGAAATTAAAAGACGTTTGCTCCTCGGGAGGAAAGCCATGGCAAATATAGACAGCACACGAAAAAACAGACACATCACCCTGCCAACAAAAGTGCGTATAGTCAAAGCTATGGTCTTCCCAGTTGCAATGTATGGCTGTGAAAGTTGGATCATAAGAAAGGCTGAGCACCAAAGAATTGAGGCCTTTGAACTATGGTGCTGGAGAAGACTCCTGCGAGACCTTTGGATTGCAAGGCGATCAAACATAAAGGAGTTCAACCTGACTGCTCTTTAGAAGACCAGATCCTGAAGTTGAAACTCAAATCCTTTGGCCACCTAATGAGAAGGAAGGATTCGTTGGAGAAGAGCCTAATGCTGGGAAAGGTTGAGGGCAAGAGAAGAAGGGGACGACAGAGAATGAGGTGGCTAGATGGAGTCACTAAAGCAGTCGGTGTGAGCTTAAATGGTCTCCAGAAGATGGTAGAGGACAGGAAGGCCTGGAGGAACATTGTCCATGGGGTTGCGATGGGTCAGACACGACTTCACAACTAACAACAACATCTACAGCTCAGACAACAAACTCCTGGAAAAAAATACAATTACAGTTTAAAATAAGAAAATAAAATTAGACTAACAAATTTGAAAAATAACAATATTCCTCTGAATATGTGTTCAATGTAACAAATAGATTTCATTGATTGCATCTGATGCAATGTGTCAACACTGTAAATGTTGGATGTTCCGGCTCTGACAACTGATGAAAATTGCAGCCATTTTCACTTTTCTTTTAACATGCTTTTTCTGGTATTTAGAAATCAGGTGTAGAAGGGGGCGTGTTGGGATAAATGCTCGAGCTCAGCTAGCCATAATAATAACTGCTTTGTGGGAACCCAAGGACGAACTGATAACGTTTTGGTGGACTGAGGAGCTGGGGAGAAAGCCCGCGTTTTAGGCTAATTGGAGAATGTGATTTATGACAGCTTATTGGGGGTAGGAATTGCACTTTGTTACTTTGTATCCAGGGGAAGTGAATTTAGATTTTGGGTTCACTTATGTAGTGTCGATACTTTATTTCCCGAATAAAATGTTCTTTAAGGAAGAATTTTTGCCTTGAAGTTCTTTTGATGGGTTTCATCTATCAGAACCATGACACAATGCCTGAATAATGTAAGTGTGTAACATTCTTTGAAGAGTAAGCAAATCAAAAATATCCCCAAATGCAAAACAGAAAAAAGAAAATAAAAAAGGTTAATGAAGGAAAAACAGATCTCTGCTGATATGTTGAAATTGTCTTTCATTTACCAGCTTGAATTGTGTGGTTAATAAATTCAAATAAAGAAATATACCTTAGTGCATACTAAACTAAATCAATTGCTCCCCCTTTCTTTGCAAATATTCATAATTTCAATACAGTTTCATATATTAGAATTTATCTGGTTCTGGCATCATGATCCCTTCTTCATGGACCAATTGAATTTAGCCTGTTCAAATCTCAGTTTATTCCAGTTGGATAATTCCTTCATAGGAAGATTTTTCAGCTTTCCAAACTTCAGATTGGAAAGATGTTGTGCTAAAACAAATACTTAGGATTTTTTCATCTATATCTTACATAATGCAATTTAGTTTTAAAATGTAAACATTCATGCCCTACATTAGTAAATTTCATGTGGAGTACATAATGCAAAAGAAAAAGTCATTGGACAAAAGCCTGATGGGCATTGAAAAAACTGAAGATAATTAAAAAAGGTTAGATGGATAGATAGTACCACTGATGACACAAACATACAAGAAGTTAAAAAAGAGTAATCACTAACAATACTGACAGTTATTTACATTAAATCACAACGTGTTGAAAGAGACTGAAATACTGTAATAATATTTCTTCCCTAATCTATTAAGATCATACCAAATTTTGTGTCATGGATCAGCACCATGACTGCTCTAGAGATATGAGTTCAGAGGAGGAGGGTGAGTTTGAGTCTACAGAGGAAAGTGTGGAGCTGAGTATTGGTCAGGATCAGGGCTCAGAAAGTGCTAGCCTGAAGGAGCAGCCTCAGCTGGGTTGGTTGGATGAGGGACAGGCTGAGGCGATCAATAGCTACAAGATGTCCAGACGGGGAGCAACTGCCCCCCATTAGCAATGAGGAGGAGGTGGAATCTACATCTTCTCCTGATCCAAGAACACATAGACCAGAGGAGAGACAGGCACAATGCCAGTCAGCTAGAGTACACATGAGGAGGCAATTTCCACACCTCTCATGAAGGGCTACATGGCATTATCTACTTAATCCCACTCTTGAGTGTTGCTGGAGCAACATGCCCAGTTCTGTGCCTTGTATGTTCATGCTGTGTATCCTGGCCTGTTTGACTCCTGGACTCCTTTCCTGAACTTTGTGTATGTCAAATGGACTCAGTTACCCACTGACTCTTGGTGTACTGACCTTGGAATCTGGACACGTGCAACAGGAGTGCTTTCTGAGGACCTATTTTGGGGTAGACCTCTTGCCATACATGTGTTTGTGGGGGGTGCAGGGTAGCACATTTCATTTCTATCTTCTGATTAATTATTTGTTTTTTGCCACCAAGTTATTTTCAACTCCTAGCAGCCACAAAAATTGATTTTCTCAATGGCATTATATCCCTAATGTGTTATCTTTGAAGTTTTCCAGGATACATTCATTGCCATGTAACTGAATTCATCCATCTTGCCACTGGTCATCCTCTTCTTTCTTATATGTTCCCCAGCATTAGAGCCTTTTACAGAGAATTAGATCTTACATAATGTGTCCAAAATAAGATAATTTGAGCTTGTTATATCTTCTACAATATTAATTATACCATAAAGAATCAATTTGCTCAGTTCAAAATGAAATGGGATTGTTGGGTGACAATCTGAGTGAACTATCCATTAGTCATAAAGACTAAGAACCAATTAGACAACAATTTTCTGAGTTTAGGTTAAATCCTACTGGGATTTAATCTTTTCAGTGGAAAGACCCAAAATATGCAACTTTTTCTACAGACATTAATACCTGGTTATCATTTTACTACTTTTAGCCATCAACAAAAATTCTTGAGTTCTCCTGCATCTTTGGTGGTTGTTTATTGTTTAATATCCTTTTAATTGCCTTTGTTTTAATTTGTTATTTTAATTTGCATTGCTGTATAGTTTTATTGGGGAATTCACCCACTCATAAGCACACACACATGCGTGCACACAAACACATAAAATGCTTCCTGTCCTTTTATTGGTGTTTCTGATCTATTATTTACTGTATGCCTAGGGATCATACATAATATGACAGAATAAAACTTTTAAATAAATATAGTGATACTAGTTCAGGAGGTTATAATTTTCTTTGTTCTATGTTTTATTTATGAATTTCTTCATTTTTCAGTCATCTGATATTTTCAGGCAACATTTCACAAATGCTGAATGTGTAGGATGTGGTTGCTTGTCTGATTTTTGTCTGCATATTTAAATCATGCAAGAGGGGAGATTTGACCTTTCTTTCTTTCTTTCTTTCTTTCTTTCTTTCTTTCTTTCTTTCTTTCTTTCTTTCTTTCTTTCTTTCTTTCTTTTTCTCATAGGTAGGCAGATAGAACAAATGAAATAAATGTCCCATGTATAGTTGCATCTATTGAATTGGAGTCTGTATGTTTAGGTTAACATAAAATATAAGAGCAATATATTTTACACTTATTTCACTTTAGCTTCAAGGGGTTTGCTGTAGTTAAGCAATGCAATTACAATAGTAAAACAGTATAGAAATCAAAACAGATGCTGCAGAGAAAATAATTTAACATTTCTTCTGATTTTTCTGATCAACAAACTCAAACATTTTTTTTATTGTACAGGCCAAAATCAGAATGCTGAGTTTTTTCCATGCCCTGGAATGAGAGGTTATATAACTGATGATGTAAGACTGTGCAGGTTTTTTTTTTTTTGGCATCATGGAATTAATCATTAAGCAGAAAAGTCTGAAAAGTATCCATGACATTTTTTGGGTTTGGTTGGATGCTCTGGCATCACTCCTGCCATTGGGACACCTTATAAGGCAAAATGTTAAATTGTGGAAGCTATGCAAACATGTTCAGTTGAATATGTTTACTGGCTTTTTCCCATATTTTTCCTACTGAACATGTAAAAATTTTATATATAAGTATGAAAAACAAATATATGAAAACTTTAGGAAAATGCATATCCAGAGAAAATAAATGATAGCATAAGACTCACTACAATTTCTATAAAAGTGCCTTCTGGGAATTAAGACCAACTATCTATATCTCTATAATCCTTTATATTTTAGTGGGTGAAATTACCACTCAGGATTGTATTAGCTTTTTTGACTGCTGCTGCACACTGCTGGCTCATGGTTAAGTGATTGTCCACTAGGACTCCAAGATCCCTCTCACAGCTACTGTTTTTAAGCCAGGTCTTGCCCAATCTGTACTAGTACTTTTGATTTTTCCTGTCTAAATGTAAAACTTTGCTTTTCCCCACATTGAAACTCATTTTGTTGGATAGGGCCTTTGTTCAAGTTTGTCAAGATCTTTTTGGATCCTTAGTTTGTCTTCTGGGGTATTGGCTACTCCTGCCAGTTTGGTATCATCTGCAAATTTGATGAGTTCCCCTTCAATTCCCTCATCTGAGTCATTGATGAGGATATTGAAGAGTATTGGGCCTAGGATGGAACCTTGTGGTACCCCACTGCTTACTGCTTACTTCTCTCCATGTGGATGTAGTGCCGTTGAGGACTACTCGTTGAGTTTGGTTTGCCAGCCAGCTACAGATCCATCTGGTGGTGATGTTGTCTGTTCCACCTTTTTCTATCTTACCAAGGAGTACGTTGTGGTCTACTTTATCAAATGCCTTACTGAAATCTAAGTATACTACTTCCACAGTACTTCACTCATCTACTAATTTAGTCACTTTATCAAAGAATGAAATAATATTGGTTTGGGATGATTTGTTTTTAACAAACCACTGCTGGCTATAGTTATAACTAGCTATAGTTATAACTTTGTTTGCTTCCAGTTCTTTGCAGATCTGGTTTTTGATTAGCTTTTCTAGGATCTTCCTAGGTATTGATGTTAAACTGATTGGTCTGTAGTTTTCTGGGTCTGTCCCCCCCCCTTTCTTGAAGATGGGAACCACATCAGCCCTTTTCCAATCCTCAGATACTTCCCCTGTGCTCCAGGATTTTTTGAAAGATGTGGTGTAATAGAGGACATCAAAATATGAATAAGATTCCAGGATTGTACAAAGCTAGAACCTTTATGTGTGTTTAAGTAAATATTTTTTTTAAAAAAGCCTCCTGTGTTTCAGGACAGAATTATTTCAATCATAAAAGTAAATACTGGGGCAAGCTGGTAACTGAGGGTCAAACAGAAACATGCCCAGTTTATTTTATCAGCTTGGATGACAGTTTTTTCATCATGAAACCTGGATCAAAACACATTACTGTGATGGCTTGATTAATTTATCCCATAGGCATTACCGGGAAGACAACACCAAGAGCCTTGGTGGAACAGTGGGCTAATGCCTCCTTAAGTAACACCAGCTGCCTGCAATTAGTGCAGGTTCGCATCCCACCAGGCTCAAGGTTGACTCAGCCTTCCATCCTTCCCAGGTAGGTAAAATGAGGACCCAGATTGTTGGGAGCAATTAAGCTGACTTTGTAATAATGCCGCTTGGGGGGGGGGTGAAAGCCCTAATAAGCAGGCATATACATAGAATGAAGGCTACTGCTAAGCTTGTAAGCTGCCCTGAGTCTTCGGAGAAGGGCGGGATATAAATGGAATTAAAATAAAAAAAAATAAAATTAAAAAATAAACATGAGTTGATCTTGCAGGAAAAGGAAGAGTAAGCACTGAAGACAGGCAACAATTACCCCTGGAATTAGAAGAAAGCCTGTTTCTAAAGAATCTTAAATGCAGTCAAGCAAACTACTGAAGTCTCTATAGTATTCTAAAGTGGTGTTAAGGTCTGCTTCTTAAATGGCTTGCTAAAGCTGTCAAAGCAACATATAGTGGAAAGTCATATATCTTATCATACATTCCTTCCTTCAGGAAGCGCATATTGGAGTACTCACAACTTCTGAAGACAAGTTGTTCCACTGATTAATTGTTCTAACTGTCAGGAAATTTCTCCTTAGTTTTAGATTGATTATTTCCTTGATTAGTTTATTCATTAATAAATTATTTTTTATTTATTTTTTGAACAGAATAGAATAGAATAGAATAGAATAGAATAGAATAGAATAGAATAGAATAGAATAGAATAGAATAGAATAGAATAGAATAGAATAGAATAGAATAGAATAGAATAGAATAGAATAGAATAGAGCTGGAAGGGACCCTGGAGGTCTTCTAGTCCAGCCCCCGGCTCAAGGCGGAGAACTTACACCATCTCAGAGAGGTGATTGTCCAATCTCTTCTTAAAAATCTCCAGTCATGGAGCACCCATGATTTCTGGGTGTAAGCTGTTCCACTGGTTGATTGTCCTCACTGTCAGGAAGTTTCTCCTTAATTCCAGGTTGCTTCTCTCCTTGATCAGTTTCCAACCATTGTTTCTCATCCTTCCCTCTGGTGCTCTGGTGAACAACCTGATTTATTAACCATTTAATTAATGGACCAAATTTAAATATCTGATTAGTTTAAGTAACTTTTGGCTTGCCTCACCATATGATTTAATTGTATGAAAAAGAATAGCATCCCCCACTCCTATACAAATGGCTTCAACTTACTGGGATTTCAAAGGGCCTTAAAGGCATTTTAGAGATGATTGGTGCCCCTTTTCCCTTTTCTGTTCCTTTCAACCATCATTGTCCCTTTATCTTGTATTGTTTTATGCTTTTATGTTTTCTGTATTGTTCTTTGTTTTAACGATTGCAAAACATGCTGTGAGTTGGGTGACATATACCATTAATATAATATGGTTAGTCACATAGTCAGCCAGATGTTTAGACAGGATTTGGCATTTTTATCCATGTATCAAGTTCATATGGAGGCCATAGTGAATTTGTCATATTATCTTTTTTCTCATGATTGAAATGAGGAAGACAAAGAAATTAGGTTCTTGGGGAGATTATTGGGCCATGAAGAATAAAATTTATCATGAATCTACCTTGAATAGATGACAGTGCTAAATGCCTCTTATTTTCTTAATATCAGTTGAACAACTTTTGATTCCCTTTTTTATTTTTTAACTGTCATTACCTCATGGCTATACATCTACCTCATGGCTATACAGCAGTGTTCCAATATTTAAAGAGCTGCCACAAATTGAGGGTTTTTTCCAAAGCAAGACAAGAAAAAATGGATTGAAACAAATCAAGGAAGCTAGAACTAAGGAGAAATTTCCTAATAGTGAGGAAAATTAACCCATGGAACAGCTTGCCTTCAGAAGTTATATGTGCTCCATCACTGGAGGTTTTTAAGAAGACACTGGACAGCCACTTGTCTTGAATGGAATATGGTCTCCTGTTTAAGCAGGGCATTGGACTAGAAGACCCCCAAGACTTCCAACTCTGTTATTCTGTAAATATTAAAGAGAACTTTGGAAGAATATGTAACATGGAGATTTATCATTAGAAAAGGAAAAGAGGTTTAAAAACAATCTTCTTGTGGAATACCAAAAATGGTTATTTGGATGCTGTAGTTGATCATGACACACATCAACTGAACCATCTGCAATGTTCATCTGATGCTCTTCAGAATGAAGAAGGACAGCTCATCAGAGTTTTGTGGAGAAAGAGAATTGTATAAAAGAAAAAATCACATGAGTAAAAAGAAAAAAATCATATGAGTAAAACAATCACTTCAGTCACTAGTGTGCAGCACCTGCACAGTATATTTGGAAAATATAATTTGTTTACTTGCATGAGACTATTCAGATGTGACCTATTTGAATATTTAAAGCTGTCTCCCAGACATAATGGAATATCTGGAAAAAAATCTGAAAAATTATTTGTAACTGAACTTCTTTATTGCTATAAGTATTATGCTCTTTTCCTTGGTTTACCTTCAAAATATGGTTTAACCTATCCAAATTTGCCTAAGGAGGGAACATTGAAAAACAAACAAGATGACAAAATTTTATGCCCTTCTAAATTCCCAAGAATCAAGTGTTCTAGGCTTATACATCTATAGTATTATTTTATTGAAACAACTTTATGATAAATCCATCTTAATGTCATTGTGTAACATTTACAATTTGAGAATTAACATACTATACATTTCTTCTAGAAGTATTTCCTCTATAGAAGAAGCCAACAGTAACATGTGAGGTATCTTTGCACTTAGGACGTTTAAAAAGTGTAAATAGCTTTTGCTGGAAGAAGGATTGCAGCATGTAAGAAGTGGGACATTATTCTTTCCACCTATCCTTTGGCCTTGAATCCTTTCTTAGTGATTGCTATATACATTAGGAAATAAATGACGTTATAAAAGTTTTTCTATCAGTGCAAATGGCTTCAGCTTCTGAGGAAAAATTTTCTCAGGATCAGAGCAAACGAAGAAGATTAAAGCTACCCATCCAATGTGCTGTGATCCTTATAAGGTTGACTTCTTCCCAGCAGTTGGACTTTGTGATTAAAAGCAATGGACTATAATTATAGAGAACACTACTAATGCAAATATTTTACTTGATCAATAACTAGTTCATTTGCTTTGTGGACCTCAAGAAACCTCTAGACCAAGACTAACAAGATAAAGAAATACTGCTTTGTAGCTCCAATGTATTTATTGTAGGCTATCCAGAGGCATTTACAGTAGGTGAGATATGTCTATGGAGATTCTTAGTCATCCAGGTCATGGTTGTCCTAATGGTGTTTTTTCAAGAAGCAACTGGACTTTCTTACACTAAGGCAGAAGCTTGTCCACTCCAAGAATAAAACACCCAGACACAAACTGAGTGGTATATGCAGTAGAATGCAGTGATCCATGTGCATATCTGTACATTGGAGAAACAAAACAACCACTTCATAAATGCATGGCACAACATAGGAGAACAAACCTATCAGGACAAGATTCAGCAGTCTATTTGTATTTAAAAGACAAAGGCCACTCTTTTGAAGACAACAAAGTCCACATTTTGGACCGAGAGGACTACTGGTTTGAAAGAGGGGTCAAAGAAGCCGTCTATAACAAAATTGAAAAGCCCTCTGTCAACAGAGGGGAGGGATATGACATCATCTATCTCCAGTCTACAACACAGCCCTTTCAACAGTTCCAAGAAGGCTCCAAACTCATTTAAGCCACTTGGGGATTTATCTGTGTCATCAGGGTCACCTGAGTAGTGCAAATGGGTGTGGCGTCTTCTTGGAACTGCTGAAAGGACTGTGTTATAAACTGAAGATAGATGATGTCAACAGAGGGGGGGATATAACATCATCTATCTTCAGCAAAATGTCTTTGAAAAACCAAGAAAGTCCAGTTGCCTCTTGAAAAAGGACATTTGGGACACTGGGTGAGATACACAGCATAAAAAAGTGATGACAGACAGATAGATGATAGATAGATAGATAGATAGATAGATAGATAGATAGATAGATAGATAGATAGATAGATAGATAGATGGATGGATGGATGGATGGATGGATGGATGGATGGATAGATAGATAGATAGATAGATAGATAGATAGATAGATAGATAGATGATAGATAGATAGATAGATAGATAGATAGATAGATAGATAGATAGATAGATTCCAGTTCCTGAGCTGCAGCGGATTCCAGTTCCTGAGCTGTGGAGTGTAGTAGATGATGGAAGCTGAATATGGTCCATCTTTTGCAGTGGTTGGTACATCATCTGATTCAATACTATATCAGGACTGCTACCTCTTTTTACTGCTATGACAGAATAACCAATACAAGAACAAAGTACTACTGACTTTGTCAGCAATTAACAGTTACAAGAGGTTGACTGCCATTTTCTGAACTGAGTAGCAGTTTTTTTTTCCTTTCCATAAAAGTATATCAGAAGCAAGGGTTAAATATTGTGCCTCTGACTTTGGCAGATCCAGCCCTCTCATCTAGTATTTTTAAATCCTAGTAGAATCTTCAAAAATAACTTTTGAGGATTTTATTTGTATTTATTAAATATAGTTTTATGTTTCTTTAATAGAGGTGTATCTATGCCACTAGGAAAAAAAACAGATTGGACATCAATGGACAAAGTAATTTGGGAAACACATATTAACTAAATCTGCTTTGCAAATCTCAAAGAAGCCTTTGGATCAAACTTTAAATCATTATGTGGAACCCTTCCTTCCTTTGTTAATTTTTTGCTTTACCTGTGCAGCATGTTATTTTTCAACTAGTTGACTTAAACCTATCTATATCAATATCTCTATGTATCTAAAGCTTGTAAAATTAGACTGAAATCTAAAAATTGCAATATAAAAAGTGTTGTGTTTTAAAAGCCAGATTTTCAAATTTGATTATGAAATGGCCTCTGGCATTAGGATTTTGGTAATTATTTATGCTTATTCACAGTTGTATTTTTGCCCTGCATCAAATAGCATTGTTAATTCCTTGATTGGAGGAGAACACATGATTTATTTTGATCAGTTCAGGTCTCTGAACAAAAGTTTTCCCCAAGTATAATAATTTTATATAGTTAATACATCTTTTAAAAACGGCAGAAGGCAAATTGATAGAACATCATCTTTCATTATACAGAAACTGAAAGATGTAGAAATATAAAACAGAGTAACAATCAGTGCAATAAATCATGACCTATGTTTTTCTTATTCCCTAATAACTTGTTCATTTAGAATTTTAATTTCTAAAGCCACACACCAATACTTTGGCTGTCTTACAGATTTAAAATAGTAAATAGTGATAAAAGAACAATAAAAATAACACAATAAGAACAACAATATGATAACAAGGGAAGAGGTTCAGTTAATGGATTGTATCTTAATGGCAGATTCACACATCTGCTTAACCTAATGCCTGTGGGAAGAGCCAGTTTATACAACTGGACTATTTAATCATGTGTTCTCAGTACATTTGAATATTTTTTTTGATGTAATGTCATTTGTAGATATTTGGTACTGACCCCTTGGAATAATATTATTTATTATTAAATTGTCTACTTTGTATTTTCAGAATAATAGAATAACAGAGTTGGAAGGGACCTTGGAGGTCTTCTAGTCAAACCCTCTGCTCAAGAAGGATACCTATACCCTTTCAGACAAATTGGTTTAAAGATCTCCAGTGTTGGAGCACCCACAACTTCTGGAGGCAAGTTGTTGCACTGATTAATTGTTCTACCAGTCAGGATTTTTTTTTCTTAGTTCCAGGTTTCCATCCACTGTGTCTTGTTCCGCCTTCAGCTGCTTTGGAGAGTAGGCTGACACCCTCTTTTTTGTGGCATCCCTTAGATATTGAAACACAGCTTTTATGTCACCCCTAGCTCTTTTTTCCATTAAAGTAGACATACTCAATTCCTGCAAGCATTATTCATATATTTTAGCCTCCAACCCTATCTTTTCTGCACTCTTTCCAGAGTCTCTACATTTTTTTAAATAATATGGTGACCAAATCTGGATGCAGTATTCCAAGTGTGGTCTTACTAATATTAGTGTGGTCTTACTAACTAATATTAGTACTAAGCAGTACTAATACTCCTGCACCACATTCTGCTTGAGAAATATGGTCACAGAAAACTTCATTATAATTATATAATCATATCCATTGTAAAATCTACAATATAGTTTTATTTAATCAGAGCAAAAAATTGACTTTTCAGATAGTAGGGTTTTGAGCAAATAGTTTCACATTCTGCATTATTTTGTCTATTGCATATTAACATTGATATACTGTAGACATAAAACATATTTAAATTTTTAAATGGATGAAATTATGTAGCTCAAAAGACTGCGTAAACATGGAGCATATTCAGAAAAAAATTTGTTTTAAAAAAATTATGGGGTAACTAGAAAGACAGAAGAAAATCCTCTGTATTATGACAATTTATTTATTTGTCAAATTTACATGGCCACCAATCTCACACAAAGTGATTCTGGATATGTGGTGAAATCTGCAGCTAGAGTTGAGGATGCAGTTAAAAGATTGACCAGCTTCAAATCCCTGCAGGGAAGGAAGCAAGAGAGACCAGACACCCACCCGTCCACCCGCCAAAAATCCTTCCAGTCTTTATCTGGTTGTTCCCAAGAGAGTTCACTGGAGTTATGGTAATATCAATTCAATTACTAAAATCAATCAATGGATTCCTAAATGACAATATCACTTGTAGCATGTTCATGTTTTTAAACATGTTTGCATTCATAACTGTTCATACTTCCTTTCCTTCATTGAGTTCCTAATTATTTTATTTTAGCATGGATGTAAAATCTGTAAGATCTAGTTCGCTAGCTTCTTTGGGGGTGGGTGGGTTAGAAACATTATATTATTTATGGTAAGGGTTCCTTCTGCATCTGTTTATATTACATAGAAATATCCCATTTTATATTGATTTTTGGTATTTTAAAAAATTGAATCTTTAACTAAATCACACATTTTAAATGATTTGTCTTTCAAAACACACATTTCCAAGCATATTTTAATATATTTTTCAGCTGCAAACTGAATCACACCTTTTGAAGATGTGACAATCTGATTTTTATCTGTGCAGAAATACACTTAATGTGCCATCTGCCACACATAAATAAATAAATAAATAAATAAATAAATAAATAAATAAATAAATAAATAAATAAATAAATGAAAAAATTCTGATCTGTACCTCATTTTAAACAAAACAATTGAAAGGGAGCTTCTGAGACTAAAGTCACAGTTCATATACATATTGATTATATATGTATCTTTTTAAGAATATATAGCTTAACACTTCAGACATATTCTTACATGCTTACACTCCACTTTTTCTAGGAAGTTAAAAATAATAATTATTTATTTATTTATTTATTTAATTTTATTTTTATACCGCCCTTCTCCCGAAGGACTCAGGGCAGTGTACAGGGCAATACAATAAAATACAATATATAAAAATTAAAAGAAATATTAAATACAACAGCCCAATTCAATAGAGGTATGGTAGCTTGTTTAAATGTTAGTATTATTTGTTTGCTTCCAAACTGACTTAGCAGGCACTCAACTGCTTAGAGATCCACCTACTGGCACTTACAGCATAAAAGCTGGCTCAAATAAATTAAGATGGGTCCTCTTGTGACTGGCAGCAGAAGTTTGGGTTGTTCATTGATAACTGTAATACAGTTTCTGGTAGAATAGAGATAGGAATGTATCAGAAACTTCAGTTTGGACCCTGTTGCAAGTTTTATTAGTCTGAGGTTGTTGTCACTTTCTCAGAGACTGTTGTTTATCCCAATCTATCTCACGAGCTTTGATAAGAGAAGAGAATCTTTTAGTAGGCTCACAAACAAAAGCTTGAAAGCAATTCTTACTGGTAGAAGCTAACTGCTCAAAAACTGAAGCTTAGCTGCTCATTTCGTTGAATTGTCCTTTCCTCTTTTCTTTTTCCAATCTGATTTTGGGTTTTTCTTATACTGGGCTTTTTTTTCTCATAGAACGCCCAGAACGGAGTTCCTGCACCTTTTTTGGATGGAACCTTGTAGGGTAGGCAAGGCGGGTTGTATGAAACGTGTGAGTTCCGGCACCTTTTTCTTTTACAAAAAAAGCACTGGTCTTATAGTTTATTTATGAGAGGAGTTAGATAGAAGCAAATGGGGAGGCTGGGAGGGATGTAGACCATTCAATCAGACCATTTTTTTAAAGCGGTCAAGAAATCTGAGAATTTCTATTTTTCTATTTCTCTTTGAAAGTTCCATTTAAGTGCACAAATCTCTTGAAATGTGATATAGAAGTAAAGCTAGAAGCAGAAATCACATTACTTATAGTCTCCGGTGGTAGAAAGAATTCCCCAATTCTTGACTATTCAGCTTATGTTAGAGATAATTTCAGCCTAGAACTGGCTTCATGACAGTTTTTTTCCTTTTCTCCACCTTAAGTAGTTTTTAATGTCTTCTCTTCTTCTTTCCGACTTGTATACTGTCTTTGTGTTTTCTTTCTTCCACCAGAAGACTAGCAGTTCTTTGGATAATTAATGTAACCTTTGGTGTTATCGTATAAATAACACTTAATTGCAGAAGGCAGAAAGCACATAAAAGTTAACTGATTGCCATCTTAATTTCTTTTAATGCTAATGAAATGGTACAACCTGTAAAATACTCTAAAGCAGACATGTCAAACACAAGGCCCAGGGGCCGGATCCGGCCCGCCAAGTGGTTTCATGTGGCCCGCGAAGCCATCCTGGAAACAGTGAGGGAACGGCCCCCACTGCCTTGGCCCTGGCCCAGAGACCCTCCTTCTGCCAGAGACCCTCAGATCTGTCCCACTCCTGCCCCGGCCCCCATAGGCACACTTGATGCGAACGATGTAGAGCTGGCCATGCTCACCCAGTAGGCCATAAGCACTCTAGCCACGCCCACCCAGTAAGCCACACCCACCCTGGCCACACCCACCCGGCCCTTTGAGGGCAACCGCAATGCTGATGCGGCCCTCAATGAAATTGAGTTTGACACCCCTGCTCTAAAGTCACCAAGAATGGAGTGAACAAGTTAGTTATATTAAACAATGTATCAGAAGGAATTGTATTAAAGTAACCAATTGTATTAAAGTAACCTAATGAGAAGTAAGGACTCACTGGAGAAGAGCCTAATGCTGGGAAAGGTTGAGGGCAAGAGAAGAAGGGGACGACAGAGAATGAGGTGGCTGGATGGAGTCACTGAAGCAGTAGGTGTGAGCCTAAATGGACTCCAGAAGATGGTAGAGGACAGGAAGGCCTGGAGGAACGTTGTCCATGGGGTCACGATGGGTCGGACACAACTTTGCAACTAACAACAACAAAACCAATTGTAATCAATACATGAGGAGAAGAGAAAAATCTGAAAATAGTAATATGGATTTCTCCGTTTTAAATACTTAAAGGAGGAAAATAGAGTGGAATTGTATGGGAATAATGTTGACATTTAATGAATTGGTCAGGTACAAAGAATCAGGACCACATGTTAAGGCCTAGTCAAGCTGATTTAAGCCGGCCCAAAGTCAATCAATTATGTTTTATAGTTAAAGCAGAACTTGAATCTGAGTTCTCAATTCTCCTATCTTTATTTTTATACAACACCACTCCTTAATACACACAATTCCTAGACTGAATATTTTACAGATATCAAGAACTAGAAGCTTTTTTATAAAGGGGAAAAAAAGGAATAGCTTTTGGTTAGTTATCCTGAAATGGAACCATGTAGGGTAGGCAAGGCGGGTTGTATGACATGTGTGAGTTCCAGCACCTTTTTCTTTTACAAAAAAAGCACTGATTGTTTTCATGCTGCTACACATGACTCACAGGCTGGTCCTAAGTTAAAAGACAGTCATAGGCATATTAAGGGACAGTGATGTTTCTCACTATATTTTTATAAGGTCACTATGTATTAATGTATATTAATAGGAGAGTAGTAGTCGATTTTTCATTTCTCCCCCAAATAGTCATTCCATAATGTCTTCCTTAAGTAAGCGTGGCACTGATGTACTTTTAAGAAGTAGACTAGACTAGACTAGACTAGACTAGACTAGACTAGACTAGACTAGAATACAATACAATACAATACAATACAATACAATACAATACAGCTGGAAGGGACCATCGAGGTCTTCTAGTCCAGCCCCCTGCTCAAGCAGGATATCCTATATCATTTCAGACAAGTGACTGTCTGGCCTCTTCTTAAAAATCTCCAGTGATAGAGTGCCCACAATTTCTGGGGGTAAGCTGTTCCACTGGTTAATTGTCCTTACTGTCAGGAAGTTTTTCCTTAATTCCAGGTTGCTTCTCTCTTTGATCAGTTTCCAACCATTGTTTTTTGTCCTACCCTTCGGTGCTTTGCTGAATAACCTGACCCCCTCTTCTTTGTGGCAGCCCCTCAAATACTGGAATACTGCTATCATGTTCCCCCTATTTCTTCTTTACTTTAGGCTAGCCAAGCCCAAGTCCTGCAGCCCTTCTTGTTCGCAAATGCATACCAACGTCACCAGATCTTCTGGGCAGCTGGCAAAGTCTTGCCTTTAAGGCCTTCTGGAAGGCCAGCAAGGTCAGGTGATTTCAGGGGAATAATATTTACTGCATAAAGCTCCACATTCTGAGAATGGATCTACCATTATAATAAATGATCAAATAATTCATGTTAATTACCTGATAGTTCTTGGACACACTGAAGTGCAAAGTAGATCTTCCATTCCACCATGCTGAAGTATTGGGTTCAAAGAGATTTTCAAAGCCATATAGTCAGCTGTTCAGCAGAGATCACGAATGGGCATTTTGCTTGGTTTTAGAAAAGTAGAAGCTCATTAGTTCAGTACATTCAACAGAAAAATAAAAAAAAAACATTTAAGCACATCCACACATAATTCAAATGAAGCAAAGAAAGCAACTGAAAAGAATCCATAGCTTTGATAGAATAAATATGAGGAACTCTCCTAGAAAAATTGAAACTGCCCCAGTAGACCCATGTTCAAGTCACTTTTGGACTTGTGATTCCGGCTTGAAAAGAAAGTTGTGGCCAGGATGGCCTTTCCACAGTTTCATGTTGTTCACAACTTGCATCCATTCCTAGATTGGGAGGTGCTTCGCTCAGTCATTCATGCTCTAGTCACTTCCTGAATGGACTACTCTCATGTACTCTACATTGAGTTACCCTTTAAGAACATCCAGAAGTGTCAGCTGGTACAAAATGCAATGGCCAGGTTAGTTATGTGCTTTTCAAGGTGTCACATATTACACTTCTGCTATGTGAGCTAGACTGGGTGCCAGTTTGCTTCTAGGTCCAATTCAAGGGTAGGTTATAATCAGTGGTGGGATTCAGCTGGTTTGCACCAGTTCAGCAGAACCGATAGCTAATTTTTTGTTGCCCAGGCCCAGAATGTACTTCCAGAAGTGGCATCCACACAGAGAACCCATTGTTCACATATTTGAATCCCACAACTGGTTATAATCTTTAAAGCCCTACATGGAAATTTGCTTATCTTCAGTTATATATATCTGTCCATTAGGTCCAGTAGGAGACACAGGTTGCACGTGCTTTTAGTCAGGTACTATCTTTCGGTGGGACTTAGGAGGAGAGCCTTTTGTGCTGTGGCTCCCATTCTGAGGAACATCATTCTTCACAAGGTAAAGTTAACCCCAATCCACTTGGCCTTCTGGAAGACCCTAACTTAAGGATAACGTGGTAGAGTAGAGACCTCTAAATGATTACTGTATATGACTGAATGGACAGTTTCTCTTCCTGCCATTTTGCTTTTTTATTTAGTTTTTTTTTCTTCAATATTAATTTAAATGGACTGTTTTAATGGTTTTGATCATTTTTAGGTAGTTGGGTGACTATACAACCATGATTAAATAAATCAATAAATAACATTTTGTCCAACTTCAGCCAGATGAATTTGAAGTAATAAATAAAAAATGGAGATTCATTCCATTTTGCAATTTGCAATGCACGCCTCTAAAATGTTTCTCTGTTTATTTTCTTCTTTTCTCTTTTATACTAATCATAGGCGCTGGATCAAATGTATTTCTGATATTTTATTATTGACATTAACAAAATTAAATCATAATTAAACATGACCAGCATGTTTGATTTAAGACTGGAAGATTAAGCTACTAGAAAATGTTTAAGTTCTTAATTAACAACATGTCACATGGGAGTAAATTACACTCTTATAATTAATGCCCAAATATTGACATATGAGGGGGATAGGAATTATGGTAACCAATGAAAGCATTCCTGCACTCTTAAAAGTTGAAGTAATACAATTTAGTATAATGCAATTTGGTTTTGAATTAATTAATACATAAAATTTTTATATTCATATCTAGCACTTTCACTCATGACTATGATTCCAGATTTACTTTAAATGGAGAACTCAGAAGCTATTGATTTGATCTTATTTATACTATCTATCCAGTGTAAGGTTTGCAATGGATTTGGGCACTAATTTTATTTTAGATCCCCGATAGACAGATTTCTCCAACTTTTATTAAATGTTGCCATATTATTTGAGAACTGGTAAACTACAAGTATGTAGTTGTTGGATGTGTTTTCTACATTCCCTTTATTGCTTTTCTTTAAAGGGACTATATATCTTTACTCAACTGCTTCATAGATTTCACTCACATATACAATAGCATAGAATAGCACATCAAAACTCAAAGAAGCATTATTAAATAAAACAGTTCACGAACAGCAATAGAGCTCCCTAAGGCTAAAATTTATATATCATCCTGACAACTAACAAAGTTGTATACTAACTGTGATTCTTGAATACTCAGCTCAAGAATTATCAAGGAAAAAACTTCCTAGAATATTGGCATTTTAAACCATGCAGATATTAAAAATTCAATACATACTATTTTTGAATTTGGTTACGTTGATAATGAGGGACGCGGTGGCTCAGTGGGTTAGGACGCTGAGCCTGTCGATCAGAAGATCGGCAGTTTGGCGGGTCGAATCCCGAGTGCCGCGTAACAGAGTGAATGCCTGTTACTCGTCCCAGCTTCTGCCAACCTAGCAGTTCGAAAGCACGTAAAAATGCAAGTAGAAAAATAGGGACCACTATGGTGGGAAGGTAACAGCGTTCCGTGCACCTTTGGCGTCTAGTCATGCTGGCCACATGACCACGGAGACGTCCTGAGACAAACGCTGGCTCTTCGGCTTTGAAACGGAGATGAGTACCAGCCCCTAGAGTTGGAAACGACTAGCACACATGTGCGGGGGAACCTTTACCTTTTTACTATGTTGATAATTGCCTTAGCTATTTACTATTGATATCCATTCAGCTTACTCACTGAGTATATCCCACTACTTATCAAATAGAAGCATCATATTGCTAAAACATGGAGGACCAAGTGATATTTTTATTTGCCAGTTCCTGGGTCAAAGACAATGAATGCAAAAAACTATCTACCTGTCCACAATGAGAAAAAACAAACAAACATACTTATTATTTTGCTAATACAGAGGTTGCCAACCCACTGATCATAGCCATGTAACTTCCAACTCCCCTGCCTTTGATTTTCTACCAAAAATAAGAGATAAGATTAGTGGCGATAATCAGGTATGAATTCCAAAACTAGCTTTTAGACAAGACAATTTAAGGAAGCACTGATGTCAAAATTTGTCTGGAAAGAACGTTATTCTCTCTCTCTCTCTCTCTCTCTCTCTCTCTCTCTCTCAAAAAAAAAAAAAAAAACATTGGGAGAAAAAGTGCTCTTGTGGGGTCCTGAGGGGTGGTCTCTGAAGTTGGTTGTTTTCTGGCAGTGCACTGATGCTGTTACCTACTTTGGGTAATGAAACATCTGCAAGAAGCAATGAAAGCTCAGAGAGCACAAAGGACCCCTTACTTCAACACTGATCTACAAATATTCTCCTTTAAATGTTCTTGCTTTGAGGGTATCTTCAGCTTCAGTGACTATTCAGGAGCTATAGTGGCTCAGTGATTAGAATGCAGTATAACAGATGACTCTGCCCACTGTTAGAAGTTTGATCCTGACTGGTTCAAGGTTGACTTAGCCTTCCATCATTCTGAAATCGGTAAAATGAGGTGCCAACTTGTTGGGGCAATATGCTGATTCGGTAACTGCTTAGACAGTACTGTAAAGCACAATGAAGCAGTATATAACGCTAAGTGTTATTGCTATTGGTATTGCTATTTAATCCAACCCTAGTATAAGAACAAAGAATGAAAGGGCTCTGAAAAGGTTAATCCATGTTTAGGACATTCCAGATGCATTGCATATGGGAGAGACATAACAAGTCTCAGTCTTTCTAAATAACCTAAGAACTATATTACTATTAAAATTCTGGTCATTTGAAAATTTATGTAGTATGCAATTCTATTCATACCATGGGTCTGTATTTATTTTGTATTTTTGTATAGAAATTATTTGCATTAAGGATTCTGTCTCGTCTCTGAGACAAGACTGCAAACTTCCATCTGTTGTAGTGGTTTATGTAGTGGGGGAAAGGAGACTAGGATAACATCCAAGTGCTGTGAAAGAGAGAAAACAAATAGGGTCTGGTAGTGATTAGATTTAATGAGGTGAGACCAGTAAGGTTTGGATAATAAATTATCAATTTTCAGAATTGACTAGAAGAGTTTCACTAGTTAATGGGGAAATCCACGTTTCTGCCAATTCTTAGCATTTTATTTTCAAGGTTCTTTGGCACGTGTTTTTCATCAGGCAGCTAGTCAAATCTTTCACATGGTTTCTGTGACCTTGCACCTTATTTTTTTCCACCCATGCCACTCAGTTTATCTTGTCCTTTCTTCTAACAAGTTATATAAACTGTGATGCTTGAAACAAGAATGGGAATAAAATGGTTCACTGACAAGAAAATTACCTGCTGAAAGCTGGTCTGCTGTTAGGATTTGAGATGGGGATAATAATAATAATAATAATAATAATAATAATAATAATAATAATAATAATAATAATAATAATAATAACAACAACAACAACAACAACAACAACAACAACAATTATTATTATTTAACTTCTATGCTGCCTAACTCTCAATGACTTTAGGTGCTCACCATAATTAAATAGATTACAATAAAATCAATACATGATAAAGATGGTGTGATGAAGTAAGGATTTCTCACTCTCCTTCACCAAAGGCTTGAATGAAAGGCCAGTCTTCTAAACCACAGCAAAATTGGGGTGTGTGTGTTGGCATTCATATATCAGGGGGAACTTCATTTGAAGAGAAGGCAATGCAAAAGAGAAGATAGAGGACATTGTTTGCTCAAACCTGCAGAATCAAGTCAGTCAAGAAGCTGCTATAAGAGATATGTGGTGCCTCAAGTAACCAAATTCTATGCTCTGTGTGGATTTATAGACAGTAACTAGTACCTTCAACTGCATCTGGAAGCAAACTGGCAATCAGCACCTTTCATGAAGCAAAGGTGTTACTTTGGCACACTGAGGAATGTTCATTGCTGCTTACACCACTGCATTCTGAACCAGTTGAAGTTTTTAGGTAGTCTTCAAGAGCTGCACCATATAGAGCATTTTGAAGTAGTCAAGCCATGAGGTATAGTTGATTGTTTGAAGGACTCTCCACTCTAGGAAAAAGTTCAGGTGGCACACCAAATGAAGTTGTGGTAAGGACTGTCTATCCATACCTGATATCTGGTCTTCAAGCAGGAGCTGCTAGTCCAAGACCTCCCAGATTACTTCGAAGGGGGGAATGATAGAAAATATGGAAGATTTTTTTTTCACTTGCATTTTAATGCACTTCTGGAGTTGATTTATATAGATCAAAGAAAAAAAAGTGCATGCACGAGGCCCGGCTAACCAACTAACAAAAAGTCTTTCTTACTTTTACTGCAAATGCTGTCCATAGCAGGAGTCCATGTGATAGTCCATAAAATGAACTAAGTAGCTATTGAAAGCATTTGCACCACAGTCCTTTTAATACTGTTCTTAATAACTGTAAGAAAGGGAGGAAAATGGAAAAATCAGAGGAAGGGAGCTTTGTACCTTGGGCTTGTATACCCAAAAGTCAGTTTTTGGTATACAGGTTTTTATTTTTGGAGAGAAGCTAATGTTTGTATGGTACACATAAATTTTACTTGGATGTGAGCAGTTTCTGGTGATATCAGAGAATTATTCATGTAGTTTATTGGAATAAATTCCAAAGTGGTGACCATTGTATACTTCTAGAATGTTTTTTAGAATATTTAATTTACCAATCTGTCTTAATTTTGAATGATTCTATACAATGAAGTTGGTGTCAACTCTTAGCAAACACATAGGTACATTTTCTTTAGGAGGATTTGTTCCCAGCCTGTTCCTTCAGGTCTTCTAAGAGTGGACCCGTAACTATCCATTATAACTGTAATTGAGTCTTATTGCTGGATATCCTCTTCCTATCTTTCTTTCCACCTTTCCTAGCATGGTAGCCTTCTCCAGAGACTTTACATAAAGCTTTTGAAGTATAATAATTTGAATTTGCCAGTTTCTCTCCCCAGTGAGAACTCCAGAGTTATCTGTTTGAAGACATATTTGTTTTCATGATTGTCTATGATATATTCAGGAGTCTTTTTAAACACCAAAGAAGATTAGTATCAATAGTCTTTCTATCCTGCTTGAAAGTCCAATTTTTTTGCTTCTATACATTGCACAGGGAGTACTGCTGCCTGTGTGGTTCTGAGCTTTAGACATATCCCAGCTTCTAATACATTTTCTAAGGTCTTCATTGATACCTTACCAAGTGCCAGTCTTCAGCACATTTCTTGGCTCCTGATTTCTTTATTCTGATAATGGGTTCTGAAAGACAGAAGCTAACCAGCACTTCCAAGTCTTCATTGTCAGTTTGAAAGCTATAGTAGTCATCCTGTTTTTATTAACTTTATCTTCTTTATATTTAATCTTAGTGTGTATGCTTTCAAGCACTCTTTCAGAGCTCTGCATAGACCTTCTGTTTACTATCATTGGATCCTTAGTTCCTGTTTCTTGCTATATCCCAGACTTAGTTGTAGGATAAATCCTTTGGTATGTACTTTTTTTTCTAAATGTCTTTGAGTCGATCTTGACTCTTGGTGGGTCCCTGCAGTTTTCTTGGCAAGATTTCAGAAGTGGTTTGCCACTGCTTCCTTTCTAAGGTTGAGAAAGAGTGACTGGCACAGGTCACCCAGTTGGCTTTATATCTAAGACAGGAGTAGAACTCATGGTCTCCTAGTTTCTAGCCCGATGCCTTAACAGCTGCACCAAAACAGCTGTCACAGGTTTAATTGAACCATACTAAAAATAAATCTGAATTGGATTTCAGATTTTGTGTTATCAAACAAGCAAGGGTTAAATGGGTGCAGTGCAGTGTTCTAGATTATGTTCCAGAAAGATGGGAAAACATGCCATCATCCCTGTTAATTATGATCATAATGTGTCTGGATTATTTCTAATGTGATTCATTGATTCTGTTTGGATTATCAGTTTAACTGAACGATTCATCTTGACTAATTTTTCCAAATTTATTTGGCTCAATATGAACCAGGATATCTGACCTGATGACTTAATTCAACTTTCCAGTTAGCACTGGAGCTTCATCCAACCCTGAAATAAATCTACATTAATTTCACCTCACTTTTAAGAGAAATGTGAGGGTTTGTGGCCTAGTCCTTTGCCTACATAGACCCCTTCTGGGTCATGTATGATGTGCTTATGGCATAATAGAGCCATTCAAACAATGAAAGATTTCGTGTAAAAAGAAGTCGCTTCACTTTTCCCACACATCATATAATTTGGTTGCATTGTTCTATGTTGAACATTATGCTGGAAGTTATTCAGAGTGATGGATTGGTAAATGAAGAAGTGCTAATCCCCACTAATTTTTTAAAAAAATATACACAGCTGCTTTAAGTAGGCAATCTAGCTGCTAATTATGTTCCAGTGTTCACTCTTCACTTGCTGAAGTTGAGCTACCACCACATCTACCAAAGTCTCCATGCATTAAAAAAAGAAAAGAAAAGCATTCTATTAATTAAAGAGCCAGTAGAAAAAAAAGGAAGATTAAAGCAATTTCTCATGGGGGGGGGGAAACCTTGCCATTATAAATTTATCTTCCAATACAAGTTGCCCTTGACATATGATTAGTCACTTAGCAATTGCTCAAAGTTAGAATAAATTTCCCCAAGACTACTTATTGCCTGGTTCCAAAGTTCCAAGATCTAGTTATATGACTATATTTCAGGCACTCAGCAACCAACTCACCTTTATGACTGTTTGTGGTGTCCTGTGATCATGTGACTATGTTTTGCAGCATTTTTTTTCCAAAACAGGTATATGATTCTGGTTTTTGGTAAAATCATCCTACAGCAAATAATTGGCATTACATATGTTACTCTAACAGATCATAAAGTCTGCTGGGTTATGTGACTACCTATCAAATGAGCATCACAAGCATGATGAGTAGATCCGTTATGGTTGAAATTCAAGGACTACTTGTATTTTACTTTTATTTTAAGAAGCATAAAATTGTATCACTATCATCCCAGTTGTATTTCAGCTGCAAACACTATAGCCTTGTATTCAGTCTCTCTATCTTTCCCTCTTCCCCCCACCCTCTGTGTATGTGTGTATGTAATTTGAAGTTTGCTTGCTTCACCTGGGAAATGTTGTTTCTTACATTCAGTACCCGCTAAAATTCTCCTATCTGTATTTCACTGAGTGAGAAATATGCATGAAAAATGGGTATATTAAAGAAATATAGACCAAAAAAGAAACAAAACCGAATTTTACTGTGGATTTTTAAAAGAATATTGTTTTAGAAAAGCACATTAAAATATTGTAGATGATACTGCAATTAAAGTACCAATTAAAGCAATTAAACCAATCATTTTTAGTAAGCGAGTTAATAATTTGGGATGTATAGCCATTCAGGACATAAAAAAACAATTAGATTAAATTTCTAGGTGTTTGAAAGGAAATAGCTTTGCAACAGACAATAATAAAAACTGAGTACAATTTCAATATCTAAAAGGCCCCAAAAGATAATGGTGATATTAAAAGAAAATGATCTTACTGCTATTTCAGGCAAACCGAAGTCAGTATTTGACACAGATTTTTCAAAGTAAAGTTTGACACACACACACACACACACACACACACACACACAGACAGAGAGAGAGAGAGAGAGAGAGCTGTGTTGATTTTAATCCAAGGTCAGAACTATCTTATAATACATTTTTCCCTTTGTTAAGGCCATATATTTTATTTCCACTAAAAGGTTTTTAGTGGAAGGTTTTTCAGGGGTGTGTGGACTTTTGAGAGATTTCACTGATGTCGTTAATATTATTGTGACTTCCACCAGAATCCTCACAAAGTTCTCAGTTCATATTGGGTGGAGGGGAATGCCATCCCCAAACTCAAAGCAAATGTGGCTTTATGAAAAAATTGTATGCTATCTGTAGGCTGAATGCTGGTCCTGCTGAATTAAGTGTACGTTTTTCTGCCACCTCATATCTTATGATACTGAAACAACAGTGACCTGAATAATATGATTGCTGACCCATTCCAGTCTGTCTGGCTAGAAAATACTGTATCTCTTCTTCTTGCTATAACTACAGCTACACCTAACTGTGAAACTTAGGACTTTCAATTTAATTCTTTTTGCACCATTTGGGAACAGACAGTTATTTATGTACTACATATAAATTAAATGTAGATACATCTATATAACACGTGTATAAATCATGTGTCCATGTATAGGACTCAGGAAGAAGGGAAATTGCTCATTTTGCCCTTTCCCCGCTGATGGTGGGTATGTTTAAAATGAATTGTATAGGAGTTGGATATATCACATATATCACAATCTGTAAAAGAGCATTATGTTGACATTTTTTTTTGTTTTTCATCTCTTTCCTAATTCATCGTACAATGGGATTTGTTTTTGCTTTGTTTTGCAGTTGTCACTCACTGAGTCAGCATCTTTACTAAATTATTCATCATTCATAAGATGGTTCAATTTATTTAGTATTAATCTAGCCATTTCTTATCCTTAGTCCAATGGTATGCATTAATAAATAGTTTGCTAGCCATGTATTAAGAAATTGTTTATTGTTTAGCACAAAGAAATAAGGAAGGTATGGTCATCAACTTGCATAGAGCTGAATTGTTTTGCTTTGTAGGACTGATATGTTTTTTAGAGGCAGAGATAACAACCCTTTGAGTTAAACCATCTGCCTTTATGCTCAGAAATGCCTGGCCGCTAGAGTTATGGTTGATAGCCTGGTACCAAGTTCCTTAGGAATGTTTTTACCCATAAGGTTGATAAGACAGATGTCTGTACCAACATACCTTGTAACCTTTAGTTATACAGTGTTACTATGCCCACTGAAGATGTACTGAATTGTCTTTAGAAAGACAGACGCGAGACCGTAGGCAAGATTCGAAAGGTTTATTCGGTTCAGCTCCCGGCAGCTGACTGTCAAAACAATCCGGGCTTTTATAGGGAACTGTCAAAACAAACAACCAATCAGGTAGCAGTATTTTCCCCGCCGTTCGGAGGACGGCCAATCAACGAACAGTACTCTGACAGCTCGGCGGCTGTCAGGGAATTCCTCCCAGCTGAGCGCTTAGCTCAGTTCGGAGGACTAGGTTGAAGACTGCGGATTTGACAGTTCCGGGAACTGTCAAATCCGGCGCGTGCGCGTTGGCCTCCGGCAGCCCTTTTGACAGCTGTCAACGGGAATGGCGGCCGGCTGGTTGGTGCGCGTGCGCCGTTGCTTCGGGCGGCCATTTGACAGCTGTCAACTGTCAAATGTCGGCCGGGCCGGCTTTTTCTTTGCGGCTTGGAAACTCCTGGTTTCCCGATATGATTCACCCCCTTTCCCCCCCCCCCTGAACAGGTACGTTATGCATAACAACATTTGAACATTTCAAAACAGTATGGTTAACAGGTTCTTTAACAGATGGCGGGTTTCCCTTCCATTCAAAGTCCGCGAGGTATGCGGGGGGCCTTTTGGTTCGGCTGGATCGTCGGGGACAGGGGTTGCTCCCTTCGGGTTGCGTGGCTGGAGGAGTTGTTTCTTGGTGGGGCTCAGCAGGTGGTTGTGGGTCCTGGGGGAGGAATTCATCAGGTCCGGGGGTGACAGCTGGTGGAGACTCGCCCGGAGTTGGTTGCAGAGGGGGGTTGGGCAGTGACCTGGGTCGGAGCTGATCCGAGTGTCTGCGTTGTATAAGTCCAGTCCCAGTGTCCACTGTGTATGATAATGGTCCTGTTTGTTCCAGGATAACCCCCTGAGCCCACTTATCCCTTCCCCCATAATCTCGGGACCAAACATTTTGTCCTTTGGAGAAAGTTTTTGGATGGGTGTTTGGTGTTATTTCGGCTGCCAGTCTGTCGGGGTGGAGTCTGTCGAGTCGTGTCACCAGGCGGCGGCCCCATCGTAGTTCGGCTGGGCTCTTGCCGGTGGATGTGCAGGGCGTGGAATGGTGGGCTAAGAGAAACTGAGACAAACGACGGTGCCAGTTCCCTGTGATGATTCTTTTAAGGGCGTCTTTGGTGGTCCTCACCATAACCTCCGCAAGGCCGTTGGACGATGGGTGGAAGGGAGCCGATGTTGAATGCCTAATACAATTTCTCCTCGTGAAGATCTGAAAGTCATGAGAAGTAAATTGAGGGGCATTGTCTGAAATAATAACGTCGGGGAGACCGTGTGTTGCGAAGATTCCCCTGAGGGCTTGAATGGTTGCGGCAGACGTTGTGCTGTGAACCGGGAGAACCTCCAGCCACTTGGAATAACTATCCACAACTATGAGGAAGACCTGTCCCTGGAATGGCCCGGCATAATCAATGTGGATTCGGGACCAGGGGTTTTTTGTGAGTTCCCACTTATGAATTGGAGCTCTGGGCTGGAGTGGGCGGGATTCTTGGCATAGGTAGCAGCCAGCGATGTACTTTTCTATGTCTTGGTCTATCCCTGGCCACCAGACGTAGCTGCGGGCCAGTGCTTTTGTTTTTACGATGCCAGGGTGGCCTTCATGTAATGTGTCAAGTACTTTTTGTCTGTTTTTGGAAGGCACGATTACCCTGCATCCCCAGAGTAAACATCCTAAGTGTGACGTTAGTTCACTTTGCCTGGAGAAATATGGCTGAAACTCTGTGCCTGGGCAAGAGGTTTGCCAGCCTGTGTGCACCCATGCTAACACTCTGCTGAGTGTTTTGTCAGATGATGTTGCGGCAGCAATGTCTTTTGCTGTCAGTGGGCATTCTGGTAGCTCTTGAATAGCTAAGATGTTGCTTGCTGGGGCTGGGTCTGGTTCGGTGTGGGGTAGGGGCAATCTGCTGAGGCCGTCAGCGTGACACATTTGGTGTCCAGGCTTGTATATTAATTGGTAGGAATATGCTGTGAGGAACGTTGTCCAGCGCAACATCCTGGGAGATAAGATTTGGGGGGTCTGACGGTCCCATGTGAATAGTCCTAGCAGTGGTTTGTGATCTGTGTAAATCACAAAGGGGCGGCCGTAAAGGTAATCGTGAAATTTTTTTATTCCCGCAACAATTGCCAGGGCTTCTTTATCAATCTGGGCATAATTTCTTTCGGTTTTTGAAAGTGTTCTTGAATAATATGCCACCGGGGCTTGGGTGCCGTTGCTGTCTAAATGGCTCAAAACTGCTCCGATCCCGTATGGGGATGCGTCGCAGGCTAGGCAGAGGGGTTTGTCTTCTTTGTAGTGGGAGATGGTGGCGTTGCTGGAAAGCATTTTTTTTGAGTGTTCTAAAGCTGTTTTCGTGGGCTGTTGTCCATTGCCAGGGTGCCCCTTTGTCAAGCAGCCTGTGTAGGGGTTCTGCAACTGTTGCTTTCCCTGGCAGGAAAGCATGGTAAAAATTTAAAAGTCCAAGGAAAGCTTGGAGCTCGGTTTTATTCTTTGGGGTAGGGGCACCTTTGATAGCAAGGACTTTTGCGTTCGTGGGGTGAATTCCCTGCGAGTCAATTTTGTAGCCTAAGAAATCTGCAGATGGGACGCCTATAGAACATTTTTCCCGTTTAAGTTTCAGCCCCGCTTTTCTAAATCTTAATAATACTTCTTGTAGCCTGTCTGCTAAATTGTTTTCTGATTCCCCTGCGATGAGTATGTCATCGAAATAGGGGCATACACCTGGGATTCCTTTTAATGTTTTCTCCATGACTTCCTGGAAGATGCCAGGAGCCACTGAGATGCCGAATTGGAGGCGGTTCACCCTGAAAGCGCCTCGGTGTGTGACAATGGTTTGTGCTTCGGCTGTTTCTCGGGTGACAGGTAGTTGCAGGAAGGCATGCGCTAGATCGAGTTTGGCGAATATTGAACCGGACCCAATTTCTGACAGCACGTCCCTGACAGCTGGCACGGGGTATGCATGGGGATTTAAAGCGCGGTTTAATGTCGCCTTATAGTCCGCGCATAGTCTTACGTCACCATTTGGTTTGACTGGTGTGACTATGGGTGTTTCCCAGGTTCCCCCGTCTGTTGGTTCCAGGACCCCAAGGTTGATTAAACGGTCTAATTCTGCCTCGATTTTTTGTTTCAACGCAAAGGGGACCCTTCTTGCCTTGATGCGGATGGGGGCTACCTCAGGTTTTAATTTGAGGTCTATAGGGGTTCCTGTGTATTTGCCAAGTGTTCCGTCGAAAACGTCTGCGAATGCCTGGCAAACCTGTTCTAATGTTTGGGATTGTATACGGTTGGTGCCTTCTAGGTGGATGCCCAGGGCCTCAAACCAGTCTAACCCAAGGAGGGTGGACCTGGGTGCCTCAGTGATCTGAATCGTTAAATGTCCCAGGAACTTTTTATATTCTACTTTTATTTGTGCCTGTCCCTTTAATTCGATGGCAGCTCCCTGAAAATCTGCGAGGAGTATTTTGGAGGGCTGCAGGGGAATACGGCGTTTATTTTTTAACCCAATTTTTCTGAGGGTGTCCCAAGACATTATTGAAACTGAGGAGCCGGAGTCGACCTCCATTTCGCAGGGCACCCCTTGGATTTTAACCCAAATTTTAATTTTGGGTTGTAACTGGTGGATGGGCAACCTTTTTGTTTCGGCTTGTATGGACAAGACTGAGGGCCGGGGAATTCCCTTGGCTGGGGAAGGGACCTGGGTCCTACCTGCCGGAATTTCCTCAAGCTCGTGGAGGGTTTCCCGGTTCGAACTGCGGCATGCTGAGCGAATGTGCCCGGTCTTCCCGCATCCGTGACATTTGGCGTTTCTGAAACGGCATGTGGCTCTGGCGTGAGCCCCGCCGCAGCTGGCACACTTAGGTTTCAGCCCTGTGGCGGTGGGCCTTGAGCCCGGACCGGCTGGTCTGGATGGCCTGCGGTTCTTCCCGTGGTCGGTGCTCATCTTGCTGAAACGAGACATGATGTCGTCGACGCCGGCGTAGGGTTCTGGTTGCTCGTCGTCCGGCTCCCTGGCGTGGTGGACTGAACCGGCTGGGCTGCCTCTGTACACCGGAGAGACCTCACGGTGGCTATCTTCGTAGGCCATGATCTCTAACGTGAGTTGAGCGAGGTCCATCGTGGGCCTGGCTACCAGCTTCCGCTGGAGCCGCTCGTTAGAGAGGCCGGCGATAACCTGGTCTCTGATACGGTCTTCCAGGTCGGGGAATTGGCACCTGCGGGCGGCGTGACGTACCGCCGCGATGAAGGCTGTGGTGGTTTCGCCCGGTTGCTGATGGCGGCGGGCGAAATGGAGGCGCCAGAATAGCTCGGACCGACGGGGCATGAAGTGTTTACTGAGGCGGTCGGTCAGCACGGCGTACGGGATGGTCGCGATGGGGTCAGGGCTACAAAGCCCTACGGCGATGTCGTAGACAGCGGGCCCGCTGAGACAGAGGAGGGAGGCAGCTTTGTGGCGGTCCTCTGTTATCTTATTGACAACGAGGTAGCCTTCAATTTGTCCCCAGTGCGACTCCCATCCTTCAGGATGGCGGACGTCGAATTCTCTGACGTGACCTAGATTTGCCATGGTCTGGGTCCACAGTACTGTTCAAGCTGCTAAAAAGGGTTCCTTTGCCCTCCGAGTGGCTTCAGCAGTGACTCGTCAGCGGGAGGGATCGGAACTCCTTTGCGGGGTGACTCGGCTCAGTAAACAGCTCTATAGTACCGGGATCCCATCCTCGTCGCCAGGTGAATTGTCTTTAGAAAGACAGACGCGAGACCGTAGGCAAGATTCGAAAGGTTTATTCGGTTCAGCTCCCGGCAGCTGACTGTCAAAACAATCCGGGCTTTTATAGGGAACTGTCAAAACAAACAACCAATCAGGTAGCAGTATTTTCCCCGCCGTTCGGAGGACGGCCAATCAACGAACAGTACTCTGACAGCTCGGCGGCTGTCAGGGAATTCCTCCCAGCTGAGCGCTTAGCTCAGTTCGGAGGACTAGGTTGAAGACTGCGGATTTGACAGTTCCGGGAACTGTCAAATCCGGCGCGTGCGCGTTGGCCTCCGGCAGCCCTTTTGACAGCTGTCAACGGGAATGGCGGCCGGCTGGTTGGTGCGCGTGCGCCGTTGCTTCGGGCGGCCATTTGACAGCTGTCAACTGTCAAATGTCGGCCGGGCCGGCTTTTTCTTTGCGGCTTGGAAACTCCTGGTTTCCCGATATGATTCATGTACTATGATGTTGCTCCTAGTGATTGATTAATAACATTGTGTGTTTTCACAATTGACACATAGCAATGTTCATTGGCATCCTTCAGCCTCAAGAGACTATGGTAGCATGCTCTGGAAAGAGGTCCTAAAGCAGCCTCTGGTGTGCCTAAAAAGGCCAATTCGAGAGTGGCAGTCCCTTCCACCTTGACGGCAGATACAATCTGTCCCCTGTCCAGCCCCCAAAGAGGTGTGTCCATTTGGGATTTGCTTCTGGGTAGCCCTTTCATTTGTAAATAAAAGTTCTTTTTTTCTTTCTTTCCACACATCTGATGTGGTTCATTAGGCTTGCAGGCCAGATAAATGAAGCCAAGCTTTCAGTAACAACATCATGGCCCCAAATAGCTCTTCCTGGCTGTAGATAGGCTTAGGTATATATCTCTTAAAACTAGTCTCTTGTTTTCTCCAGCTTCCCCTTGGTCTATCCAGATTGTGAATCAGAACAGCTCTATGTAATCTCTAAAATGAAACTTTTTTACTCTAAATGTCTCAGAAGGCAACTTTCTGTTACTCCTTGGTGACAAAGTGTGCTAACAGTAATAATCTTCTCCCTACCTTTTCTTTCTGATAGAAAACAAACAGTTATTCTGGGAATTGGATGAAGCTACCACAAATTCTCATCCATAGACTTCACTGGCTTTTTAAGCATCTCCAACTCAGTCAGTTTAGCTTCAATGTTCTGAGCACAAAACCACAACTTAACCCCAATGGGCAAATTGTCTTTCCTTTGATATTCTTTGCAGTAAATAGAAAATATTCTTTTCCCTGTTGGCTTTCTGTCTTCATATATAACCTAGTTCTTCTTAGGAGTTCTTTTATCTAAAAGATTGCCTTCATGCTGTTAGTTTACATATTTTGAAGTCCTGGATTCCTTTTCCTATTGATAGAATCACCTTGATGCATTGTCCCTCTGTATTAAATATATCAAAAGATGACTTTTGAAAGGATTTTGTTAAATATTTAAGAAGTCATGTGTGTGTCTATGCATAGTTTCTTTGAGTTTTTGCTATAAGACTACCAAGCTAACTTTATTTGACTGTATAAATAATAAATAAAAATCTAATTTGCATAGACTGGACTCCTTCATCATGAGAATAGCAAATTAGAGTTTTGAATAAGGATGCTACTCAAAAAATAATGATCAAGTAGCATCCAATAATATGTTTATATGTATCATTATCCACATGGCTTTTCATGCACATTGGATTTTTTTGTAAAAGAGAAACCAATGACCTATCTGACAATAAATATTTTCTCAGCGTTAAAAATTTGAATTGCACCTGTCTACTCCAAAATGTTTGTCCTGCTTAATTAAGGCTAATCTTTCTTACATGCCAATTACTATATATATATATATATATATATATATATATATATATATATATATATATATATATATATATATATATATATATATATATATATATATATATATATATGTTTTCTGAGGTTTTCGCGGGTGCCTGTATGTGGATCCTTGGTTTTTCGGGTTTTTCCCCGCGTAGAATTAAAGGTGTAGGCGCAACGTTTCGACGGAATCCCATCCGTCATCATCAGGCTTCTGCTTCCTACTTCTGGGAGAAGCATGTGGCTCTTGCTCTTTGTTCCTCTTTTTTAAACTGCCAGAGGGGGTGTGTTCTGTGGAGGTGTGCTCTGATTGGGTAGGGGACCAAGTGTGTTCTGATTGGGTGGGAGTGTGTTTTGAAGAAGGAACCCCACTCAGACCCATAGTCAGCTCCATAGGCTCACCTCTACAAAATCTAGCCAAATTTCTTGCCAAACAACTACAGCCTTATGCAAATTCCATCACCTCACACGTACAAAACTCATTCCAATTCATAGAGATCATAAGTAAACTAAACTTACAGCCCTGGGACCTACTTGTGAGCTTCGATGTTGTATCCCTCTTCACCCAAGTACCAATCAAAGAAGCCTTGACAGCTATCCTAAATAAATACAACCCCCCAAAACACATCCTAGATCTGACCAACCACTGCCTATCTAACACATACTTCATCTACAATGGACAAAGATACAAACAAATGGAAGGAGCACCCATGGGATCACCCCTCTCACCTGTCATCGCAAACCTCTACATGGAACACTTTGAAACCCTCGCTCTGGAAAAATCCAACCACAAACCCAAACTCTGGCTCAGATACGTAGATGACACCTTCGTAATCTGGCCACACGGCAAAGAAAAACTGGATGACTTCCTCATACACCTCAATAGCCTACACCCCAAAATACAATTCACCATGGAAACAGAAGCTAACAATCAACTTCCCTTCCTTGATGTCTTAGTCTACAAGAAATCCAACGGCTCCCTAGGACACACTATCTACCATAAAAAAACACACACAAACCGCTATCTGAACGCACTCTCACACCACCACCCAGCACAGATCAACTCCGTAGCCAAGACACTCATCTCCAGAACAAAACACCTAGCTGACGAACAACACCTAAAAACCGAACTACACACTCTCACTAATGTACTAACAGCCAATGGATTCCAAAGAAACACGATTACCAACTTAATCCAAAGAGAGACACCCACAAAAACCCAAGACAGAGAACAAGAAAATGGCAAAGCCCTCCTCCCATACTTAAAAGGGACCACAGACAGAATCAGCAAGGTCCTCCAAAAACACAACATCAAAACAGCATTCTACACAGACAGAAAAATATCCACCATCCCTAAGAAACCCCAAGGACATAATTGGGTTAGAAAACCAAGGAGTATACGAAATCCCATGCACCACCTGCCCCACCACATACATCGGACAGACCAACAGAAGAATAAGTGCACGCATTGAAGAGCACAAAAACTCACTCAGAAAGGGAGAACAAACTTCATCCCTGGTCCAACACTTTGAAGCCACGGGACATGAAATTGATTTTAAAAAAACCAAAACTATCGCCAAAATTGAACATTTTAACAACAGAATAATCAGAGAAGCCATTGAGATAGAAAAACGCCCCCACAGCATGAATAAACGAGATGATACCTCTCGTCTACCAGCCATTTGGAAACCCGCCTTGATTGACAGACGAAGCCCAACCACCAAGAATGATACCAGACCCAAACTCATGATAACATCACATGACATCACCACCACACAACCATTCAAAAAGCAAATCCGAACCCACAACGATAAAGACACACAACCACAAAACAGAAACCTAACTACAGCTGCAACATCAGCCACTTTAAACCCCTCCAAACCACACAATAAGCAAACTGACACCCACTATAAAAACATGGCACCACCACAAACACGAAGCCGAACAAAAGCAGCACACTCACCAGCTCAGTTCTGGAGCTGCAGCGGAGACCAGCCCATCCACTCAGAACACACCCCCACCCAATCAGAACACCCCCCACCATTCAAAACACACTCCCACCCAATCAGAACACACTTGGTCCCCTACCCAATCAGAGCACACCTCCACAGAACAACCCCCTCTGGCAGTTTAAAAAAGAGGAACAAAGAGCAAGAGCCACATGCTTCTCCAGAAGTAGAAGCAGAAGCCTGATGATGACGGATGGATTCCGTCGAAACGTTGCGCCTACACCTTTAATTCTACGCGGGGAAAAACCCGAAAAACCAAGGATCCATATATATATATATATATATATATATAAATATATATATATATATATATATATATATATATATATATATATATATATATATATATATTTAATTCCTAACAGAATATTGCTATATCCTGCCATCATAAAAAATAACTTAATTAATTGGGCATATTTCATAATATAAAATTATATTATTTTTTTCTGTTTAACTAAAATATTTCAGGGTTATGATGAGGTTCCATCTTCATAATGTCTTATATGACCTTTAAAAAAGTAACAACATATTCATACTCTTGAAAACAAAAAGGGTTATTTCCATCACAATTTTATAATGCAGTCCTCTTTGATCTACTATTAAAATGCTTCCAGTTTATGAGAAAAAGCAACAGACAAGAGCCTGAGGATTTATCAATTATGTAAGGCTTCATCCTATTCATTATTTCAAAAATTTACCTTCAAATTGCATTTCTTAAAAAGTTTTCAGAGTAAGTTTCTATTTATTTCAGCTGCACTCAATCTTCTATATTATATTCCCAATGAATTTCTATCTTCCCCCCAAATAATCTGACAGTTCCTCTATGTTTTGAAAATCTCTCTCTTTTTCTTTCTCTTCCCCCCTCACAGAGAGAGATAGACCAATGTCATAACATTTTAATAATGCATAAACATGCAATTTGATATTATTTGCTGTACTCAGCTATCTTATAATCTTTTATTGAATTAAAGATTTTATGGGACACATTTGTTAAAAAACTACCGGATTGATTAATCTGTAATTATAATCAAATTCATAACAGTCTGTTTCTCAAATTCCTAGATAGCTGTCCTTAATCAGGATAAAGAATGTTATTTTAGATGAACCCCAAGATCTAATCCAGTATAAATGGATTTATATTCACTTGCATTCATGTCACAAGAACCAAGGTGCTTTTGAGTTGAAATGATTTGCCCACCAAAGTTGTAGCTGCAATTGCACACTTTCTAACTGCTAAGTCACCAGGAGCTGGAGTGAATGATGGGAGCTCAGACCATCCCACAGCAACACTCGAGCCTTGAATGAAGACTTGCTGATTGATAAACCAGAGTCCTAACCGCATAAGCCATCGTGCTTCCAAATAACCTACTATGATGCTTCAAAAGATATCATGATCAAAACTAATCTCCAAAGGTTCAAATAAAGCAGAACCTCTAGGCCAGACATGTCAAACACAAGGCCCGGGGGCCAGATCTGGCCCGCGAAGTGGTTTCATGCGGCCCGCAAAGCCATCCTGGAAACAGTGAGGGAATGGCCTCCACTGCCTTGGCCCTGGCCCAGAGACCCTCCTGCCAGAGACCCTCAGATCTGTCCCACTCCTGCCCAGGCCCCCATAGGCACCCTTGATGCGAACGAGGTAGAGCTGGCCATGCCCACCCAGTAGGCCATACACACTCCAGCCACGCCCACCCAGTAGGCCATGCCCACCCAGACCATACCCACCTGGCCCCCTGAGGGCAACCGCAATGCTGATGCGGCCCTCAATGAAATTGAGTTTGACACCCCTGCTCTAGGCTACATTGTGAATTAATGTGGTCTTTCTACTCTAGAATTAAAGCAACTACACTGCTTAGTCTTATTTTGCTTTACTGCCACTTTCAGTCTTCTTGCACAAGCATGAACAACAGGGGACCATCCTCAGCCTTTTCCTGATATGTTGATGAAAAAAACTGGATATCTTTGGTTAATATTTCAGGTTTTCAACAGTATGAGAAGACAGTCACTAACCTGAAATTCACCAAACATTTCCAGTGAAGATTGAGGGCAGTCTTGCAGCATATATTAGAGGTGTCCATCTTGAAGCCTCTTGGTCCTCCTTCAAGTTCTTTGAGGCAACCAAGTGTGTGCAGATTGGCGGCATTGGCCACTTCAGTTTTTTTTAGCTGAGGCAAGCTTGGCAGTCTTTTCACTTCACCAGCACAATTCACATTGTGTCTACACATAAAACTCCATGAATTAGCTGTTTTGTCTTAGCCGAAAGTGAACCTTGTATGCTCAGCAATGTTAGCAATGTTTAGTTCTGACTGAATAGTGGGGACCCACCATGACCTGGATGACTGAAAATCTCCATAGACATTTCAGTACACTGAGATGTTTATGTTACTGCCACATTTTAGTTTCAAATTTCTTATTGATACCACTCCTCTGACAACTGCTGTGTCCAATTTTCCCAATTATTATTCACAGCTGGTTGATAAAAGCAATGTCCTAACCACTGTCACCTTAAAATAATTAATTATTTACTTCATCATACATTTATTTTGTTACCTTTTAAGATTATCTATTAACTGAAGATCTTAGAGTAATCTGGTATATAGGTACATAAAATGCAAAAATGCATTTATGATTGAAAATTAATAAAACATAAAGCACCAACAAAGTATTAAAAATGTGATCAGGAAACATCAAAAGAAAATAATGTGAAAATATATAGCATTTTTTTTAAAAGCCAGTAATTTTAAATGCCTGTGAAAATAAAACATTATTCAATAGTGCCAAAGGAATGTGATCTCACTATATTGTTTCTCCTTTTAAATGACTACACCTTAGAATCCACACAGATAGGAACTATATGGGGTTTTGGATAATATGGTTCCAATTTGTTTTTAGGCTTTAAAAGTTAAATTCAATCAGCATATATGACAAAGTAGTGGCATAATACAATAATCTTCTGAAAAATCTTCCTTCCTTCCCTCCCTCCCGTCAATGCCTAAATTTAATACATTCACTTATCTGAGGAGATAAAACTCATTATGAATATAACCAACAACCAATCAGGTGCAGACTTCTTCTGCTCCCATTAGCTAATCCAATGTCTACATACATGCTGATGTGCACTATCTGGTGATAAGGTCCTGATAGCTATGTATGTTAATTGTACAATACTTCTGAACAGAATGTTCTCAGTATGTTGATTTTTCTTCTGTTTTTTATTCACCAAAGGTAGAAACCCCTCTGCTTTCTACAGTTGGAATAGATATGGCTATTACAGACATTCTCCCTTTGTCAGAAAAGCATACATTTTACAATGGAGAACCAATGAAAATTTCATATTGAATTTTAAGAAAGAAACAATGTTTTGCCCTATTCCTATTGAGATGGAAGGCCTGTAAGGTCACTGATAAGCAAAATTTCCCCACTGTAAATATTGGAAGTTAGAATCTTAATTGAATATCTTTATAAAAAGTGATGTTCTGCTTGCTCAAAATGTATTTCACTTCAGGCAAGGAAGAAGACATTTGGAACTTCAAAGTCAGAGCAATCTTTGTTTGCAGAAGATTGAATACCAGTATTACTGTGATTCTCATGGCCAACCTTTCCATCAAGAAGCATTGCATGTAAAACCCTATTAATCAAGTGTGTGAGAAATACAGAATTTCTTCTGCATTTCACATATTACTTCCTGGACTTCTAAGTCACATTGAAAGATTCCCCAGAATATTTGGATTCAATACTGTATTACCCATAGCTACTATCGTCTATGAAACAACACTGAATAACTTTGGGTCTCTTGCCTTGTTTATTTCTTTGACTGCTATTTGAGGCAAATTGGAGAACTGAGTGCTTTATATGGCATTTCAGGTCTTGGAGGAAAGTCTGCCTGGCTGTGGAATTCTGGGAGTTGAAGTCCACAAGTCATAAAAGGGCCAAGTTTGAAGATCCTTGGTCTGGATATATAAGTAGTCTTCAACTTACAACAGTTCATTTAATGATTATTCAAAGTTACAACGGCACTGAAAAAAGTGGCTTATGACCACTTACAACCATTGCAGCGTCCCCGTGGTCACTTTATCAAAATTCAGATGGTTGGCAACTGACTCATAGTTATGATGGTTGCAATATCCTGAATCATGTGGTCTTCTTTTGTGATCTTCTGACAAGCAAAGTCAATGGGGAAGGGAGATTCACTTAACAACCATGTTACTAAGAACTGCAGTGATTCACTTAGCAACTGTGGCAAGAAAGGCCTCACTTAGCAACAGAAATTTTGGACTCAATTGTGGTCATAAGTTGATGACTACCTGTACATTTAGCAAACAATTGTTTTTGCTAAACTATTTTGCAGCCCTTCTGTCTGTTAAAGTGAATACAACCCTTTGCCTCAAATATACAACACTTGCTGAAAATCATTCAGATTCTCAGTCAACAATATAATAACATTTTGCATATATATTCCTGTCCCCAACAAACATTCCTCTAATATCACCATAAACAATATATTTTATATATATTCATCCATAAATACTTTAAACAACCAAGGGAATATCACATATACTTGTCTTATTCCCTATTCAGCACTGAATCTTTTATAAGTAGTCATTTATTCTCACACATGCTTTACTTCCACTATCACATTCAGAAACCAACCATCATTTCCATATTTGTAGAAAACATTTCATATTTCAGGGTGATCATACACTATAATATATTTCAAATTATTATGCACTTTCTCTACGTCAACAAACATTCGTACATTTTTCAACACTCTTACTGAAGAAAAAAACCTAGTCTTGCACACTCCTGCCTTGCATAAAATTGCAATAAGCAAAATTTGTTTACCTCTTCTACTTTTCATTGTCAGAATATTGCCAAACATATTTATTTATTTATTTATTTATTTATTTGTTTTTATATACTGCCCTTCTCCCGAGGGACTCGGGGCAGTGTACAGAGCAAGGTAGGTATACAGTTAAACAGTAGTAGAAACAAATGAAACCCCAAGAGCTATCAGGCCAGGCCGGACTGCTAGAACAGGTAGGTTTTTAAGTCGCGCCGGAAGGTGCGAAGGTCGGGGGCCATCCGGATTTCGGTAGGCAAGCAGTTCCAGAGGGTTGGCACACCCACTGAGAATGCTCTCCCCCTGGGGGCCACCGGCATTCTCTGACCGGTGGCACCCTGAGGAGGCCTTCTCTGTGGGAGCGCACAGGATGGAGGGGTGTTGACGCTGGCAGTAGGTGCTCCCGTAGGTAATCTGGACCCATGCCATGTAGGGCTTTGTATGTCATCACTAGCACCTTGAATTTCACTCGGAAGGCAACTGGAAGCCAGTGCAGCTCACGGAGGAGAGGTGTGATATGGGAGTATCGGGAAGCCCCCAAAAGTGTTCGTGCAGCTGCACTCTGCACCAGCTGAAGCTTCCGAGTGGCTCTCAAGGGCAGCCCCATGTAGAGAGCGTTGCAGTAGTCAAGGCGAGAGGTCACAAGTGCATGGGTGACTGTACGTAAGGCATCCAGGTCCAGATAGGGTCGTAGTTGGCGCACCAGTCGAACCCGAGTGAAGGCCCCCCTGGTCAAAGTTCCTATGTGATCTTCCAAGGATAGCTGTGAGTCTAGGAGGACGCCCAGGTTGCGGGCCCTATCAACAGGGGGTAATAACTCACCCCCGATGTTAAGGGATGGAATGCTCTGAGTATCCTGGCATACCGGTATGTACAGCCATTCAGTCTTGTCCAGGTTGAGTTGAAGCCTGTTCCTCCCCATCCATTCCCGAACCGCTTCCAGGCAACGGGACATCACGTCGAGGGCATCACTGATGCTGTTTGGAGTCGAGATGAAAAGCTGGGTGTCAGCATACTGATGGTACCCTACTCCAAAACCACGAATGATCTCACCTAGCGGTTTCATGTAGATGTTGAACAGGAGAGGCGAGAAGACCGACCCCTGAGGGACTCCACAAACAAGAGGCCTTGGAGTCGACCTCTGTCCCCCTGCCAACACCGACTGCGAGCGTCCTAGGAGAAAGGAGGAGAACCACCACAGAACCGTGCCTCCCACTCCCAATCCCCTGAGGCGCCGCAGCAAGATACCATGGTCAATGGTATCGAAAGCCGCCGAAAGGTCTAATAAGACTAGGACAGAGGAATGGCCCCTGTCCCGGGCCCTCCAGAGATCATTCATCAGAGCGACCAATGCCGTCTCCGTGCTGTACCCCGGCCTGAAGCCCGATTGGCACGGGTCTAGATAATCCGCTTCATCCAGGACCTGAGGAAGCTGATGCGCCACCACACTCTCAACAACCTTCGCAAGGAAGCGAAGGTTGGAGACCGGACGAAAGTTATTCAATGAAGCTGGGTCCAAGGTGGGCTTCTTGAGGAGAGGTCTCACCACCGCCTCCTTCAAGGAGGCGGGGAAGTGACCCTCACTCAGGGAAGCAGAGATGACCACCTGAAACCAGCCTCGTGTCCCCTCTCAAGCTGCATAAGCCAGCCAGGAAGGGCACGGGTCCAGTAAGCATGTGGAGGAGCTCAACCTCCTCATGATCCTGTCCACTTCCTTTGGAGTCACAGGATCAAACTCCTCCCAGATGACGTCGACAAGACTGCCCATGGATATCCAGGGATATCCAGGGATATTTAATAAACTAATCCTCCTTTAAGTTTTGCATTCACTCTAGCAATTTTTCCTTTGAGAGAGAAATAGTAATAGCATTTTCATAATAATAAAGCTATTTGTTTTTTATTTGTTTATTTATTTATTTAGCATATGAGATTCAAGGTGCTGGTGATGACCTAAATGGCATGGGCCCGGATTATCTGAGGGAGCACCTGCTGCTAGCGTCAATTTCCCATTGTCCTGTGCGCTCCCACAGGGAGGGCCTCCTCAGGGTACCGCCGGTCAAGGATTGCCGACGCGCAATCCCCAGGGGGAGGGCATTCTCTGTGGGCATGCCTGCCCTATGGAATCAACTGCCAACAGAACTCTGGACTGCCCCCGACCTTCGTTCATTTCTCTGGGACCTAAAAACCTGGCTCTTTGAGCTATCTGGTCTGGACTGAGGGGTTTTAATGTTTTTAAATTGTGCGCAGTGGACAATCACACACACATGCACAGCAGATGTGCAGCTCCATTTGCATGAGCAGTGGGCATGCTCATGCAAGTGGGGATGCATACACACGTGTGATTGCCCACTCATTCCAAGGCCCAGTTCTGAAAGGCTCAAGGACCGGTAGTGGGCTGTGATCCAGAAGTTGGGGACCTCTGCTTTAGAGCATGCAGGATTCAAAAAGGCCTGAAAGGGATCCATTCTGAGCAAGTTTTACACATTTTTTTAAAAGAATTAAACTAAAAAAGAAATCCAGCAGATTCAGCAGCTGGAGCCTGGTGCAAGAGCCACATTCTTTAATTAAAACTTTTTAAGTCTAGAGTGTAGCTTTGTCTCTACAAATTCCATACAACTTCTAGATTTCTCTACTAGTAGTCTATTCTAGCTGGGTTAACACACACATGCACACACACACACACACACACACACACACACAGAGCACATAGGTTAATAAAAATGCCAGATCCAGTCTAAATATCTGGCTGACTGTGGAATGAACCATAAAATAAAGTGTTATAAACAAATCCAGTAGTCAAGGTACAATGGTGTCAGAATGAGAATTAATTTCAATTAGTTGCCTAGAAGAATCATCACAAAGTTTCATTTTATTTATTTGACAGGGAAAGGAGCTGAAATATCTGTTTGTGGGAAGGACCCTATATTATTCTACATGATTAAACTATAGTCTTTTAGAATTAACATTCTGAGCTGTGAATTACCATACAATGGAAGAAGATTAATTTACTTCTCTTTGGAATTAATGTGGAATCCTAAAGGATTAAGTATAGGTCTTTTAATTATTTTTTTATCTCTACTGTAAAATAAATAGCTACTACTTAAAAAATATGTTGCCTTATGAGCTTTTTTACGATATCCCATTGTAACATTTAAAACTGTAGTTCTTTTCTAATTTGCTTAAGAAATCCATATTTATATGTCTTAAATGATTTAATTTGAATGATCCAAAGTAAGTTTATGAATGAATTGACATATAAAATAATACTAGATCAACTCTCTAATATTTTACACTGTTATAGCATAATTTATTAATATACAGTATAGTATGTAGGATTATGTATTTATGATTGAGGAGCATATTTTAAATATTTACCTTAGTTTGAATTTCTGTAACTTCTGAGCAAGGTTTAATTTTTGTTTTGATTTGATTTCTGCAAACTTTGGGAAAGAGCTACCTAGGTAATTTTCTCTTTGATGTTCTTCTGACATATTGTAACATCAGTCTGAGTGGATGACTGCTAATGGCATCATATAACCCTATCAGGAACAATCATCTAGGAGAAACTATCCCAAGCATTGGAAAACATTAATACTGTATGCTTGTGAGAAATAGCTGGAAGAGGCTATGATCAAGTTGTATACATCTTCACATACTCATGATTGTTGAACTTACTGATAAAAAAAACCATCCGAAACATGTACATTATTAATAACAGCTAGAAAATTAAAATATTATCTAATATACCACTTCTATGAAAAAGCATGGAAAGAAATCCTGCTGGAATACAATCAATCATAGTCAATCTTTCTTATTAAAGGCAATATGGACAATACTCTATGGATACAAATTTTATGTACCACATGTAAAGTCAAATGTTCTTTCTCTTCAACCCAAGTTAAAAAAAAAATCCTTGAAATTTCAAAACTTTTTTCCCAAAAGTTAATTCACAAAGTTCCCAAAATTTAATTATTCCCAAAAATTAATTCCAGCACACCAGAATGTGAATACATTTCCTGGATAGTTTAGCTGCAAACAATTGAATAGGAATCGGCTAAAGAAGTAGCCATATTGTTTTCTGAATTAATATTCAGAGAATGTAATCTTGAGGAAAACCATATGAGTATTTTATTACAAACTCTACATTAAGAAGTTTAGTGTTATTTGTGAGTATGGAAAAAGGTTTCAGAGATGACTAAGTGCAAAATCTCTTTCCATGATTTTTAATGTGCGTATTTTGCTGTAAAATGAGACTTACAATTACTTGCTCCTATTTAAAAACTATTACTGAGATTCACCTTATATAATCGCAGCAGTTAATCAAGTCATCCAGATGCTTTATATCTGATAACAAGATTTAAAGAACAGATCAGGCAGTAACCGCCAAATGGAATTTATTAAGCTATTGCTTTCTCTGGCCTTGAGACAAAACACGTGGGTTTATATAGGTAGGAGAAATCATAAAAACAGCATGAATGCTGCTGTTTAGAATTGCTGTACAAATCTTATATAAAGCAGAATAATCAGAATCAATTAGCAAGCTACATATGACGTGAAAATCAAGCATAGCTTTTGAAGAGAAACAAATATTTTGCTAAGGGGCTCAGAATCTCTCATTTACTTGTTTAAAGGATATTAAATCACTCCACACACTATATTTTAGCTTTGATGTTCAGCTTCTAAAGGAAAAAAAATCAAGTCAGATAAAGAACAAGAATAAGTAAAATACTAACAGACTAGGGTTAGGATTAAGAAAGTAGCTGACAGATATCCTATTTATTTAATAGATAATAGAACATATTAATATAATTTGTTAAATATAGCCCTCTCTCCCTCCTAAATGGGTTGTTGATTTGTTTTCAGACTAAGACTTAAATCTTTAAACTGACAATATATAAGCCAGTGAAGAATTAAAGTAAAGATTATTGGGGCAAAATATACGACATGTAGAATGTAAGACATTCCACTCATTTTCCAATGCTTAATTTTAGGGTTTTCTTCTGCCTGTCCCCTACATTTTGTTAGAAACACACTCAAACCCATAGTCTTATATTTAAATGAAATGAAAATGCCATTGACATCATGTTTTGTATTTAATCAAATCAAAACCTTTACAATACATCATTTCAGAGATGTGGTTTCTGTCTTTAAAAGAGGAATCAAAAAGGAAGGGTGGGAGAATCCTAATTGAGATTAGGCCATCACTGTGTTGTAAATAAGAGAAGAAGAAGAAGAAGAAGAAGAAGAAGAAGAAGAAGAAGAAGAAGAAGAAGAAGAAGAAGAAGAAGAAGAAGAAGAAGAAGAAGAAGAAGAAGAAGAAGTAAAACAGGACAACATACATTTTAGTGTCTTTTCCAATTTGCCCTAAGAAACTCTATGTGACTGATGAAAATCAGATCAGCAGGCAGTAAAATGGATAGTGAATTGAATGTTCTTACCATTTTCATAGTAGGACCTCTGATACGAAACTTCTAATTAGTGTACAGATAAATAAGTAAATACTTGAGCAAACTAATAAAGGAAGTAAATCAATAAATGTATGCTGAGAAAGCAAAGGTTCAGAAAGCAGTAATTTGATGTTTTCTTTCTTGATGGTTAGCTGAATGGATTGACTGGATTCTTCTGTTGCTAATATAACAGAATAATAGAGTTGGAAGGAACTTGGTCAAAACTCCAACACCTTAAGCCAGGTATGTCAAACTTGCAATGTCACGTGACATCATGTGATGTATTGCGACTTTTTCCCCATTGCCGGCAATGGGGTGGGTGCGGTTTCATCATGACACATGTGGTCCACAGGCTAGCATTTTGACATGCCTGCCTTAAGCACTACAATTATTTATTTATTTCCTCCAACAAGGCAACAGAGAAAATGCATAGAAAGAAATTGTTGGTTCTCAAATGTATCTTAGCCAGGATTCCCATATAACCAATATAATATCAATGGATACTTCCTGACATTCACACCCTGGCAGATGACCAGTTGAACCATAATTCTATTGGCTTTCCCTTTTTCCATCTCAAATACTGTGTGGATTTCTTCAAAATGAATTATATTGTATAGCATGTATATGAGACAAATGGTGCTTATGAATGCATTGAAAGTAGAATATGCAGATATAATCAGTAAGAGAAATAAAAAATAGTAAGACAAAAATACCACAATTCTACTTAATCTTGAAGTTTCTTCATTGTTTCTGGCAATGAGTTTGTAATGCATTTGAAATAGTCTTGCAAATCTTAAAAGAATGCCTTACAACATAAGATGTGTGAAGAAATGCAAAACTTCTTATCTAAAAGTGGAAAAGCTGATCTTCTTGCCCATAACTTCACCTAATTTGCTTTAGCTATGGGAAGGAATCATTTAGTTGTATTACTTATCTCATTCTGCAACATTGTTTGCAGTATTCATCACTACCTTCCTGCATATTTCACATTTGAAGGAATTCTGCAGAATAACTTCTTTTCAGTCACAATTTTATTTGAAGGTTGATCAAATCAGCAGGGAAGCACGAAGCACTTGAGGCTTCAATTGGTTCCCTTGCTCAAAGGGAAATGTCTTCCTTTAAACCTTTGAAACTGGAAATGGAAATCTTTACAATGTAACAAACAGAAGCTACATCTCAACTGTTCTTAAGCAAGCCACATTTAACCTTTGCAGTTTTCCTAAACCAAATTCAGCTGCTTTGATGATTTTTCTAATGAATCACATTATCCAGTACATTTCTAGAAGATGTTTTCTGGGCGCAGCTTGAAAATCAGGAGGTGACCTTGGAGTCTGCCCATTTTGCTAATTTGCTGTTTATTTGGATGAGTGACTCTTTAAAATCCTAATTTACCAAGAGGCGTAATTAAATCAATCAATGGGGTTACATGAGCATGAAATATTTCCTATCAGGGCAGGAAATCACAATGTACTTATTTAGAGAAAAAGCAAAATGGCAAGGGATACCTTTTTTCAAAACACACAATTAGCTTCTTTGGCTGTATTTTATTCTTAGACATATGAAATACCATTTTTTGCGCGGTTACTCTACATTTGTGTCCAGAAAAAGATTGTATCTATGAATTTGTTTTCTTTTAGGGCTAAAATAAATTCAGCAATGAAGCTGATTTGAGAACGTTTGAAAAAAATATTCTAGCCCAAATTTCTTACACATATTATATGTATAAGTGAGGGATATATGTGGGATTGAGCTTCAGTCACAGTTATATTGAGAAAGGTAGATTTTGATTCTTGGCTACTTTAAGTTCTGGGGTAAACAATTGAAAGGATCCTGATGATCCAAAGAAGACAGAAAGTGAAGCTTCAGGATGTTTGTCAAGCCTCACCAAGCAAGATGTTTCTTTGTATCTGACAATTGCAAGAACATACATTTCCCATCTCTATACCCATAACAAGGATTTTTGGCTTTTGAATATAAGCAATTCAACTGATAAGGTACATCTGATGTGAGCCAAAGGGAAATCACAAATGCTGGATTTCACTATAATCTAAGGAACTTACTTTCCAGTAAACTAAATAAAAATAGGGCTGCTCAAAATGGAGTTTAGGCTTCCAAATGAGACTGAATGCTGACTCTACAGTAAGCCCCATTAGATCCTATTGAGCCATGAGATCTGAATCACCTGCTTTGGCTTAACAACATGTTTGGAAGAAGCTATTGAGCTGTCTGGTCTTCCTCCCAAGTACTGTATTAGTGAGTTAAAGTATATCCTACCACCTTGAATTGGCCTCACAAATAAATAGGCAGCTGATATAGCTTCAAAGAAAGACATATATTATATGGAAAGTGTGGACAGAAAGAAAAGTCTTTCTTCTTTCATATCCAAACCCAGTCATGCATGGAGACTAGAAGAGGGGAAATGCAGGACAAATAAAGTAAACTCACAATGTATCATTAAATTATGGAAGATGGTTTTGACAGAGAACTAGTCTGATTCCAAAAGAAATTAAGGTTCTCAGTGCTTTTAGCATCAGTGGCACTAGGTTAACTCCAGAATCAAAGGAAATAGGGGGCTCTGAATTACACATTTGTTTTAAAAAAATATTACATTTCTACATCTATGTCTTATGAGTTTCCTTGAGTAGGTCAGCCATTGGTAGCTAGTTTCTGTACACTGCACATCAAATCCTGAATTAAAGAGAATGTAGTCTGATCCATCTTCCTGGCTAGTCAATAGAAAAAAAAATGATGATACCATATACATAGTGGCATCCTTGCATAACTTATGCAATTTATATTATTTTCAACACCATGTTATGATGTCAGTCATGTACAGTGCAGAATTTAGGTCATTTCATCATATATCATCACTTGTGGTGCCCCTTGTATCCATGTCAGTGTTTAACCATGAAAATTTAAGATGTGTGCACTTCACCTCCCAACATTTCTTAGCCACACATCTTAAAGCTGCCAAGATGGAGAAACACTAGTTTGTGTAATAATATTCTGTCCAATTAGTGCAATGTGGTTTCACCTTGCTAAATCCTTTCTCATTCTAAAGGTTTGTCCTGATAAAAGCTTCCAAATTATAATCAAGGGCAGTTTGATATATAATGTATTTCTGTAAACTAAATCCCACTGAGTGATATCTATTACATCAATTGGACTTATTGCTTCTTCAAATGGCCCATACAGGTAATTTTTGACTTATGACCATAATGGAGTTTGTCAATTATATGTGTTGTGATAGTTATAAAACAGGTCACCAACATGACTGACCTGACTTTACGACCTTTATGACCTCTTTGCTATGGGGCTTAATTGTCAAAAACCAGAAGTAATTGCTGGTTGGAGGCAAAACTGTAAATCACAGTCATTTGAATATAGGCTGGTTGCTGAGTGCCTGAAATGTGGTCTGATGACTGCAGGGAAGGGCTCAATCAAACTTTGGATCCAGGTTGTGAGTCCATTTTGAAGGATTCATCATAACTTTGATCTGTTGCTAAGCAACTGGTCATAAGTAGCAGGCAACCTGTATTATCTTCTTATGTTTTCGAAAACAGAGATATTTTTGTAAATATCTTGCCCTGCAGAAACTGCTCCATACTTTCACCTAACATTCAACCAACTTGCCACAGGGAAACCAGGAGTGAATATGGAATCAGGTGTCCTGATCTTTCAGATCAGTCAGTTGTGTATAATAATACAATCTTTTCTTAAAGCAAAGTCCTTGCATTTATTATCATTTACAAACAAAGCAACCAGCTCAGTTACCGTAGCTCTTGGCATTTTGAATGCTTTGTGCACTAATGTTTCCTAACAAGACAAGCATGTGTGTATCTGTACTTTGATACTGTTTGGGGATGGGAAGGGAACAAAATATACATTACAGACATATAGGATTTTCTACAATGCTCTAATATTAAATTATGAACAGGATAAAAAAGGACTTTTATGTTGGAATTTTAAAAAGCAGATTAAAAGGCAGTTGTTCATTTCATAGCTCAGAGTAAATTATTGTCAGGATTAGCTGTTAAAGGCTTAACAGAAATAATTCCAGGGAGTAATAGAGTAATTAAAAAAAACCTTCTGAAGAAAGATTTGTTAACCTTTTCAATATGTCTGGGGCTTTTCCTCACTGATATCCAGTTGCCAAGAATGAATGCAAAACAGAACAAAACCTGGTATTCATTTTAAAAGTTAAATAAAATTTTCCTTGAAGCAAGCTCTACTCATTGTGATTACAGGGATACAACTGTGCAGATTTGTTGGCTGCAGTATGAAAGCTAAACTGGTTGGGTATCCTTAGGGATTGTCACTCTGGCTGTCTCCATGTACAATGACTCTCCCCTTGGCTTACTACTAATTCATATGGGGTAGTTGTTGGTATATTATAAATCCCATATGCTGTACATTTTGTTCAACATGCTGCAAACAAGGCATCTTATTCAGGCAGCTGCTGGCTTTGTGAAAAGCAACAGAGATAAACTTGGAAAAACTATGCAGCGATTGTTAAAAAACATGTTTTCAGTCCAGGAAATGAGGATAGCATAGAAAGAGCCTCAAAATGGCTTTGCTCTAACTCTCTCAGGTATCCAAAGGATGGAAAAGAAAGCACAAGCAGGCTTTCAAGATTTTATTACTATAGCCTATATATATATAAAGTTTCAGTTAATTTTACGGAGTCTGTTTCCTGACCTGGACTACCTTGAAGGCTTGGCAGGCTTAGTATGCCTGGAGTGAGCTATAATACCTTCTTGGTCTTTCTGGTAGTATCTTGGTTGTCACGGATCCAATCAAGATAATAGAGATGTACTGAACATACCAACTACAGGTTAACTAGACAAGTGTTTCTCAATCTCAGCAGCATTAAGGCCTGTGCAATTCACCTCCCAGAAACCCTTAGCCAGCAGGTGAAGTTCAGAAGTCTGAAAGTCACTGAGATTGAGAAACATTGCTCTAGACCAGTGGTTCTCAATTTTTTCCTTACCATGGACCCCCTTTAAATGCCATGGGCCATGGCCATGGACCACCAAGACATAACTCAAGATTTAAATCATAACATTTATTCAAGGCTTCGTGGACACTCTGTGATGGCATCATGCCCCCGAGGGGTTAGAGACCACAGGGTGAGAATCACTGTCCTAGGCCCTTTCCTTATCAGGAGATTATTGTTGGCATTTCGTTCTGTTCCCACCCCCAGCACCAAGAGATTCAATTTTCTTTGGAGTCCCACTGCTTTGCCTATTTAATGTACCATTGTAGTGTGCACCCCCTGCCATGCCAATGGGCTTGCCAGTTGTGTCCATCTAGGTGGGTGTGTTTGCAATCTGTCTTCCCATTGAACTTACCTCCTTCCTCTTTTTTCTTCCCAGAAAGCAAAAATAAGCAAAAAATTATTTGGTGTTTGGGAACATTTTGGGAGATCCCAAAAATCAGTTCCTGGAAAGACAAAACATAGAATGAATATCTAGCCCAACAGCCACTGCCAGAACTACATCTACCCACTCCCTTATTAAGGCCAGCTGCATGCACCCCAGAGGATGGAGTAGGGGATTGTGGACCTTGGCAGACTGCATTCTTCAGTCTTTAAGCTTTTTCTATTTTCCTGGATTTTCTACTTTCTTATCTGCTCTCTCCCCATGCTGTCTGGTTACCCATTATGGAAGAGGCTTTTGATGTTTCAAAGCCTCCCCACTGTCACTAAAAGGACTCACAGGATTTCTGTGGGAAAGGCTTTCCTCTCTTCCAAATTGCCAACTTTTGAGTTGTTCAGTTTGCTTGTATGCTCCTAGACCAGGGGTAGGGAACCTTGGCTTTTTTATGACTTGTGGACTTCAATACCCAGAATTCCTAAACCGGCCATGCTGACTCAGGAATTCTGGGAGTGGAAGTCCACAAGTCACAAAAGAGCCAAGGGTCCATACCCCTGTCCTAGACAAACAGGAGAGGAAAAGTGAGTCATCGCACCTAGAAATATATTTCTATTTCAACTTTTATATTGTCTTTTAAATTTTGCCCTGGAAACCGCCCTGAGTCCTTCGGGAATAGGGCAGTATGTAAAATTAATTAAATAAATAAATAAATATTGTGTTAAAACCTGTCTTTCAAAATTTCTTTTAAGAATCCTACACAGTTGACTTTATTGTTGCAATACTTTTCCTGCCATTGTTAGGTTTTGTTTACATTATTATTATTATTATTATTATTATTATTATTATTATTATTATTATTATTATTATTATTACATATTTTTCATTACTTTTCAGTTTCACATGAGAAAAAATAAATAAAAGCAATGCTGAAATTCATGTAAAGCTTTTTTTCACCTTCTTAAAAATGGTGGCTGCTTTTAACTCAAAAGAGCAGAAAGGCACAATAAACTTCATAAAACCTTCTTGTTGTTTTGATTGTTGTTATATTTATATGACACATTTAAAAAGGTCAGTTACAAACTTAGCAGCTGCATTTGCACAGTATCTTAAGCCTCGTTAGCATTAACTCTGGCTATTATTTTCTTCTGACTTAAGCCTGATGTGTGAAAATTGTGTGGCCAGTTTCTGGTTCACTGCATTGCAGAACGTCTGTCCCTACAAAAGCAAATTAGTATAGAAACTAGGTTAGTTGCAGGAACCTTTGAGTAAGAAATCAGAAGCCAGGGTGGGTGCAGAATGCTATATGAGAGAAAAGAATCATATCAGAGTTGTTTTGTTTTCATCTAGAAGAATACGAATTTTCAACAGAAACTCAGAAACTTAAAAGGACCTCTCTTACTCCTACCATCACTCAAGGCACCTTCAAATAGAAGATAACTATTGTGATGAAATATTTCTCACCTTAGATGCAAAACATTTCTCTGCCTTGATCTTTCTACTTCATTCAGTTGGTTACCAGCCTTGTTTTTCAATAGCTTGGTTTCTTTGAATTGTTTTGCTGCTGAAGGCAATATCTGTCATTGGCATAAAAACTTCAGAATTTTCAAAGGGCAGCTTGTACATATTTTTCATCTTGACACGGTTGATGCTGTATGCCATTATCCAATTGCAGTTAAGTTCACCATGACAGCCTGTCTTTGTTCAATTAGGATTTTTGACATCCTTCCTAACTATAAATACTTCACCATTTCAGGTTCCTCCTATGTTTGTCTTTCTTTTATTTGTTACTGGAAGCTAAGGCTCAAGCAAAAGAAAGTACTTCTGTCCTTAGAAAAGGAGAAATGGGGGGGAAAGAAAGAAAGGAAATCACATTTGCTGCATTAATAAATACTTTTGGCTCTTATAGACAAAATATTGCTAGAGTTGAGCTATATCTGGGGCTGAAACATAGCTTCAGAAAGATTAGATTTCTGAATTCCTACAGCACTTTTGCTTTAACATTCAGTCCTCTGAATTCAGTGAACCTATTCTGAAAGAGAAGAAACCTGAGAAATGTACCCAAACTCGAAAGAAAATAGATGACCATGGCAGAGAAATGGCAAAATCAAAGCCTGTTTGGCTCACATAATAGATTTGGCTGAGTGGAAATTGTATATTCTACCCTGCACAAACTCCACGTTTGAGGGGCAGGGGATTTTTTTTCAAATCCTAACTATCCAAAGTTTTTGGATTTGCCTACAAAAGAAGGAGTTTTTTTTTCCTTCTAATTACGATTCTTCTTTGTCCTGAGAAAAGGGCTCAGGTTTTTTGGGAAACGATAGAATCTAAGCACTCAATGCCCTCTTTTTTCTCTTTCGTTATCAAAAGAGAGGCACGTTTCTTAGTTTATTTTTCAGGTACAGAAAACAGTATGTGAGAAGCAGTTCGTGTCCTGCCTTAGGCAAAAAAATAAAGTGGGTGATGTTGTCATTCTTTTTCAACCCTAGAAGGAAGAGGGCAAGGCAAGCCATATCTAAAAAATTTGCCAAGGAAATCACAAAGACTAATCCAGGTAGTCACCGGGAGTCAACATTGACTTGAAGGTCCTCCCTACTCACAACAAATGTATGCAGTGGTCCATTAAAGCGGTTAAACAATGTGCAATTATCTTCTTCTTGAACCAATAATTTAACTATTTCCATGCAATCTAATTAGTTTATGTTTGTGGTATTTCAGTACATAACTTTACTGACAATTTCCTTGTGGGCAAATCTGATGAGCATGGATGCTCATTATGTAGGCTGGCATTCTCTGGTGCTAGAAACAGGGGTGACATGATAGCAGTGTTTCAATAGTTGAGTGGCATCCACAAAGAAGAGGGGGGTCAACCTATTTTTCGACGCACCTGAAGGCAGGACAAGAAGCAATGGATGGAAACTAGTCAAGGAGAGAAGCAACCTAGAAATAAGGAGAAATTTTCTGACAGTTGGAACAATTAATCAATGGAATGGCTTGCCTTCAGAAGTTATGTGTGCCCCAACACTGGAGGGTTTTAAGAAGAGGTTGGATAGCCATTTGTCTGGAATGGTATAGGTTTCCTGCTTGAGTTAGAGTTTGGATTAGAAAACCTCCAGGGTTCCTTCCAACTCTGTTACTCTGTTACTCTTTCTTCAGCCTTCTTCTCCACTTGAGGCTATCTATACAAAGGGGATATATATCTTTCTAGCCATTCCTTCCTTTTTGCCTTGAAGCTCACCCATGAACACTTCAAAATCTTGCCCATATTTTTTCAGGGAACCATATGCTTTCAGTAATTTAGTTTATCCTCAAAGAAGAATTGTATACATGGTTTCATTAACTAGCATGGTATAGCAGAATCAGATCCCATTTCTTTCTCCCTCAAACCAAACTATAACATATTGCTTCTCTGCTACACCCTATTATTAGGGATTTTTCAGAAATATTTACCTTAATACTGTTTTCCCTCCTGTTTAAACAGTGGGTAATACATGGAAAGAGGGACGCAGTGGCTCAGTGGGTTAGGATGCTGAGCTTGTCGATCAGAAGGTCGGCAGTTTGGCGGGTCGAATCCTGAGTGCCATGTAACAGAGTGAGCGCCTGTTACTTGTCCCAGCTTCTGCCAACCTAGCAGTTCGAAAGCACGTAAAAAAAAGAAAACTAGGGACCACTACAGTGGGAAAGTAACAGCGTTCTGTGCGCCTTTGGCATCTAGTCATGCCAGCCACATGACCACAGAGATGTTCTTGGACAAGTGCTGGCTCTTCGGCTTTGAAACAGAGATGAGCACCGGCCCCTAGAGTTGGAAACGACTAGCACGCATGTGCGGGGTAACCTTTACCTTACCTTTTTAATACATGGAAGGAAAGAGAGAAAATTATAAGAAGACTTAGATTAGAACAATGGTTAGAATCAATCAAAATGAAATTTAACAGAGGGAAATGTAAATCTAGATAAGAAAAATAAAAGAATCATGTACAGGAGTATCTGACTCAAAGCAGCATATGCAAGAAAGATTTCAGTGTACTAGTGAATCACAAGTTCAACATATCACAACAGTATAATGCAGCTGCAAAGAAGGCCTTTAGGGGAATCAAAAGGAGCAGTGAGTCTGGGTTTCAAGAAGTAATAAGCCTGCCCTATTCTGCCTTAGACATTTGGAATACTGCATTTAATTCTACAGATCCCAATTTTAAAAAGACATTGAGAAACTTGAGCATGTCAAGAAAAGGTTATCTAGCTGGCCAAAGAATTGAAAACCAGTTCTTACAAGGAAAGGTTCAAAGACCTGTTTATTTCACAGAATAATGGTGAAGAGAGGATACAATAATTGTCCTGAAAAATCTGAAAGGTAGACACATTGTAGAGGATTGGACTTATTCTCACTTGTTCCAGAGAGTATGGCTAAAATAAATAGGATGAAACTTCAAGGATGTTGAAGTCAAGATTAGGCTTAAGAAAAGATTTGATAATAAGAACTATCAGTTATGAAATAGATTACTGCATGGAGTAGTTTTTGCTCCTTCACGGGAGAAAGAATCAGTACAATGAATATGAACTGCAAACATAAGCAGTCAAATGAATCTAACAATCCAAAGAGCGAAAGATCTGAAAGATTGATTTATCTCAATGCATATTAAGTAAAGATCATATACTGATGAAGTGCATTCATTTTTTCTCTTGTTATAAACTGGCCTGTACAAATCCTTTCATGTATAAATCCAAGGACTTATAAAATCAAAATGGAAAAAACAGAGGACACTACCTGTACTTTGTATGAAAATAAAGAAAAGAGAACAGCTTTAATAGAGATAATAATCCTTTTCCAATTGAGCATAATATTGTTTTTTTTCTCACTTGAGTTTGTTCATCCTAGAAACTAAATCATATTAAAGTCATGGACTTTCTGGACAGACAATTTTTAGGGGATGAATTCAGCTATGCACACTATTATTTCCATTGAACACAAACTTTCCTAAAGTATTTTTACTGTATATCATGAAGGGGCAGAAATCCAGGGCATTAGCTATAACGTTAAGCAGGAAGGCAAGCTGTGATAATAGGCCCACAACAGCATGTGCCCAGAATAGTACAGAATTCTTTAGTAAAAGGCGAAAGATTTATACGATCTGAAGAGAAACCAGAGTATAGTACAGAATTCTTGAATGCTGTTGGGAGACCTTTTGAAGCAGTTCCCTAAATGAAGTAGCTCAGCAAAGCCAGACTGAAATGCATCATCCCTTTCATTACTTGATGAAACCAAACTTAAATCCTTTTTGCAGAGATACTTGCAGACAAAATGAGATTACAAGAGTGGATTTTCAGTCAGCATGTTGACAGCTAATCCTTTTCCTGCATATACCATACACACCAAAGGTTTAAAACAAAGCTTTCTTTGTCCCATTAAAAGATTCTGAATTGACCAGCATCATTCTTAAAATCTTCCTGCAACATGGGACCTCTTTGCATAAAAAAATAAAATGAAGCCAAAAAAACACTTTGGAAAGCTCAAGGCAAACATGGAAAAAGATAAAAAAAGGAGGAAAGTGGAATTACTTCTGGGACATTATTTGCTGCCAGTGACTATTGAGGTTACTTGTTTCCAATATCAACAGCCTGGGGAAAGTGCTTCATATTTGAAGAAACTTGCTCAAGGATAACCAAAACAATAACAAAATGTATGAAGTACTTCAGGAGAAAAGGTACCACTAGACATGCTGGGGTTTTTTTCAGATTTAGAGATATTTCCAAAATAGGATTACAATGTGTTCATAAATTCACAACGGAGTAATAGGATAACATAATTGGAAGGGACTGGAGGTCTTTTAATCCAATCCCCTGAAGCAGGAGACCCATACCATTCCAAACAAGTGGCTGTCCAGTTTAAAACTCTACAACAGGGGTGTCAAACTCGCAACATCATGTGAGGTGCCATGAAGTATCATGACTTTTTTTCCATTGCTGGCAATTGGGTGCGGGCGGTTTTGCTATGACACATCTGGTCCATGGGCCAGAGGTTTGACACCCCTGCTCTACAAGCTTTCTAGAATACTAATTTGTTCTTAATCAATAAAACTAGTCATTAAAGTGAATAACATGGGAGAGGATAGATACTATGAGAAATCAATTACCATCAACAAAACCTACCTGTCTCTCTCTCTCACCTGTATGCTCCATAAGGTTTGATGTTTGTGTATTTTAATCCTATACCATTCCAGACAAATGGCTGTCCAATCTCTTCTTAAAAATCTCCAGTGTTAGAACACCAACGATGAGGCAAGTTGTTCCATTGATTAATTGCTTTAACTTTCAGGAAATTTGTCCTTAGTTCTAGGTTGGTTCTCTCCTTGATTAGTTTCCATCCATTGCTTCTTGTTCTGCCTTCAGGTGCTTTGGAGAATAGGTTGACCCCCTCTTCTTTCTGGAAACCCTTTAGACATTGGAACACTGCTATCATGTCACCTCTAATCATTCTTTTCATTAAACTAGACATATCCAATTCCTGCAACCATTCCTCATTTGTTTTACCTCCAATCCCCTAATCATCCTTTACAGCCAAAGAAACTAGGATTGTTCCTTCTTAGTCTCTTGCCCCACCCACTATCCATGGGCTATGCTGTCTCTTATCTGACTATTCCTTAGGCAGCAGCTCTTCCCGTCTTCCAAAGTCATTCCCACATACCATTTGAGTGGCATCATTAGGAGATATTTTTTTATTACAATGATTATTATGATTTATTCTTATGTTTCTCCATGCTCAATAGGAACCACTCAGAGCTATTTTGAATTAAGTGTGGTATAAAAGAAAATAATCCACCAAACAAATTTATTGCTTATTTCCTGCAAAAAGATGCAAATGTTTAATGCCATAACCACCCCCCCCCATTATGTTACCACCCGTTGATAGGGCTCTCAACTTGGGCGTCCTCCTGGATTCACAGCTCAGTTTAGAAGATCATATAGGAGCCGTGACCAGGGGGGCTTTTGCCCAGGTTCGCCTGGTGCGCCAGTTGCGACCCTATCTGCACCGAGATGCCCTACGCACAGTCACTCATGCACTCGTGACCTCCCGTTTAGACTACTGCAACGCTCTCTACATGGGGCTGCCCTTAAGGACAACTCGGAGGCTTCAACTGGTGCAGAATGCGGCCGTGCGAGTTGTGATGGGGGCTTCCCGATACTCCCATGTAACACCTTTACTCCGCGAGCTGCATTGGCTTCCGGTTGCCCTTCGGGTGAGATTCAAGGTGCTGGTGATGACCTATAAAGCCCTTAATGGCTTGGGTCCGGGTTATCTGAATACCTGCTGCCGGCATCAAGCTCCCTTCGTCCCGTGCACTCCCACAGGGAGGGCCTTCTCAAGATACCACCGGTTAGGGAATGCCGGAGGGTTATTCCTAGGGGAAGAGCATTCTCTGTGGGCGCGCCTGCCCTTTGGAATGATCTACCCGTGGAACGAAATCTGCGTTCGTTTCACCGGGACCTGAAAACCTGGTTTTTCGATCTATCAGGCCTCGACTGAAGGGGTTTTAGCTTTTTAAATGTTTTAATTGGGCTTAATTAATTTAATGTATTTTAATTCTATATTATTTTTATATTGTATTTTATTCTGCCCTGTAAACCGCCCTGAGTCCTTTGGGAATAGAAATTTAATTAAAATAAAAAAATAAAAAAATAAAATAACCTTTCTTTCTCCATACTCCCCCCTGATTAAATACAAGGCTGTGCTGCCATGTATTGTACTGTGCTGTGCTTAGTGGCCTTGAAACCCAATAGTTGTGAGTGCTTATATAACTATCAAGTCTGGCCAAGGAATTGCTGACTTCCACCCTCCTTCTTACAGTGTGTGTGGATTTTAAACTCAACTCTTTTCCTGAAATGCAGGCTATGTGAACTTTCACTGTTTTCAGTTTTTTGTTTTTAAATCTTAAAATCTGGATGTTTTTTCATGAAATTCACACTGTGAGATCATCTTATGTTAGGAAAGTATGTGATGGTTCCTACTCAGAAGTTGACTGTGCAAATGTGCTGTAATAAAATCCAAGAAAATTAACAGTCAATGATTTACAGTAAATCTCTGGAGTACAGAAGGCTTGCCTGAGACAGGAAAAGCAAACACTTATGGGCTACATTATAATGATGGCTTATACTAATTAAACTGCAGAAGGAATGCTTAATTTATGCCTTGCCATCAAATGAATGGTGGGGGGAACACCCCCTTGGTTCAAGCTTTGCCTTATTAAGAGGATTTACTCATTATTATTGTAATAAAATCTATTTTTGAATGTAAGTAGAGAAAGTAAGGACTTTCAGTGTCTTGCCTCTTGTTGCTGTGTCATTTGGGATCTCAGCCTCAGTTCAATGTACTGTTTGCAATTAGGTTAATTAGAACATTATCTCAAAGTGCAGTGCTATTCAGGAGTATGGGGGAAAGAATATATTTTCACTGGCTACCTCTGGCTACCTAATAAATGATTTTTGGTTGAAAATTATTTTCCAATTATATTGAATATCTATTTCTCTCAGGGATGGATGGCATTTAAATATAAAACAACTAGAAAACTCTACTAAACAGAGAAATTGAACTCTTATTCCACTCCTAAGGCCAAAATAGATGGGATGAAGAAAGTCCATCACTGGATTGTTTGATGTAGTTTTCCCACTGAAACAGACATTTTGATTTCATCAAAGGTAGATAGGAGGGGGGCGGGGGGACTCTGCTTAGAAGCCCTACATAACCATAAGCAAACTAAGTCTGCTTGTGGCTACATAGGGATTCTAGGCTGGTTCATTCTAGGGGTGGGACATTGACTAAAAACCACAGTCCTCTCCTTTTAGCTGAGAAGAAGCGGTTTGGGTCTGGATGGGGAGGAACAGACTTCAACTCAACCCTGACAAGACTGAGTGGCTGTGCATACTGGCATACCGGGATATTCAGAATATTCCATCTCTTTCTATGGGGGGTGAGTTATTACCCCCCGTAGATAGGGCTCACAACTTGAGAGTCCTCCTAGATTCACGGCTTACTTTGGAAGATCACATGGTGGCCGTGACTAGGGGGGCCTTCGCCCAGGTTCTCCTGGTGCGCCAGTTGCAGCCCTATCTAGACTGGGATGCCCTGTGTATGGTCACTCATGCGCTCGTGACCTCTCGTTTGGACTACTGCAATGCTCTCTACATGGGGCTGCCCTTGAGGACCACTCGGAGGCTCCAACTGGTACAGAATGCAGCCGCAAGAGTCGTGTTGGGAGTCTCCCAATACTCCCATGTTACACCTCTACTCCGTGAGCTGCATTGGCTCCCAGTTGTCTTCTGAGTGAGATTCAAGGTACTGGTAATGGTGTTCAAGGCCCTACATGGCATGGGTCCAGAGTATCTTAGGGAGCACCTGCTGCCAGCATCAACTTCCCTCTGCCCTGTGTGTTCCCACAGAGAGGGCCTCCTCAGGGTGCCACCGATCAGAGAATGTCGTTTGGTGGCCCCCAGGGGGAGGTCCTTCTCTGTGGGCGCCCTGGAATTATGGAATCGGTTTCCGGTTGAGCTCCGGATGGCGCCCGACCTCCGCTTCTTCCGACGCGATCTGAAAACGGATTTATTTGAACAAGCCGGCTTGGCCTGATGGGGGATGGGTTGGGTTTTTTATTGTTCTTAATATTTGTATTTATTGTTTTTACCTTGGGCATTATGTTTAATTCCTTTTAACTTTTGTATTTTTGTATTTTATACATTTGCCCTGTTCACCGCCCTGAGTCCTTCGGGAGAAGGGCGGTATATAAATAAAATTATTATTATTATTATTATTATTATTATTATTATTATTATTATTATTATTATTATTATTATTATTATTATTATTATTTGATGATTTCATGGTGCACATTCTCAACATATCAAGGAAGCTGATGTGGGAACATTTTAATAACTCACTAGAGGCTCTCATTGCATGACTTCGCTATTCTTGTCAGGACCAGGCCCAGAGATGGAACACCAAAATCCCATGGAGTTTAATCCTTTATTTGTGACTACTTAATAGGCAGAATTTTGCCAGAGAAAAGCTATAACATACTAGATACTGTATATACTGAAGGTTTCTGGGGTGGGGCTTCCCTAACCGATTCCTCTTCCCCCATATAGTTTGGGATTGCTCAGTATCTTAATCTAGGCTCCTTTCTGGGAAGACTCTGTGTTATCAAAACTCTCCACCACTACTCTTACTCTTACAGCTACAAACTAGACTTTTTTTTTAAGAGTCTGACTATAAAATAGATTCTATAATTCCCAAACACAAACCTGGAAATACAGAATTGCAAAATCAAATGAGAATTCTGCAGCATTGATTCTGCAGCAATATACTATGTTGCTTCCAAAAATGGTCTAATAGCAGAAGGCCAGTCATGACTGAACGATTTCCCAGCTAATAATAGCATTGCATGACGAAAAAGTATCTCAGTTAAATCTCACATCTTTTCACTAACACTTTAAAAGACCTTTTTTACCTCTGTGAATTTATCTACTATCACTACAGTATGAATGCCTTATCCGTTATACCTCTAATGAAACACTGGAACTTTGTCAGGCTATTTTGCAGAAAATCATTCTCTAGTTTACAATCTTTTAGTGATGGGGAACAGCAGATGGGTACATTTGTGGCAGCAAGAATTGCAATGGCTACAACAGGATAATGCATACAAACTGGAATATTCTTTTTGTTTTCCTGCATTTTACAGGAAAATAATATTGGATAAATATTAGTTGTTAAAGTTATGTTTAAGATTTCTATAATTATTAGCTTGTTTCCTTAAAAGAGTAGAAAAACATGGATGCACTTATCATATTGACAATTAGAGGTTGGTCTGAGAGTGTTCAGCTGATTGTGAGTTTTCCTCAAGCTGATTTTTGATTCTGATTTTATAAGAATTTATATTTTGTATCTCAGCAATGACGTCAGTTTGTGCCAGTTTCATGATCATTGATGCAGTAGGGTTGTTACTTTTGGAAGAAGTACTTGTACAAGAAATGCCCCTTAAGAAACACCAGATGGATTTTTTCTTTCTCTCATATACTCCTGGTAACAGTCCAATAACACCTATTATTTTCAAGAGCTGCTTATCATTCCCCAAGAAAAATAAAATGAATGGCTTCCCGATCATTCAAATTAAATCATCTAGGAATTATCATTTGAATTCAAAGTGCTGTTGCTATAATTACATGCTGCATTAACTATGTTCACGAGTAAAGAAATAAAACACATTACTAAAAAAGAAGGAAGTGAACACAATTAGCATTGTGGTGTAAATATTAAAATGGAAGGATAGTAATATAAAATTCCCTGAAATAATAATCAAGATATCCTGTCCATCAATCTGAAAAACAAAGACAGCATTTATTTTTCAAACAAAATACAATAAAGAATCCCATAAAGCTAGAAAAGCTCCATTTCATATTATATGGTATAAGGCAGGGGTCTTCAAACTTGGCCATTTTATGACTTGTGGACTTCAACTCCCAGAATTCCTCAGGCAGTGTGCCTGGCTAATGACAGTGCCAGATGATGATTCCCTCAGGTCAGATGGCACTCAACATACATAAGGAAAAAAGCTGGCTATCTTTAGGAGTAATAATGGTGTTTATGACAAGCTTAGATTTAATACTTTGGGATATCTGTTTGCTAATGGCTGACATGCAGGAAAAGAAAATTTGAGATTGCAAAGATAGAATTACAGTGGAAAGCATGAATATAAGAAAACTCAACAAGGGAAATATGAAGTGACTTAACTACACAATGTCATCTTGTGTAACAGAGAGCTGAAATGGAATGGAATTGATACTTCTAATCAGAAAACTATACCTTTTATTTATTTATTTTATTTATTTATTTATTTAATTTATATACCGCCCTTCTCTCAAGAGACTCAGGGCGGTTAACAGGGCAATATGTAAAAGACAGATACAAAAGTTAAAATTATTAAAACATGATTAAACAATGCCCATAGTACAAATTTAAAATTAAAGTCATAATAACAAACCCACCCCATCCCATCAGGCCAGGCCCGCTTCCTTAAAGAGATGGGTTTTAAGGTCGCGCCGGAAGGAGCGGAGGTCGGGCGCCATCCGGAGCTCTACCGGAAGATGGTTCCATAAGTCCGGTGCACCCACAGAGAACGCTCTCCCCCTGGGGGCCACCAGTCGGCATTCTTTGACCGGCGGCACCCTGAGGAGGCCCTCTCTGTGGGAGCGTACTGGGCGGAGGGAAGTTGACGCCGGCTGCAGGTGCTCCCCAAGGTATTCTGGACCCATGCCATGGAGGGCTTTGTAGGTCATTACCAACACCTTGAACCTCACCCGGAAGACAACTGGCAACCAATGCACCAATTTTATGGCTTGGGACTCAAAAGAAAAGAAGAAATGTGTTGCTTCCATAGTCACAAAGGATGCAGCAAAGACAGCACTTAGATACAAAGAAGTTAGTGACAAAATAATGTAAGTTTGATCTTTAATATGATAGTTATTTAAATTTATACTCCAACCGCTGATGTAATAAAAATGTAGAAGAAAAGAATCCTGGTGAGTTTCATGTCCAATATGAAAACAATAAAAATGTGAAAAGAGACGATCTGCTTATGATTGGGGTCTAAAATATCAATACTGGAATTATTTACAGAGGAAAATAGAATAGACAGAAAGAAATGAAACGAGTGAAACGCTTCTAGGTTTCTGTCAATCCCATGACTTCATTGCTAAAACAATCTTCAAACCAACAAAATGATGCCTACATTCATGAACAGTACCAAACCAAGCACACAGAAATCAAATTACGTATATTATTGGTACAAGAAGATAAAGAAATCAGATATAACAGTAAATCTGTGACCAGGATATAACTGTCAAACACATAACAAACTGCTCATATGCAAGCTTCAGATCAGGTTAAAGTGGCAAAACAAAGTTATCAGTTTACATGGTCTTTATAGAAACTTCAGGTTTCTTTTTGAACTTGATTTAATATTTATCATTGTTTTTGTGTGTGTATGTTTTAGTTTGGTATCCTGGCCAGAGTTTACTGGAGTTGGGCAGCCAATGAATATAAATAACTAAATAAATATATGACACTTTTAGAAATAGGATCATGATTTTCTGAGGGAGAGAAGTTGAGACTGTTATCTGCATTTAGGAAAGGTAGCTGCAATCAGGCAGAATTTTTCCCCACAGGAAAATATGTTTTAATCTACTCAGGTATTTTAATTTATTGAATTACCTTTCTGAGTGTATATTTTAAAAAATAGTTGATTATCCACCTTATTGCTTGAGTAATACCTAAGAATATTAAAAATAACAATAATAATCTGAGTTAATGCAAAAGCCTACTTAGTGCAATATTTTGTTCTCTGGATGATAAAGTAAATCCATAAGGGAACTCACAAGCAGAATATTAGCTCACTTATAATATCCCACTCATATTCTCCTGCAGCAAATATTGGGAACTATGAAAGATAATACATAGGCTTGATAAATAACTTCCCATCAGCATTTTTATAGTACCATACTTTTAATTTTGAATCTTCATGTTTTGAATACTGCCTGAAATCTGTTTCGGACTCAGGGAGTTTAAACAATTTCCAATTACCCAAATAAAATTAATGATTATTATGAAACCCTTAAGCATTTACAAATGTCTGTGACAATAGAGTGTATTTGTCTATATGCCCAAGTCATACCTGCAAGGATCTTGTGCCAACAGACTTTGGTGATGTATTAGGATATTGATCATTAACATTCTTCTGGTTTGTTTTTTAACCCATGTTACAAAGGTTAAAAGTGTGTTGCTTAAGTGAGGTACAACTAAAGTGAAGGAAGGAAGGAAGGAAGGAAGGAAGGAAGGAAGGAAGGAAGGAAGGAAGGAAGGAAGGAAGGAAGGAAAGAGGGGAGGGAGGGAGATAACATTAAGGAGAGAATTTGAGGATATTAGGTGTTGCTAGAGACATGAACAAAAAGAAAAACAAAAGGAAAAAAATAGAACATGAAGTTCTGTATGTGCTTTCATCTATTGGATCAATCATGTATATTATACTGTACACATTAACTAGGGAGATGTCTACAACAATATGGTAGATTTTCACCTCTGGGGAAAAAATGTACCTTCAGTACATTTTTTATCTTCAGTCTAAAGTTATATAGATGATTATTTGCACTTTTTCTAGATTTCTTTTCCCTCAGCTATTGAATAATGCTTATAAATATCTTCCTATTTATTCTCAAAGATGTACATTATTTTCATGTATCAAAATCAAAACATGCATTTAATTATAAATGCTAAACATTTTAAAAGAGGTAAAGAAAATAAATAGGCCTTGAAACAGAAACAGATGCAGGTTCTGCTAAGTTCCCACCATTAGTATCAACACTTATAATTAGCTAATAGCATAATAGCACATATCTAATATTAACAAAAACTAGTTTTGGGCTAAACTAAACAATACACAAAGTAGTCTTGTCCAGCTTCACTTTCTAATTATAAATTCTTAATTATAAGCATGTGGTAGACCCATCTGTTGTTATGTTCCCAGCCTATGAATCATCCTCAGATGAGTAGGAAGAACTATATTGGCTACCAGAAAGGTAGGCAAAGCCATAACATGTTAAAGCAGAATTATGTTCCATTTCCTGCCTTTGTTGACTATGAGTATGTTTTGGGGTAGGAGCAGGGAGACAACCTTTGAAGGATAGTAGCAATAGAATTTGCATCCTAGTAAAATCCTGTATAAATAGATTATTATTTTTTACAAAAAATGTATTGAAATTCAGCCTTAACCTTTTGGCTTATACAATCACATAACTAGATCACCTCTCATGGCACTCTAGAAAGTTGAGAAACAAAATTGTTTTTTCAATACTCAAACATTAATCACCCATTTGACTGAAAACACTTGTGGTTTAATATGTAAGTAATCACTCTTATATAGCCTTTTTCAAGTGCAAAAGTTTCACCATAATAGGATGACTCTACCTGGTGGAAGACTTCAGTATTTACTTTAGCTGATAGGAACAGAAAGATGTAGTGTCAACCTCCAGCTCAAATATTCAAATAAATTCCAGGATTTCTTTCATTTTTCGAAAATATTACTGTGTTATTGAATACATGACAAAGAAACACAAAGGAAGACTAACTCTAAAATCCCAAGATATCAAACCAAAGCATACAATAACTTTATGATGATAACTTTATTGTCACTTTGAATGTACACCAATCGGCATACATCAAAATGAAATTTTGTTGCATACAGCTCTCAAAGGGTCACCACCTCCGATATATACTTCTTGTTCGTGGCCCGCTCAAATTTCACATTGTCCATTTTAGTCTCTAGGGAGTGAACAATGGCACACAGGACAGATGGAAATGGGGCTCCATGTGGATTAGCCCTCAAATTTGCATGTATTCTGACAACCTCGCCTTCTTTCCTTTTTCTGATCCTGACTCTTCACCTTTTCCTTAAAGAGGCCTTGCTTCTTTTCGCCCCTGGAGCACGCTGCTGCTGCCACCAACTCCTCCAAAAGCCCCACTCCCTTCCTCTGGGCCTGCCGACAGCCTCATCCAGTTCCTTCACTCCATAAGCTCCAGGTCCTCTCCTCCTCTGCCTCCTCTGGAAACAGCCCTGATTTATCACTGGGCCAGCAGTCAGAACTTGCTGCTGGTAGAACAAATTCAAACAGCACCAACGACTTTTAACGGTTGCACCAATGACTTTTAACGGTCTCACCAACAGTTCCAAAACCACTAGAAACTCGCCAGGCCAGCAAAGATTGTCGTTCGTATGTCAAATGTTACCTTAGTTCCACCATGTTGCTCAAACACATTAAAATCTTCCTGATCATGTGGCCTATAGCCCTTACTATCCCTCCCAAAACTATTTGCCTTCAAGAGCCAATGCAGCCGCAGCCATTCCAGGCGTCGCCATCTTAGATCTGATGTTACTGATATTGTGGGGAGAATCCAGAGAAAGAAATATTTTTGGAAATATTAAAAAGGCAGAATATATTTCCCCAAAGGAATAATGGAGAAGATCTTTAAAAAGGACAGAAACCATACCCCAGAAATCAGCCCAGCCCCTAGGCAGAAGCCAGCTTTTAGAAATGCAAATTCAATAATCCATTCAGAAAGGTTGGAGCCTTCCAGTTAGAAACCGAAGAAATTAGGAAGACAAAAACCCTTAAAATCTACATACCCCACCCAAACTCTAAGACAGGACGTAATAAGTGTTAGATACTGGGTTCATTGCTTGATTGACGAGACGAGGCGAGTGAGTTCAGCAACTGAACTCTGAGTTGCAGGAACTGAACTGAGAAATAGGGCTGTGAATGCAGCAATTTATACCCTGACCTCTAGGCGGCAGCCAATAGGTTTAAAGCAAGCTATTGACACCCTAGAGGCAGCCAATGGCAGCACTGGAGGTGGGTTGTCTGAGGAGCTGGGAGCCATTAGCCAGCTTCCCTGTTTGCGCAACCTTCCAGCAATTAACCCCACGTGATATTCCTTAGCAAGACAAAGCCCAATACATTACAATAGGATTAACCCACCAATACCAAAAGGGCACATTCAGACTCAGGTCAAAGTACGTGAAACAGGAAATCTAAAGCCTGAAACAGGAACAGGAAACAACCTCAAGAGCCCCAGAAGGTATAAAAGCCAACCACTCTACTCGATGTGGTCAGTTGTTTTTTTTTCCAGAGCCATCTTTCTGTGTGGCTCTCCTCCTCAATAAACTACAACCTTCTTTCTAAAGCAGTCTCCATGTTGCTTGTTCCCTGGACCCTGATGAAGATTTTTCTTTCAACAATATAACAATGACATTCCCAGCCCAACCTTCCAAGTTCATGGAAACATCCCCTTGTTGTTTTGAGAACCTTCTGTTATCTTCTTCCCCATGTTAGAATGTCCTTGAAAAGTTTCCAACTATCTGTGATTTAACAAATGTCTACAGAACTGGAGAGGTTTTGTTTCTCTAACTAACCCATTCAAAGCCTCATTTCTCTTCCCCCCTCCCATTCTAATAACAAGATGAAAACAAGACATGTAGCTGTCAAATTTTCAGTCTTGACATGTAACTCCAGGACCTGATATGCCAGACAGTTAATAGTCTTTTAATATTAGCTTCTTTTAAGCTTCCATAAATTAATACATATGTATAAAATTATATTTCACATACATAGGTCTCTCTGTGTGAGAGAGAGTGTGAAATGTAATTTTCTAAGACTTGTTGAAAATATGGAATGCTATTGATCTAATAATAGGCCCACTATATGAACAAGAAAGCTAATTTCAAAGTAGGCTTCTCTGTAGAATGCATAATGTTTTCTGAATTTGGCCTGCAATTATTATATTTGGATTCATTTGAAGTTCATTGCTTCCACCCCAATTTCTACCACCGGAAGGTTAAGGCTTTTTGGATAAAAGTCTGGTGGAATATGCAGAAGATTTTTAAACAGAGGATAAAGTTTTGTCCGCAACTTTTTTTGTTGGGAATAATTGCAGACGTTACAGTTGTGGACACCAAGCTGATGTTGAACTTAATCACGGCGGCAAGACTTTTGATAGGCCAATATTGGAAGAAAGAGGAACTGCCGACCGTAGAAGAGTGGACTTTAAAGGTTTCCGACCTGGCAGAGATGGCGAAGATTTCGGCCTATTTGAAAGATCATTCGCAAGAACGTTATATTATGGAATGGAGAAAATGGATTGAGTTTATCCAGAATAAGTATAGGGTTAAGAAGTTTTATGTAGCATTCGAATAAGTCTTCTTTCGTTTTTTTTTTTCTTTTTTTATTCTAGTTTTTTATATATATTTAATATTGTTAAGGTGTGTCTTATCCTATATAAGCTAGAGAGTGATGGATTTTAGAATTTATAGTTGTTAGTATATGGTTGTTTATGATTGCCTTTTTATATATATATACCTTGTATTTAGCTCTGGGAAGTCGGGGGGGAGGGGGGGTGGAGGGAGAGGGGGAGGGAGGGAGGTTGGGGGGAGGTAGGGGGGTAGTAGGGAGGGGGAAGGGGGGTTTTTTAAAGGAAAACTGTATTTTAAAACTTTTCAATAAAAAATAAATAAATAAATAAATAAATCAGAAACAAACCAACTTACTTCCATGCTTCATATTGGGGACCCAATCAGCAAGCAGACACAAGCATATACAGTCTAATGTGAACTGAATAATAAATAAAAATTAGAAACCAAGGATCTTCATCACTTTTTTCATTGCAGAAAAGCCTGTTACATTGGGGTAAAGCTGGTGGCAGGTTTTGAAACAGATATAAGACTGATTTTTCTTGAAGAAAAGAATCTAATAAAAACTCAGATTTAAAAGAATGACCACATAGTTTGATACCTCTGCTAGAAAGAGAAAAGGAACAACTTAATTAAGGATAATTGTAAAAGAGAGATACTGTAGTATATTGCAATGTTGATTGACAATTTTTGGCATTTGCAAATAGAAATGGCTAAGAAGCCCTGCCAAGAAGATTTGAACATAAAAAAGAAGGCTGATAAACTATAAAGTTGTAATAAATTCACATTCAAGGAATAGTTTATCTTGCCTTTGTACTGGGCTAGGCTTGAAGCTTATGAAACTCTTTTAGGAGCCAAGAGTCAATCTCTAAAGAGTGAATTGTGTACTGTTACCCATCACACATTACTTGCAAAATCCCCCAAAAATCCTTGTCAAAGGCAAGAAAAGTATTGAAGAAACATACCCTTAATAAAATAACAAAGAGCAGTTTTATTTATAAAACAGGGATGTGCTATTATGAGATTAATGGAATATAGGTTCACGAACAACGAGACAGGCTTTCCATATAAAGGCGTCGCTGCTTAAAAAAAAGAGAATAATACAGAGTGAAAGATTTGATGACTTAATTGAAATTCTGAGGATTTGACACTTCATAGCTCAGTGGTTCAGCTCATACCTTTCAGTTTTGATACACACTCAACCCCTGACATTTCCAACTAAAAGATCACACAACTGGAAAAAAACAACTACAAGCTCCTTTGTGCAACATTGAATTGCTTTGTGAACCTCAGTGTATTTGTTGCCACCACACCACAATGTAGTTACTTTCCATAAATGTGTGAAATGACAGCTACTGACTACAAATTACTAACCATAGATTACTAACTGCAAACTATAAATTAATAACAAATGATCTTTACTGAAACTATAAATTAATAACAAATAATCTTTACTGAAGATTATTCATGGATATCCTTTCTGATAATGATTAACAATAGATCAATTAAGAATGTACAAATGAATTTTACTGAGAAAGTTATATGTTCTGAGCTTTGGATCCTTGTACTGAATGATATGGAATAATATAGGAAGCAAGCAGAAGCAAATGGGTTAACAGAGTTCCAAAGAGAGAGGAAACAGAGTGCAGAAAACAAGCAAACAAACAAGTATTGCACATTATACCTCTGTTCGTCTTACTCAACAGGATAACAAAGCTTTTGGAGCTGTGTCCTCAACAATATTGAAGGGATGAGAGAATACTATACATTTCTTGTAGCCTACCAGAGTTTACCAAAGGAACTACTGATTATCATATATAACTTAGGTTAGAAAAAATATATATCCCATGCCATAACAGATTAATGCAATCAGAACAGTAAATGGAATTAACAATAAGAGGGTTGCATATATCTTTCTAGACAATTTCTGTTGCTAAGTGAGACATTTGTTACGTGAGTTTTGCCCCACGTTATGACCTTTCTTGCCACAATTGTTAAGTGAATCACTGATGAATGAACCTTTATTGTCAAAGTGCAATCATGTATACATTGAGATTGGCTGAGCCTCCCTTCGTGCCCCCACCCCCAACTTACAGTGACACAAACCCTCCATCTTATTACACCATGTGAACTAATTGCACAACACACCGGCTTCACAAGTCAATCATGCATAAAGTTTATAAAATTATATCCCGTTCAAAAGCCTAACAGTCTATGGATAAAAGCTGTTCTTCAGCCTGTTGGTACGGCTGGCTATACTCCTATATCTACTACCCAATGGTAGGAGAGTAAAGAGATACCGTCCAGGGTGTGAGTCATCCCTGAGAATTTTCCTCACTCTTCCAAGGCAGCGAGCCCTGGCAATGTCATCCAGTGGTGTCAGGGGACAGCCCACAATGTCTTGTGCTATGCTCACCACCCTCTATAATGCTTTCTTATGCACAGCTGTCAGACCAGCATACCAAACCACAATACAGTACGAGAGGACACTCTCTATAGTAGACTGGTAAAAGAGGGTCATTAGCCGTTGTTCTACCCTGTTCTTCCACAAGACTCTGAGAAAGTGAAGTCTCTGTTGGGCCTTTCTGGACACCTGGGTTGTATTAACTTTCCAGGTAAGATCTTCACAGAGGTAGACTCCCAGAAATTTAAAGGAGGAAACTCTCCACACAGTCCTCCCCGATGTAAAGTGGGGCAGATTCCTCCTTTTTCCTCTGGAAGTCTAGCACCATCTCTTTCGTCTTGCCGATGTTCAGTTGAAAGTTGTTGTTACAACACCATATGGATAGTTTTTGTACCTCTGCCCTGTATGCTGTCTCATCTCCACCTGTAATAAGACCCACCTGTTGATAAGTTAGTAACCCAGTTGTTAAGTGAATCTGGCTTCCCCATTGACTTTGTCAGAAGGCCACAAAAGGTGATCACATGACCTTGGGACACAGCAACAGTCATAAATATGAAACAGCTGCCAAGCAGCTGAATTTTGATCATGTGACCATGGAGATGCTGTAAATATCGTTAAGTGTGAAAAACGGTCATAAGTCACTTTTTTTCAATGCCATTGTATAGCTTGGAATGGTCACTAAACAAACTGTTGTAAATCAAGGATTACCTGTATTCAAAGTGGTATTTCGAAACCTCAATCCAATCCATTTTAGAAAATAATTTGTTTGTTGATGCGCCGAGACATATTTATCCATTTATTTAGGATGTACTATTGTATCTGCTGTACATACAATTGAGTCTGACAATTTTTTACTTGTCAGCATTTTAAAATATAACAGAAGAAATCAGAATAGTATATTGACAGCTTTCTGATGTCTGGATCATAAGAGAGGTAGCAGTTCAATGGGATAGATGTATTAAGTTGGTGATGGATTTCTGCATTACTATGAGCACTGGGTACATCAGAACTGTTGTTTTGATATCTGCTAGTTTTTTTTTCCTCATATTAATCAGTTTTGTTTTTATAGATTCAACTTTCTTCCATGAAATGTGCTTGGGCACTTTGCTTTCAGCATGGCTGGCAGATTTACCGCTTTTGGATCATAAGTTTTAATGGTTCTAATTTGCAGGTTCATGAACATTTGTCACTATCCCAGTGATGTGTCACAGATTAACTTGTCCTTAAAAACTCTGACAGTTTGGAAGTGATGAGTCTGACATAGGAATTTGCTCATTTGTGAGAGTCTATTCCATCTATGGGCAATTAGGAGTAGCTTTTTCTGTAACACCAAGGCAGTAGATGCTGCCACAAGTACTTCTGGATGCCCTGTTGATGCTGTAGGAAAGGCTGCCAAAATACCAACATGGCCAGTTTCTGCTGCCAATTTAACTTGCCATGATTGCCATGGAAGATTTGCAGGCCAAGGGCTTGCTGCAGACAAAAGGCAAATCTCACGGAAAAGCAGAGTAATGTAGTTACAGGCAATACATCTGGAAGGTGCTAAAGTAAGACTTGTTTGAGGAGGTTATCTCTGATACTTTCCTGCTTCCTTGCTTTGGATAATGGTTTGGAGCTTTGGAGAGTTGGGGAAGAACCTATCTTGTTACTTGCTTCTGTAGTGTCATATTTGTTGGAGGTGAAAGGGATCCTGAAGCTGTAAATCTGTTACTCATGTTTTGTGTTATCTCAGACTTCTCTAATGTACACTTAGATTGTATGCTAACCTTCTTCAGTTTAGCATTTTATTTATTTATTTATTTATTTTATTTGATTTATATACCACCCTTTTCCCGAAGGATTCAGGGCAGTGTACAGGGCAAATTCACTCCACTTCAAATGTCAAAGGAATCTGAAGTTAAGCCATCAAAAACAACAGTGCCCTTCATTTCCTCATGAAAGGACCTGATGATGATTTTTCAGATGTGTTGCCCATATTGATACTTGAAAATATATACAACACTTCTAGATATTATCAGTAGAGAAATATTGCTGTAAACCTGCAGGAAACAAGAGCTTTGGAAGCTCTGGAAATTGTCGTATACCCTGTTGTGCAGTAAGAACTATAATAAGGTATATACAGTGTGCTAATTAGGCTGTTTCCTTTCAAGATATACAATTTTCAGCAGAAAATAATAATAAAAAAAATAAGTAATCATGAACTAAGGACCCAAAATAAGGAAGAGAGAAGAAACAACAATAAAAGTTGTTTACAGCAACATTATTCACTATACCACAGGTCGGCAACCCGCGGCTCCGGAGCCGCATGCGGCTCTTTGAGCCGTCTCTTGCAGCTCCCAGCCGCCCGGTGTGCGCGCACCTCTTCGAACGGGCAGTGGTGCGCGCGCACCTCTCCAAATGGAGAGTGGCACCACCCGTTTGGAGAGGTGCGCGTGCATCTCCCCGAATGGGTGGAGGTGCGCGTGCACCTCCCCAAACCTTTGGAGAGATGCGCGCGTACCTCCGTGCGAAGGGGCAGTGGCGCCGCTCTTTGAGGAAGCTGCCGCGGCCCGTCTGCGAAGCTGCCGAAAGCGGCAGCTTCGCAGACGGGCCGCAGCAGCTTCCTCAAAGAGCGGCATCGCTGCCCATTCGTGCGGAGGTACGCGCGCACCTCCCCAAAGATTTGGGGAGGTGCGCGCGCACCTCTGGTCGTTCGGAGAGGTGCGCGCGCACCTCTCAGAATGGGCAGGGGTGCCGCTCTTTGAGGAAGCTGCCACGGCCCATCTGCGAAGCTGCCGAAAGCGGCAGCTTTGCAGACGGGCCATCGCCGTCGGGCAACCGGGAACCGGTTCCATCTCACTTTTTTAAAAAATGGCAGCCGCGTGCTCCGCGCATGCGCAAAAAACCTTTTTGCGCATGCACGTGCATGGACACGCGGCTCCCACTTTTTTTAATTTGTGATGGAACCGGTTCCCAGTGGCTCTTTTCCTTTTTTATGTTGCCGACCCCTGCACTATACCTTTCTGTCCACTATACCTTTCTATACACCATTTCATATACTATCTTTAACTCTTCAAACTTTTCATCCCAATCCAAACTGTCTCCATGTTTTCTTTCCATTTACCCACTCACTGCTCTTTGTATGTTTGTTTTACAATGTAATCCTCATATTGCCTGTCCCCAGCGAAACACACACAAGCACATAGAAAGCTGATTGCAAATTTTACTGGTAAGTTTTTGAAGTAAATAAACAATTAGAAAGAAAATGTGAGTGCAAACAGAGAAAAACAACATTTTCCAAAAAGGACAGCAAGTTCACCTTAAAGAATTCCAGGCTGAAACACTGAACACAAGAGAGGTCAAACAAAGTCCAAGAGTTCAAAAACTGTAGAACAGTCATCAAACAATCCAGGTCCAAAGTCAAAGTCATGACATTTCAAATTGGGAATCAAGACCCTTGGAGTCTGGGTTAACGAACAACTGTTGCCCATGGAATGGCTTAAATAGAAGCAACACTTAAATAGGTCATTTGGAAATTCGATTCTTGTAAGGAGCCTCACAGAATGTCTTTCCTCTGCTCTACTCTCTTTGTAATGAGCCCTTACCCTGGGAGAGTACAGAGAAGAGCAACAAAGATGATTGGGGGACTGGAGGCTAAAACATAGAGGGAACGGTTGCTGGAATTGGGTATGTGTAGTTTAACGAAGAGAAGGGTGAGGGGTGACATGATATCAGTGTTCCAGTATCTCAGGGGCTTCCACAAAGAAGAGGGAGTCAAGCTATTCTCCAAAGCACCTGAAAGCAGGACAAGAAGCAATGGATGGAAACTAATCAAGCAGAGAAGCAACCTAGAACTAAGGAGAAACTTCCTGACAGTTAGAACAACTAACCAGTGGAACAACCTGCCTCCAGAAGTGGTGAATGCTCCAACACTGGAAGTTTTTAAGAAGAGACTGGCCAGCCATTTGTCTGAAATGGTATAGGGTTTCCTGCCTGAGCAGGGGGTTGGACTAGATGACCTCCAAGGTCCCTTCCTACTACTACTACTACTACTACTACTACTACTACTACTACTACTATTATTATTATTATTATTTTATTATTATTATTATTATTATTATTATTATTATTATTATTATTATTATTATTATTATTATTATTATTATTATTATTAGCCTATAAGTGTGCTTAATGGCATGTCTTATTTAACTGCTCAGTTTTGTACCATTAATACATACCTTTGTCAATTTTTTTGTATATAATTGTATATAATTCTGGAGGGTTCATATTTTGAGACTGTATACTTTATTATCAAAGATATGCAATACAGGCTCATTACAAAAAATGATAATAACAAAGCAGTTTGTTAATTTGAATTAAAAACAGCAGTGAGGTGGAATTCTTAATGTCTCTATCCTATGTTCCTCCTTCACTATAAATCACCCTGAAGCCACACTGGGATGAATGCATATTTTCATGGAAGAAACAGCAAGAAGCAGATAATCTATACCTTGTTCTCTTCTACAGTATCCATCCACCTACTCAGGTGACTTCTATTCTTACAATTTACATTCCCTTTCCTTTCCTTTCCTTTCCTTTCCTTTCCTTTCCTTTCCTTTCCTTTCCTTTCCTTTCCTTTCCTTTCCTTTCCTTTCCTTTCCTTTCCTTTCCTTTCCTTTCCTTTCCTTTCCTTTCCTTTCCTTCTCTTCTCTTCTCTTCTCTTCTCTTCTCTTCTCTTCTCTTCTCTTCTCTTCTCTTCTCTTCTCTTCTCTTCTCTTCTCTTCTCCTCTCCTCTCCTCTCCTCTCCTCTCCTCTCCTCTCCTCTTCTCCCCTCCCCTCCCCTCTCCTCCCCTCCCCCTCCCCTTCCCTTATTTCATTCTTTTTCCAAACTTTTGCTTTCTGTGTTGATGATTTCCAACTGTTCTAAATCTTTTTTTTACTTAATCCTGCTTCATTGTTTATTTGCACTCTCTGAAAATAATTTATTACTAACTTTTTAAGCAATTAAAATATTATCAATATAGTTTTCCGTACATCCATTCATTCCTACCTTTTGCCCTTGTGTGCAACATTTATCAACTGTTCTCTTTTTCCTCACTGAGTGATGAGCATTTTGTATTAGTATATTAGAGGGTGTCACTGGACACACTGAGGAAAAATTGTAGGCGGTCCAGGTCTGGATGGGGAGAAACAGGCTTTGTCTCAATCCTGCCAAGACTGAGTGGCTGTGCATACTGGCATCTCAGGTTAACCAGTTTGTTCCATCATTAAGGATGGGGGGGTGAGGTGTTACCCCCCGTTGATAGGGCTCGCAACTTGGGCGTCCTCCTGGATTCACAGCTCAATTTTGAAGATCACATAGGATCAGTGACCAGAGGGGCTTTTGCCCAGGTTCACCTGGTGCGCCAGTTGCGACCCTATCTGGACCGAGATGCCCTATGCACAGTCAACCATGCACTCATGACCTCCTGGTTAAACTACTGCAACGCTCTCTATATGGGGCTGCCCTCGAGGACCACTCGGAGGCTTCAGCTGGTGCAGAATGCTGCTGCGCAAGTTGTGATGGGGGTTCCTGATACTCCCATGTAACACCTCTACTCCGCAAGCTGCATTGGCTTCCAGTTGCCCTCCGGGTGAGATTCAAGGTGCTGGTGATAACCTATAAAGCCCTAAATGGCTTGGGCCTGGGATATTTGAGGGAACACCTGCTGCCGGCATCAAGTTCCCTTCATCCTGTGCGCTCCCACATGGAGGGCCTTCTCAGGGTGCCGGCGGTAAAAGACTGCCGGCGGATAACACCCAGGGGGAGGGCCTTCTCAGTGGGTGCGCCTACCCTTTGGAACCAGCTGCCCGTGGAGCTTAGGACTGCCCCCAACCTTCGGTCATTCTGCCGGGACCTGAAGACCTGGCTCTTTGAGCTTTCCGGCCCAGGCTGAGAGTTTTTAATTGGGTTTTATATTTTTCAGGGATCAAATTTAATTATTTTTAACTGTTTTTATCTTTTGTATTGTATTGACGTTTTTAAATGCTTTGTAAACCGCCCTGAGTCCTATGGGAGAAGGGCGGTATATAAATCCAATAAACTTAAACTTAACTTAGAATATAAAAGTTCGATGAATCATCATCATATTACTGATTTTTAAAAGGTTTTTATCCTGCTTTTTTCATATACAACTCAAAGAAGTGACCATGCCAATATTCTTTCTTCATCCTACCTTCACAATAACAGAGTTGGGCTGAGAGACAGGGAGAGTATGTGTGTGTGACTGACCCAAAGTCAACTTGCTGGGGTTTTCATGCATAAAACTCACAGTCTCCTGGTTTCTAGGCCAAGAACCTTAACCACTACACTAAACTGGTTCTTCTTGGTTTAATTGTAATCTCCCCCTATGTGTTGTTGTTAGTTATATTACTCCTTTTTGCCCTTCAGTCTATTTCAGGGGTGTCAAACTCAATTTCATTGAGGGCCGCATCAGCATTGCGGTTTCCCTCAAGGGGCTGGGTGGGTATGGCCAGGGTGGGCGTGGCCTACTGGGTGGGCGTGGCTAGAGTGCATATGGCCTACTGGGTGGGCATGGCCAGCTCTACATCGTTCGCATCAAGGGTGCCTATGGGGGCCTGGGCAGGAGTGGGACAGATCTGAGGGTCTCTGGCAGAAGGAAGGTCTCTGGGCCAGGGCCAAGGCAGTGGGGGCCGTTCCCTCACTGTTTCCAGGATGGCTTCGTGGGCCACATGAAACCACTTCGCGGGCTGCATCTGGCCCCAAGGCCTTGTGTTTGACATGTCTGGTCTATTTTATTGCTTTCTTATGCTCCCTACTCTTAGTCTCCCCAAAGGAGTCTGAATGTTCTTAGTCTTTTGACTTAGAAATTGGCATCCTAGTACCTTTCTACACTTTCTCATGTTTTACTTTACTGCAGTTCTTAACAAAAGAATATCATGATGCTTTAATCATTAAAATTTCAGGATGACGTTACAAAGTCTGCAATAGAGGCAAAGCACAGTTTTTCCCTTCTTGAATTCAAAGGACAGTTGGGACATAGCAAACCTCACCAAAAATAGGCCTTGATGAAAAAGATACAGCCTCTTTAACACCTAAGAGCTTTCTAGAAGGCATATAGATCTTTTGCTAGATGTTCGTTAGAAGATCTAGTTGCAAGGGAGCAATGCTGGATTTAAAGTTTTAAAAGTTGTGTTAAGTCTTTCGAGCAATTGCTTCAAAGAGCTGCACTGGGATTTGTGACACCGCTGAACTAATTTCAAGCTTCCTCTTGACAAAACCAACAGAAAAGCTTCGGTAATTTGATGGATCATTGAACAGAGTGCAGAACTTGGGTCATAATGAGAAGAATCATGTAAAATTATAGGAGAAAAAGAGAATTCTTTCCACTGCAGTATCATTATCATCAGATTTATATTGCACCTTTTATTTTGTCATAATGATCTGATCACCCATTTTTCTCAGAATAACAACCCTGTAAGGCTTGTTAGGTTGGGGACATGTAATTGGTTCAAAGTACGCTACTGGTTTTCATGCTAAGGGAGGATTAGAAATCATTGTGTTCTTGTTTCTAGTGCAGCATCGACCACCTTCCCAATTGAAGTAGAGCCAATAATAATATCACAATAATTTGGGGACATGCTTTAACATCTTTTGATATTCCTAGGAATTTCTACTAGTTGAATTGACCTCTTGGTGTTTCATTTGCTATCTTTTTCAGTTATCTTTGTATACTATCACACAATGCCTTTTTATTCATCAAGATGAAAGAGCAATTTTAATGTAGCATAATAGACATATTGGTAATTCAAATTTCATGACTACAATATTATTAATATTAATAATAATATTAATATGTGAAGTATTAGTACCACTTTATAGTAAGGCCACATCTGGAATACTGCAACCAGTTTTGGTCACATTACAAAAAATATGTTGAGACTTTGGAAAAAGTGCAAGGAAGAGCAGCCAAGATGATTAAAAGCCTGGAGACTAAAACATATAAAGAATGGTTGTAGGATTTGGGAATGGTCAGTCTAGAGAAAAGAAGGACTGGTATGGGGGGGAACATAATAGCAGTATTCCAGTATTTGAGACTGCCACAAGGAGGAGGGGGTCAATTTATTTTCCAGAGCACCAAAAGGCAAGACAAGAAACAATGGATGAAAACTAATCAAGAGAGAAGCAACACGGAATTAAGGAGAAACTTCCTAACAGTGAGGACTATTAACCAGTGGAACAGCTTGCTTTCAGACATTGTGGATGTTTCATCACTCAAGGTTTTTAAGAAGAGACTGGACAACCACATGTCTGAAATGATATAGGGAGGCTGGACTAGATGACCTCCAAGGTCCCTTACAGCTCTATTCTGATTGAATATTGTTGAAAGAAACTGAGCCAGAAACATTAAACTTTCCTCCCTTAATCAACTAAATTTAATTCAGGATTGACTGATATAAAAATGTTGTGTACTTTTTAATCCCTTTCCTCAATTTCCAGAGAGACTTATCTTGCTCTAGAAAATATTTTCTATAACAAATAACAGACAAAAGCTTTTCTTTGTTTTGATTTTAGTATCCATTATGTTTTAAGAAATTCTGTATATAGTCCTACAAAACAAACAGTGCACAGTCCACATGTGCTTTGCTGCTTAACTGTGACAGGAAACAGGAAATTTTTATTCAGAGAAAAGGACATAGCGAATACACCATAGAAGCAACTACAAACTTATAAACACTGTCATCTACTGGTTGGTAGTTGAAAAATGTATTCCAATATATATAATGAAAACAACTGTGTGAGTCTATTTTTCCTCAGTTCTCTACTAATTATCAATGATATACCAAATTCAAATGATGATAAAATGCTTTTAAATTCAGTGACTGCAGAACGAATGAGCCTCCCAATTGGTTGATATTAATTTTGCCATGCTGCACATTTTTCTATATTTTCCACATATGATACAAGATTAAATCACGGTTTCATGTTTCATGAAATAATATGAAACATTTGACATTTTAGAATGTCAAAAATATTAGAGTTTACGTATATCCAGACAGGATCTTAATTCAATGAAAGTTGTTCTACCCTTTTCACCACTTATGATAAAAGACAGATTTATTTTACAGATTTCTTCATATAATTTCTGATACTTACTGTTCAACTTTATGAAAAATGAAACAGACAAGTTTCTGTTGTGTTTTTAAACCAATCATTGGAAAGAAAACTAAAATGATTTTATCAAATGCTCCAAAATAAGGATATAATATTTTAGAGTTGGAATTGTTAAAATAGCGACTGTCCTGTTGAGTTAAAAAAAATAAAATATATCTCTTTAGTAATTGCAAAACTCCAGGTCATAAAATGAAGCACATTGAAGATCTGCCTCAGTATAAAATATTAATTTTCCAATTTTACCAAATAAATTAAAATTGGTTTTACAGTATGCTTAGGGATTTGGGTACAGCACTGTAAAGTTAAGGCCTATGAAGTTTATGTAGATGACAATTTGGAAACAGATATTGTTCATTTTTCATTTTTTTTTCAATTAGCAAGAGAGCAGAACATTCTCTGCAGAAAAAAACATTCAGTTATCCATAGCACTTTAAAAATGCATGATTTGCTGGCCTAAGATAATATGAAAATGTTATAGAAACCCATCCCAAATTTCTATGGAGAGACATCTGTCAGAGCCACTAAAATAAATTTGAAATCTAGAATGAAGAGTTTACGTATATCCAGACAGGATCTTAATTCAATGAAAGTTGTTCTACCCTTTTCACCACTTATGATAAAAGACAGATTTATTTTACAGATTTCTTCATATAATTTCTGATACTTACTGTTCAACTTTATGAAAAATGAAACAGACAAGTTTCTGTTGTGTTTTTAAACCAATCATTGGAAAGAAAACTAAAATGATTTTATCAAATGCTCCAAAATAAGGATATAATATTTTAGAGTTGGAATTGTTAAAATAGCGACTGTCCTGTTGAGTTAAAAAAAATAAAATATATCTCTTTAGTAATTGCAAAACTCCAGGTCATAAAATGAAGCACATTGAAGATCTGCCTCAGTATAAAATATTAATTTTCCAATTTTACCAAATAAATTAAAATTGGTTTTACAGTATGCTTAGGGATTTGGGTACAGCACTGTAAAGTTAAGGCCTATGAAGTTTATGTAGATGACAATTTGGAAACAGATATTGTTCATTTTTCATTTTTTTTTCAATTAGCAAGAGAGCAGAACATTCTCTGCAGAAAAAAAACATTCAGTTATCCATAGCACTTTAAAAATGCATGATTTGCTGGCCTAAGATAATATGAAAATGTTATAGAAACCCATCCCAAATTTCTATGGAGAGACATCTGTCAGAGCCACTAAAATAAATTTGATTTCAGCAAAATCCGTGGTACTAAGCAGTGTGCAATAGCATTTTCTAAATCTTTGGCTAAAGAATTATTCCAAAATATTGCCCAATATTTTAGAAACTGTAAATTTCTAAAAATTATATTTTTACATGTGTTGGAGATGGATTCCTTAGCTCTTTCAAACTCTACAATTTTATGAAGAATACCACAATAAAAGAGAAAATACATTGTTTAAAGAAGAGAGTAAATCAAGGCAAAGTATGTTTTAAAAGGGTAAGGTGAAGATATTTCTCAAAAAGCATGACTGTTGAGAATTTGCAAAAACATGATTTGTTTCAAACTGCATATATTAGGGATATTGTACACAGTAATTTTATATATATAAATAATTCATATGAGGAGGGGGGTGGATCTTGAAAACAATCTGTAAAAATGAATCAGCTAAGACAGGAATCTCCAACCCCTAATCCATGGACTGGCACTGGGCCACATGCCAGAAACCAGGCTGCACAAATAAGCAAAGTCCACAGATGCAGGCAACATGCACAACCCCTCCGGTCTAAGGAAAAATCTCTCTCCACAGAACAGGCCCCTGTTGCCCAAAAAGTTGGGGGCTGCTGAATTAATATTTTGCCTACCCTCTTGAGGCCAAAGAGCTTTGTCCCGGTAAATAATGTGGACGATGGAATCAAAACTCTTCTTGCCCAGCTATCAGCTCTGAGTCAACAAGAATGGATAAATTGAGGGACCTGAAGGGGCTTGGATTATACTGTTTTTGTTGTGATGAGTGCCTAGTCCCTTCATTTTTCTTGGCAAAAGTTTTCACTGCCTCCTTTCTACAGTTAAGAGACAATGACTTGCCCAAAGTCAAACAGTTGGCTTTATGGCTAAAGTGGGAGTATAACTCATGCTCACAAGATTCATTTTTCTCGACACGCACATGTAAACATAAACTGAACTAGACTTGTTTCTCTGTGTCATTGAATATATGTGGGTATATGCATAATTATGTATTTATGTATTTATTTTGTCATATTTATGTAGTGTATATTGGAGGTGGTGACCCTTTGGGAGCTGTATGCAACAAAATTTCATTTTAATGTATGCCGAGTAGTGTACATTCAAAGTGACAATAAAGTTATTATTCTATTCTAGACTGTTTCTATAAACACTACACCAAATTGGCTCTTGGATCACATTAAATCTGCTTGAGCTACTGAATAGCCTCTATACTTTATACCCTCAGGACTGTCAGTCTTAGGGTTGGAACAGCCAACAAGAACAACCCAAATCAGAAGAGATTAGTGAAAGAAACTTAAGTTTTATTCATGTATACAGTATGTATACATATGTATTCATAGACAGAGATGGAGGAAGTCTTTTTTATTTTTTAAAAAATAATTATTGTTCCTTCGTTTTAATTTTACAATTAAATTTCTCTAGAACACTGCTTTTTCTTCTATTTGTTCAAAAGTCTTACTAATGTGTTCTTTAACATCAACTATTTCCATAATATATTAAAAGTGGCTTGTGAAATTATCACAACTGTCATCAGGAGGGGGGAAAAACTTTAGAAGTTTCTGTAATGTCTGGTTCACATATTCAACATGACAGAATTCAATGGCCTTTATGAAATATGTAATTGTCTATAAATTTGTAATGATTCCAACAGTATTATTAACAACATGGAAGCTTTTGTTACATAAATGTTTTACCATTCTAATAAGTTGTGCTACAGTTAACACCAGGAATGAAGCCATAAAGGATACATAACAATATACTACTTTGAACCGTCTCTTCTTGAAACTTGAATTTTATAACCCATTACACATTGCTAGCTCAGCATTAGGAGAATTTTATAAAAGTCCTTCAAATATTTTATATAATAATTTCATATTTTATATAAATGTATTTGATTGATAACGCACTGTGAAGTCAATGTCAACTCTTAGCAACCATACAAACTTTCTCCAGATCAATATATCCCCTTCAGATCCCTCAACGGTGCAATTATTGCCACTCTAATTCAATCCCTCCACATTGATTGATTACCACAGGATACTCACATCTTCTCTTTTTTTTCCACCTTTCCAAACTTCCTTTCCCTTCTTCACAGAGCTACATTTTCACACTCAAAGCATGATAATTTTGTATAAATGTGCAGTGGAGGAAATAATCTTAAAACTGTATTAAGGAGTACAAAGATAGGATTTCTAAATGGGTTATATAATTCAGCCTGAGTTCTATTCCAACTCACCAAATTCCACCATGTTATTTTTCCTACCCTAGGTTAACTCCAAAGTATAGAGTAAAAAAGACTTTAGAGTAACTATTTCTATCCCTGTCCTCTTCAGCTAGTCTGGTCTGGCTATCGTGTGATGTGATGTACAACAAAGGCTAAATTTAATGCAGGATGAATCAATAGTTAAGTCAAAGCATAAGTACATCACATAAACTTTCTACCCTTTCCTACCCTTGCTGACCAGGATACTTTCTGATTTACAATATCAGGTCATGGATAAACATATTATAGCCTGTTTCATCTTCTAAATCAATGTTTCTCAACCATAGCAACTTTAAGATGTGAGGATTTTGACTCCCAGATTTCCCTAACCAGCATGTAAATTGTAGCATTAAACAGCAAGGTACTTTCCCTTTTTCTTTAAAATTGAAAGTTTATCTTATAAATGTTTAATATATGTTCAGATTTGTTCTACCTGGTTTGCTGATAATGACAACAGGAAGGGAAAGAGATGAATATTGTGGAGTTGTATGTGTACAACATTTTACAATCTTCACATGCACAATTTCTTTCCCAGTTTTTTACTTCCCACTCCCCACTTGTTCGTATAGTATATAACAATCACACTATTGAAGGATCTGCCAGAACAATCAAGACCATTCTCTGAAACAACCTATTACCAAACTAATATTTTCAGTTGTTCCCCTTCTAAGATTTTCCCAGTTATTCACTATACAATATAAAAGTTGACCCTTTTTCCAGGTCCCAATAGTACTCGATCACTTCTAATGGGTTATGGTGGTTCCAATAAAATGTCATATTTTTGTAGTCAAACTAGTACAGTCCCAAGTTTGATCTCTTTACTTGAGCTCTTCAGGTGCTTTTTCTTAGGTTCGAGGATAATTTAACATCTTTTATAATTTTATAAAATCTTTCAGTATTTTGAAAAGTTGTTCTTTCTATCAAAGATTCCATATGAGAGAGTGATAAGGCAAAGGCAGAATTACAATAACAGCAGTTTCTCTACCTATCAGCTCAGGCACAAACATATTTAACTCAATGAAAATTGGGCCTTAGCACTATTCTTCTGTATAATTTCCCTCTTCCTGCCAAGCACTGATTTTTCAGACAATTTGTTGCACAGGGTAACCAAGCAGCACAAGACTGTCCAATCCACTCACAGGAAAGTCCCTGTGTTCAATGAATATGTAGGAATTCACTCAAGGGAAGTATAAAACAATCCAAGAATCACACTGGAACTTATTACATTCATAAGACTTATGAAGCCAGCAGGCAGCCACTAAAGAAACAACTGCCCAATCCTCAGTATTTCAGGCTGAAAAGAGCACGTGTGTTTTCTGCTGTTATTTTTTTTTCCAACTTAAATTCTCAAGGCACTTATTTTCTGCTGGGACTTCCTTCTGTAAGGTGCAATCATTGCATATTCTCTACCACATGTTACATGAAGTTTGTCTCAGATCTATGTACTTTACTGGAAGAAATTGTTCAAGAATTGTCTATCCCTCATATCTTGGTTTGATACTATTGGCTATTCATATTTCAAAGTTTCAGATTATACAAATTTCACAACATTTTGGTGCCATACCATTAGTTTACAGTATAACAACATTAGAACTTTCTTTGATTAGATAATATCTTTATGACCAGATAGTTTGTGCCTATCTCATCTATCTATCTATCTATCTATCTATCTATCTATCTATCTATCTATCTATCTATCTATCTATCTATCTATACCTCACACAAGGCAAACCTACAGATTCCCAATGCCCATTTTATTAACCAGATTATTATAAATACAATATTATACTTTATAAAAATGAGGGAATGTTGGAGAAATGTCTGTTCAAACAAGCCATTGCCATGATGATTATAATCATTGCTTGCTTTTGTTTCTTCCATAAGCTCTTATTTAATCCTATAAATAGTTGTGTTACATTGGATTACTTACTTACTTACTTACCTACCTACCTAGCTTTTCTTTTTCTGAGATCCCTGAGACTTGCTCTTTAGGAAACCACACAGCTCAAAGACAATTGAAATGGCCTGAACATCCCTACCACTAATACTCACTAAGGAAGCAGAAACAATGCAAACAAAAAGTTTGTTCACAGTTAGGATTTAAGATATCATCAGAAAACTGTTAACTCACTACTTTTATCAAGAAACAATCTATAGCACTGGCTTTTTAGCCTTACTGTATATAACATATACTTTATATGTATGCAACCTAGATATCTAATCTAACTTTATGTTAGGGCCCTTTGCTATCAAAAAATTTATTCAGTCAAATGACTGCTTGGATACTACCCAGGTGTTAAAGTGTGTTTTCTATCTCTCAAGGGTTTTGTTATTTTATCATAAGGTATAGTTCAGCCTCAACATGCATCAACAGAGAGCTAGAAAATTGAGAACAATTTTCACTTCTTTTAATCATACGGAAACTCAGCAAGGATGCTGAAAAAATACTTTTTTCTGCAATTTTTAACAAGGCTGTGTAACTCAGATATCCATCACTTTCAATGTCACCAAACTTGATGACATAGCTTTGGACTAAAAAAAAATCCAAAACAAAATTTGTGAGTTTGCAAGTAAAAATATAAACAATTTTATTTTATGGCTTAAAAATGCACTTTAAAAATTCACTTAAAAATACATTCATAACTAAAACAGAATGTCATAGTCCATTAGTTTTTAAATACAGATCAAACAGAAATGTAATTTAGGTATTAACATATGAAAGACTAACAGGATTCCAATTATACTTATCTCTACATTCCTATGCTCTATTAATGTACCATGAGAACAGCTTTAAACACTTTGCTCTATTTACTTTTTGTCATTTATTAAAACCTCAATGATTTTTGTATACTTTTTGAGCTAACTTCTAATGATGGTCATGTCTTTTGTTAATATGGAATGGAGTCAATAATGTACCTTAAATTATGCACACTTACTTTGGAAATTCATTGCTGAAATGTTTACCTGATTTTTATTCTTTTTAATTAGCAATATTATTAAAAATACAATTAAAAAATAAACACTAATTCAAATAAAAAATATGTAGTAAAAGAATAAAATAGAAATATAATGCAGTAAAATATAAAAGAAAAAAAAAGAATATAGTAAAAAAAGAAAAATATATAAAGAAATGATTTCAATATTCATCACGAGTATAAACAATTTTAGTACATATCACCTTCAATTAAAATAAAACAAAATATCTTCAAATGTTCTGTGTCTTTTCTATAGAGATAAAATATCTTTAGTAACTTAAAGTAACTATAGTAACTATAAGTTATCTTTTAGTAACTTATCATCATCTCTTAAAAATAATCTTCCCATATCCCATCTCTTACCTTTAAAGAAATCCTTTAAACTCTTGATTTTCATCCCAAAGATGAAACTGGACTTTCTTGTTTTTCTTTGAAGATGTTTTGCTTTTCATCCAAGAATCTTCTTCAGCTCTGACTGGTTGGTGGGGTCTTGTTTTTCAGTACTGATCAGCAAAAGCTCATTAACGGATACCAAAGATAACCACACATTTTAACCATGATCAAACAAGCCAAATTTATATTCTTCCTTTTACTATTAATAATCTTGATTTTTAGTTTTCAAATAAGTTCCTAAAACATGATTTGTTTCCGTCTTTGTTTTGCCTCTTCTCACAAAATTCTTAAAACTTTTAACAAGTCTCTTTGTTAAGTCCAATGCAGAAAAAAAAATCCAAATTACTGTCTTGATTTATTTATATATCCCTTTTAATTATTAAGTTATCAGCCAGCTGCTTTTGGATATCCAGTGTAGCATCTTTTTCTATATCATTCTGATTCTGTCATTTTAAAATCCACTTTTACATCAGTCTCAATCTTTTCAGATAAAACTTGTTTCTCTCCCATAAAATTTTTTAAATGTAGTCTAACAATAGAATTCTTCTGATTCACTCTACTGTTCAACCTGCAAAATCTCATTCTATCATTTTTAAAAAAGGAAATTCAAAACAAAAAGCATTTCTCATGGGAAGGATACTTAGGAATAATTCCAAAATCTAATTTCAAATCCATCTGGTTCTTTGGTTCACTTGTAACTTTCCTGAATCAAATGTCTAATCACTCTTTTGCTATTCCTTCCAAAATAAACATTTTTAAAGTCCTTAAACTTGCACGTAAAACATATATCTCTAAGGACTGAAGGAAACTCAGCTAGTATACAAAGGTTCCTAATAGCTGAAAAGAAGTTAAGCAATATCCAAAAATTATTAGAGAAAGAAGTATGTGAATGTCCTTTTCACTGATACTGACCACAATTTCAGTTATTGTTTTATCTATAAGAGTTCTAAACCAGCTGGAGACTGCTATTTGTGTTCTCCTTATGAGGAGCAACTATTTGGAGTACTTGTGGTTGATCTCAAGTCTTCTTCAAAAAGGAATTACAAAGAGCCATACTACTTGTCAGCATTTTATTCTGCCTTATTCATCTGTTCCACTTTTAGCAGTGCTGTCTTGACTTCACCCTTTGAAGTACTATCTTTAGCTTCACATTTCTTTTCCCCAAATCCTTAAATGTTTGTCTTACTTTTCATAGAGATTACTGTTGAACACAACACAAGAGCATTTGGTAGAGAAAAATAATGTAAGAAGCATTTCAGAGATTCAAAAACTACCCTCATCCTAGACTATGAAAACAATTATGTTGAATTGTTATAATACTCACTCACTGCAATATTCAGTAATAACATTACTAAAGTTGTAATTACATAAATACATTATGTAATACATAATACAAACACATGTAGACACATTCAGAAGTGGATCATCTTTTATGTAGATCTACTGGAATGTATTATTTTACTATTATTTTCTGCTATGTATTTTCCCGGTCTCATCAGTTCCTGCATAGATGCTTATCCTCATGTATCTTAACTATGATATATGTCCTGGAAACTGGATTTTTATATCATGTTCTCAAAACATTATCTTCATCTTATCCCCTGGCCATAGCTAGCAATGTTTAAAGTTATAATATTGCCACAGATATGATACTGATCCTCATCAAAAACGTGAGTGATGATATGATCAGGCATTGAGATCTGTCCAGGTCCTGCTGGCCATTTTGGAGTTATTTGGGCCCTTTTGGCTTGGAAGTGAGAGTCCACACACTAACTTTCCAAATCACACACACATAGACTTCTTATAAACATGAAATTAGTGTTATTTGAATCCAGTTCTCATCTTGTGTTTCCATGAATATTTTACTTTTTTTCTTGGAATTTTTGCTTTCTGTCAAACTACAGTTATAAATTTGGAAAACCAAAGTCCTTTCAAGTTAGTGTTTTGCACCTATTTCCCATGGTTAAAGGAAAACAACAACAATCTAACAAAATTTATTCAGGTTTCCATCACTTTCAGCTCAGTGTTAAATGGTAGGGGATATTCTTTAAAAGAAAATTCCAGCTATATTTCAAAATGTCCTTACATAAAGGTATTGTTTGCCTTCATCCATGGCAAAGTTTTATTTGTTTCTACTTTTTTTCTGATTAGCATTTATCAAACCTCAAAAGGCATTATTTGAAGTCTTTCACTGAATAAAAACAATTCACAGTTTTAAAACTAAAAATAGAGGCTACTAAGCAAAAACAGATTATCAGTTATCAATAGCTTAAAATGTTATGTGTTATATATTCCAGCAGTGGTCAATGTTATATATTGCTGTCTCTGTCTCTCTCTGTCTCTCTGTCTCTCTGTCTCTCTCTGTCTCTCTGTCTCTCTGTCTGTCTCTCTGTCTCTCTGTCTCTGTCTCTGTCTCTCTCTCTCTGTCTCTCTCTCTCTGTCTCTCTCTCTGACACACATCAAAATGGGGAAAACACTATTGTTAGCTGGATAAACTGTTGGGTAAAAACAATAGAGAAAACTTCACAATTGAAAGGACATTTGTTTGGTTGAACTGCAATCTGGCTGAACAGTTTTCCATAATTATGTTGTCCTTATCTCTCTCTGGAGCCAGGTAATTAAAAAAAAGAAAACTCTTTTCTGATAGTTGAACAAAAGTATTAATATATTATCATCAGGAGAGCAATATGATTTCCTTACAAGGTAGGTAAATCCCCAATGGTGAACATTTCTCTGATGGTTTAGGATGCATAAAAATGGTGAGGGATTTTTTTTCTTTGTCTCAAATTGTTATAGTTTAATGAAACTGATTGTCATAAGATAGAGGTCAAAGAGAAAGAAGTACTCTGTTACACAATGCATTGCTAAATTATAAAATTTCTTATCACAGATTCTGTTAGTTACTAGCTTGGGCAACTATAAAAGGTATTAGATGATAAGACTATCAAAGGCCTTTTCATGATATATATATATATATATATATATATATATATATATATATATATATATATATATATATATATATATATATATATATATATATATATATATATATATATATATATATATATATATTACTTCCAGGATCAGAGATGGCATGTTTCATGATATTGCTTGCAGAGGATTAGCAAGGAAGAGAGTACAAATGTCTTGTTTGAGGGTTTTTAGATACATTTGGCTGTCATAGTGGGAACAGAAATCCATGGGATCTAGCATTCTGCTATTCTTATTTCTTAATTCTGCATCAATCTTTTCCTAACCTGAGTATCCTCCAGTGTGTTGATTATAACTACTAAAATTAGTAAAATTCAACCAGGCTTTCAAGATTGATATCAGCACCTTGACGTAAGCTGAGTCAGGGAACAGGTTTCATAAATTTGACTTGAACTGTGATTTATGGATAGGTTCTTATTTATATGTTTATTTACCAAATATATAAGTTGCCCATCTTGCTGGAACAATTCAAGGTTTTAATAACAGAATTGTGAAAGCCTGACTGTGGATCCTCCCTTCTCTCATATGCCCTGATGAATTAAGAGAGACTAAGACTTTTTTCCTAATGTGTTTTGTTTTCCAGATTTAAAGATTTTTTTGTCACTTTTGTCACTGTGACAAAAGTAACCTCCAGTCCTCTTTCAAGGGCAATCACCCTATAGTGAACGCAAAACTGACCTTTGAAAACTAGGCTTGCTAATCTGGTGATGAGCATTGGCATCACTGATATATGTACAAAATAACATACTCTGTTACTATTTTCTCTCTTCCCTGAATATTTTTTAAAAAATGTTTCACTCTGTTTTCTCTCTCCTTGAAAGGAATAAGAAATGTCTGGTAAAAATAGAATATTTGAGTGATGCAATAATGGTTCACCTCTAAACCTTAATAAAGTTTTATCTCCAAGAGCCTTGGTGGAGCAGTGGGCTGATGCCTCCTTAAGTAACACCAGCTGCCTGCAATTAGTGCAGGTTCGCATCCCACCAGGCTCAAGGTTGACTCAGCCTTCCATCCTTCCGAGGTAGGTAAAATGAGGACCCAGATTGTTGGGGGGCAATTAAGCTGACTTTGTAATAATGCCGCTTGGGGTGTGTGTGTGAAAGCCCTAACAAGCAGGCATATACATAGAATGAAGGCTACTGCTAAGCTTGTAAGCCGCCCTGAGTCTTCAGAGAAGGGCGGGATATAAATGGAATTAAAATAAATAAGAAATAAAAACTTCTCACCCACCGTATGAATCGAATTTTCGATAAATAAAATAAATAAAATAAATATGAAATGGATTTCAGGTTTTAAGAAAAATATTTCTTAAAATGAGATAGAAGAATGTATTCCAAGTTTCCTCGTAAAGACCCCAACAGAGGAATATATGGTTCAGACACTTTGGAGCCATTCTCTATCTTGATGTACAGAGAAGCTTATTTAATGCTCCCATTGGACTGCAGAAAAAAGTATATACAAACTGGCTTAAGTGAAAGCCTGGTGAAATTTCAGAATTAGAATGAAAGACAATTACCTGGTAAATGCCATTTCTATTGTTTCCTACATTCACCCGTTGCATATCACAGAGGGAGGGAGAGGAAGTATAAATGAGCTGGGGATTCTAACTTTATTTGTCCCTTATCTTACACTTTGATGCATTACCTGTGTTTCCAGATGAAAACCCAGGAATCACTGCTGGTGATTAATTTAACTTAATTATTGTTAAACCTTTAACCCCAAAGCATTAAAAGAAAAGACCTTAACATGAATACTAGGAATAACAGCTTTAGTTAAAGCAGTGCTTAACAATGTTTGCAATTTGCTGAACAACAATATGTTTAAAAATATCTGATAGCCTGCATGTAGCAATTTATGCTGCAGTAGAGAAAGCACTTTTGTATACAATTTTAAAACATGAATGTTCTTGTGTTTACCCTAGAGCTTAAAGACAATTTACAGAAGTAGGCAGTGTAAAGTATTACTGCAATAAACTGTTGTTTTACTTCCTTTTTGCAGTAAAAAGAGGGGAATACAACTCCTATTGAGATTTAAAATATGTGTACATATAAATAAATAAATAAATAAATAAATAAATAAATAAATAAATAAATAAATAAATATAAATAAATGATGCTACACTGCCTCTTTAATTTCAGCATGCCTGCCTCTTTGTTCATTGGCACCCTGACATCTTTTCTAAAGTCAAAATACAATTCTTTTTTTTTATTTAAAAGATGTAAACATTATATATAGGTAGTCCTTTTTTACAACAGTTCATTTAGTGACTGTTCAAAGTTACAAAGTCACTGAAAAAAGTAACTTATAATCGTTTTTCACACTTATGACCATTGCAGCAAACTTGGATATTAGGCAAAAGGTTCATATTTATGACCATTGCTTTGTCCCGGGATCATGTGATCAGCTTTTGTGCTCTTCTGACAAGTAAAGTCAATGGGAAAGTCAGATTCACTTAACAACCCTGTTACTAATTTAACCACTACAGCGATTCACTTAACAACTGTGGCAAGAAACATCATAAAATGGGACAAATTTTACTTAACAATTGTTTCACTTAGCAACAGAAATTTTGGGCTCGTGGTCATAAGTTAATGACTACCTGTATAATATATATCTACAGCCATTCATGGTAGGGACATTTAATGGCCTATATTTTCTGAAATCTTGCTAAGATTTTTCTTTATATATAAATCTCAGCTATATTTTTTCCCCTTATTTAAAACAAAACTAGTGAGTAAAGCTTTATTGGTCAACAAAAGAATGCATTCCCTAGTGACAAAGGATGCACATGACTAAATTGGAAATTTGATCCTTATATAATTTCCATATTGATGGATTTAATATAAAGCTATAGCTATGAATTGAGAAATGAGATCTTAGAAAAGTAGTTTCTCTTGGGAAGGAAGGTTTTTTCTTCTATTGCTAATATAATTCCCACATTGCCACCCTCTATAGCAAATAATTTGTACGTAGGACATTAATAAAATATTTAATAGAAGTAATTGCATTTCTCTTTTCCTTTTTATTACTCTTCTATCTCTACTTTATAACTAGAAGAGCACTGGCTTATGTGAAACACAATAAACACAAATATCAATAAAAACATGCCAAAGCATATTTTTCAAAATAACATACATCATTTCATAAATATATTTAGATGAAATGTTAAACCATATGATATCCTCTTTCTAGTCTTTTGTCTAATATTCCCTTTCTATGAAATTCTACATGTATATGACATCTCCAAACTTTAAGCTTATAATAACATTCATTGATTGCTCCTAAAATGTGTAGCTTTTAAAGAAAATCTCCTCTAGAGAAAGATTGTTTTTTTCTGATTAGATGTAGATGAATATGAAGGTAATCTTAAAGAAGGAATGTGAGACTATAGAAGTACCAGCTCAGCCCTAAGAAGATTGAGAAAGAAAAAAAAAATGTCCTGCCTTGATTCTCTTATACAAAAGTGAGGATAGAGAGATTCTGCTGTTATAACCCATGACGATACCATTTCTATAATCTTCTTGGAGTTTCTTTCCTTAAATGGCTGACACTGGAATAATATTTCCACCATATTTCAGTGTTACAAATATCTATACATTGAGGAAAAGTACTGAGATGATCTTGGAGAAAATATGCAGAAACTGTTGGAAAAATATTAACTTAGTCCAGGAAAAGGTGTGAGAAAAAAAAAACACCTCAAGATTGCCTCACCTTGAGTTTTTTTAATATAAGAGGAAGGGAAGGAGAAATGTTGACATGCTTTCAAAGTTCTGTTATTATAGATTATTTCAGTAAAGTTCTAGAATTTCTTCTGGTATCTATTGCTTGATTTGCCTACTTCAAAGAACTGTCAAAGTCTACAGATAAGTTAATAAGTGTTCTATATAAATATCTCTAGTTCTTCTTCCTTTTTTCTGTAAGTGGCTATAAAATGATATAAAAGTACAAAGCTCTAATCTAAAGTATTTGTAAGAGGAGGCGTAAATTTTATATCAAATAAATAACATAAAAAGAATTAAAATTATTAATTTTTATCCCAACCATAAGCATCTGGAGAGCCAATATAAGAACAGAATGTTGATCTAAATTAAATGCTGTTGGATGCTCTACTAAAAGCACAGCGGGCTCAAGCCAGATAGAAGGTATTAGAAGGGAATTGTGTTCTCACTTGCTTGAATACAAATGCAACTTTTGATGTGATTTGGAACCTGTTTACTGAGGAAAAAAATAAGAGGGTACAGAATTTAACATGGACATATAATCCATTACCAATTTCTAATCTCTTACCTTGTCAGGAGAATCACTTAAGAGATCTTATCTGCCTGTTTGATCCAGTACAGTACTAATTAAGATATTCTTTGTAAGAGTCTGTAAATGAACAATGGGAAAATGAAACATCTTATTAGTTCCTTCTTAAGTCTGCAGACTTTTATCAATTAAATAGCTAAAGGAACATTTTGCTGTGAAACATATTTTGCTGAAGGTCACACTTGTTTTTGTTAGATATTAATTATATATAGCACAAGTATTCTAAGAACTCAGTGTGAATCACAGATTGTATGAAAGACAAGTCACATTTTGGGCAATTAGGATTATGAGTTTAAAGATAAACACCAGCAAGTTGAAGTGGATCAAGAAATGGATTGAAAACCTGTGCAGCTGAAAAATGACTGGCATACTACTATAATCTAAATAATTGTAAGAATTCATTTTGAACCAGTTATAACTTTCAGAGCGTTTTCCAAAATATCCCCATATATAACTGCAGTCTGAGAGAAATTGACAGATCCAGAGTCAACTGATCCATCAAAGTCTAATTTGCAACTGTAGTTCACTTGATAACCATAGAAGTTAACTTATCACTAGTGACAATAGTAGATCAAAAAGCACGCCTAAACTTTTAGATCACTGTATGCTGGCTGGGAGATTTTTGGAGTTGCAAGTCACACATCTTAAAAATGCCAAGTTTTAAAAACACTGTTTTGGAAGGAATTATTTCTTGAACCCTGTCAAGAATTGTTCTCAATGTCACTCACTTAGGATTATCTATTTTTAATGAATGGTGCTGGGAACTATTGCAGTTGAAGAGTGAAATCATATTTTGAATTAATAAATAAATGTCCGCTCCTAGCATGAGCCCCCTTGCCTTTGGATTAATTTTCAGTTTATAAAATATCTTCCTATATGTTGGCACACAGATTCTTTTTAAAAAGGAAAAGTTTTATCTGCATCCTGTTGGCTGTTCAGAGCAAAGTTTATAACATAAAGCCAAGATAAAGAAAACCTATTGTAGTGATGTTGATTCTTCATTCTATGGTAGACATGACATTTCTAGCTTAATTTCTTTTTTTTTCAGTGCTGAAAAGAAATAATTTTTTTTCATTCCAACTTTCCTGTGTAATCTTTAACCAGTCCTTACTGTCAGAAATTTATCTTTTGCAAGAAATGATTGGATTCCTGAAATAATAGTTTGAGATGGATTTTTATTATAATCCTTTTAGAAATTTAAACAATTTACTCCACTTGTTCTCTAGTTAGCTGCAGTTTTTATTATCCCCATAAAATCCACATTTTAACCTATTGTATGTATCTGTCTAGAAGCTATAAGTCTCTGTTTAATCATTCCTTCCAACAACAAGAAATAGCTTTTCTAGGTATGTGTTTAAAATCTTTTTTTTTACATCCAAATACTATATTGAGAATCCCTTATAGTTTTTTAAATTATTACATTGGATAATGAAAAAGTCTGAGAACACAAGATAAATCAGGAGAAAATAGGACACTGGGAATTCCTATATTTTAAAAATAAACAGAAAGCTGATTTATCTATACTTGGATGGGATTTTGGTAGGAATAGCACTGTGGATAAAGCCTGTTTGTTATTATAGTTAAAGCTTCTAAGACAGAAACTGGGAGATTAGGAAACAATATTGGACATATAGTCTTTGAAGAGTTATTTAGAAATGACTCAAAGGCATGCAGGCACACATATAATTTGAATGAGACTCTTCAAAGAAGGGGAAATTAATAAATTAATTTTAATTTAATTTTTTTTAAATTTTAATTCCATTTATATCCTGCCCTTCTCCGAAGACTCAGGGTAGCTTACAAGCTTAGCAGTAGCCTTCATTTTATGTATATGCCTGCTTATTAGGGATTTCACACCCCCCCCAAGCGGCATTATTACAAAGTCAGCTTAATTGCCCCCAACAATCTGGGGGCAATTAAGCTATTTTAAATAATTATATTTTCTTCTTCCTCTTTTTATGGGACTTTTTACAAATACTGAATAAAATAAAATTATGTCCAATATTGTTTCCTAACTTCAAATGTACATGTACATGCTACTGCTTTATTGTCCAACCCCCTGCTCAGGCAGGAAACCCTATACCATTTCAGACAAATGGCTGTCAAGTCTCTTCTTAAAAACTTCCGGTGTTGGAGCATTCACAGCTTCCGTAGGCAGATTGTTCCACTAATTAATTGTTCTAACTGTCAGAAAATTTCTCCTTAGTTCTAGGTTGCTTCTCTCTTTGGTTAGTTTCCATCAGTTGCTTCTTGTCCTGTCTTCAGATGCTTTGGAGAATAGCTTGACTGTCTCTTCTCTGTAGAAGCCCCTGAGATATTGGAACACTGCTATCATGTCACCGCTCATCCTTCTCTTCATTAGACTAGACATTCCCAATTCCAGCAACCGTTCCTTATATGTTTTAGCCTCCAGTCCCCTGATCATCTTTGTTGCTCTTCTCTGTTCTCTTTCTAGAGTCTCAACATCTTTTTTACATCATGGTGACCAAAACTGGATGCAGTATTCCAAATGTGGCCTTACCAAGGCATTGTAAAGTGGTATTAACATTTCACATGATCTTGATTCTATCCCTCTGTTAATGCAGCCTAGCACTGTGTTGGCTTTTTTGGCAGCTGCAGCACACTGCTGGCTCATATTTAAGTGATTGTCCACTAGGACTCCAAGATCCCTCTCACAGTTGCTACTATTGAGCAAGGTACCACCTATACTATACCTGTGCATTTGTTTTTTCTTGCCTAAATGTAGAACCTTACTTTTTTCACCATTGAATTTCATTTAGATAGCGCACAATGTTCAAGTCTGTCAAGATCCTTCTGTATGTTAAGCCTATCTTCTGGAGTGTTCCTGCCAGCTCATCTGCAAATTTGATGAGTTCCCCATCTATACCTTCATTCAAATCATTGATGAAGATGTTGAAGAGCACTATGGCCAGAACAGAGCCCTGAGCTACCCCACTACACACTTCCCTCCATGTGGATGCAGTTCCATTGAAGGTCACATGCTGAGGACTGCCATACAGCCAGCTACGAATCCTTCAAGATGAGCTAACTAGAAGCGATAGTACATGAGGTGGGTATGACATAGTTGGCATTATAGAAATGTGGTGGGATGAAACCCATGACTGGAATGAACTGATGCATGGATACTAATTGTTCAAAAGAAACAGAACTACAAAAAGAGGTGGAAGAGTTTCACTATATGTAACAGAATATTACATATTTACAGAAATGCACATGATTAAAGATAAAAGCCCTCCAGAATCTACATGGGCCAATATAAATGGGAAAAAAGTGACATTGCCATAGGGGTATACTACAGGCCACCCAGCCAATCATAAGAAATAGATGGACTCTTTGCCAACCAGTAAACAAATGTATGTAGGAAGCATACCACAGAAGTAATGGGAGACTTCAACTACCCAGATATCAAGTGGGAGACAAATTATGAAGCAATCAGGAGATCACACAGATTCCTAACCAACCTAGCCAATAACTTTGCCATCCAAAAGGTAGTGAACTAGAAGTAAAGCTATACTAGACTTATTTTTTAATAGTACAGAAGAAGTGATAGAGGGAGCTGAAGTTGCCAGAACCTTGGGGGAAAGTGACCACGTCATACTGGAATTCAATATAATGCAAACACAAGCAATAGAAAATAATTCAACCAATGTCTTAAACCTCAAAAGAGTTAATTTTAACAAAAACTGAGAGAACCTAGGAAAGATTCCATAGATGAAAATTCTAAAGGGAAAAAAACAACTCAAGAAGCATGGGAAACTCTGAAAAATGCTATCATAAAAGCCCAGTCCAGCACAATACCACTGAAAAAGAAAAACAAGAAATTCAAGAAGAAACCAGCATGGCTGCACAAAGATCTCTCTGACAAACTGAAAGACAAAAAGGACAAGTAAAAAAAATGGAAAGAGGAACACATAACTAAAGCAAAGGCTCAGAATGAACAAAGATTTGCAACAGAAATCAAGGATAATAAAAAAAGGTTCTTTCAACATATTATTAACAAGAAAAAAATCAAGATGGCAAGGAAGTAACAAGTAATGGGAGAAAGCAGAGCTGCTTAACTCATTCTTTTTTATATAAATTTTATTGATTTTCTGATATTACATTTACATATTTGAAAAGCAATGTGGTGGCTGGGTAGTAGTAATTCAATTACATACAGATATCATTAGTACAGATTTCAAATTGCTGCCATAAACATTTCCTCTCTTTTTCCCTTCATATATACTGTCTATTTGTAAATTTAAAGACAAATTTCATCCTATCAATCACATAGAAAATAACTTTCTTACATATATCTATAGTTTTTTAGTTTACACATATTCTAATTGTTTTAACATACAACCTTTTAGACAATCAATGACATAATAGATTTTTCAATTTTAATTTCCTCTAACATTTAGATTTAACATTTGATATTTATCATTCCCAAGATTTTTAATATACTCCCAATTCATCTATCACCATTCCTCACATAATCTAATATTCAAAATAAACATCCCATTTACTTAACTTCTCACCCTCCATGTCAACAAATTAAGGATACAATATATCCTTCCTTTTTGCTAATTTTCAATTGTTTTTTTTAAGTAGTAATCAAAATTTCTTTTTATTTCAATATTTAATACTTCCTCTCTTCCTCTTTGTATCTGCTATCTCTTGTTTAAACTGATAATTTTCATTTTTAAAATTCCATATAGACCTATTTATTACTTTCAACAATAGGTTTTTTAGCTTGTCTACATTATTCACCTTTACATGACCTTTATGCACAAATCAATATTCAAATTAGCTATTAATATTTATACTGCTAAATTTTAATGACCAAACCTTTTCTTTATCTCAGTTCATAACAATGTCTTGTGTTCAACATACATATCTTATTTATTTAAGTACATTCTGTTTCAGATTTCAATAAGGTCTAGTGGGTTGTCTTTTTATTCTTCCATATCAATGTAGTTGTTCTGAATTGTTTATCTTCTTATCCAACTGTTCTTTTTCTAGATCCTCTAGTTCCTTCTGAGTTGTATATTTTTTTTTTCATTTTTCTAGGTTGTCAATGTCTTTTCTGAATTTTCAAATATTAATATTTGTTTAATAGTAGATTCTTCTATCATCGTACTTGAATGTTTCATTTTTTCTATTGTATTTTGTATATATGATTCTTTAGTTGTGGTCAAAGTTTGGACTTTCATATCTGGGCTGTCTTCTTGTTCCTTGACATAGCCTCTTAGTATTTCATTGGTTGTAGTAAGAATTTGGATTAGTGTTTTTAACATAGCGAGAGTTTGTTGATCTTCATCCATAAATAAATTTTGTTCCTGGTCTTTTTCCATATTGGTATTTTAAGCTAAAGGCTTTGCACTTAGAAAATCCAAAAGAGAGATTTTTTTTTCTAGGTAGGGAACACAAAGCCTTTCACAGCTGTTGTTTCAAAGTTCTCAAGGTTATGTCTCTTATCTATTTACCTGGGCAGTCAGCCAGGCCCCTTTTAAAGTTTCCCTTTGAGTCCCAAAGTTGTCTTAAACTTTTCAGTTTTTCTTTCTTCTTTTTTTTCATAAGAGAGAATCCAGATTTCCAACAGAAGTAGACAATGAAAAATAGGAAATAAAACATCTTTCAATCCACATGCTTTGAGAAATAAAGTTCCAATTGGGATTCAGTTACTTTTTCAATGTTTAAAACACCCCTGGGTATTTAGTCGCCACTCTTTTTGGAGGGAGGGCAAAAGTTCCCCTTCCCTCACCACAAGGGAGAAAATGCTTAGCAGCTTAAGGAGGTACAGAAAGTAATTAGGGTGTAAAAGAGGTACAGAAAGTAATTAGGGTGTAAAAGAAGGCCATTTATAGAGTGATCCAAACACTGATTCTTCTATGATTTTAGCTATGAGAGAGACATTATAAACTGGTCACTATATACTCAGATCAAAAAGACAAGAAATCTTTTCCCCAACACATTTTTATTTATTTATTTCTGGAACAGAACAATCTTATCATGCACTCCATCCACAAATACTGCATTTTCCAAAAACCTTCTTGCAAGAGATCACTAAAGCCTAAGTATGGGGAAAAGAATGTTTACATCTCTATCCCTTTCTTGGCCCCAATAAGTTTAACTTTCCTCTTCATTGTAAGCAATGAGAAGGAACTTACTGTATTAGACTTGTGCTAAAATTAATATTTTAAGTCTTCCACAGTTCCAATATTTATCCTGATCTTCCAAAATCCTACCATAATTTCCCCCTTTCCCCTTCCTTGATGCTGAACTTCTGACATCAGGGAAAAGAAGAACTGCATGAAAATCTGCAAGAGATGAAGTGAAATCTAATCTTGGACTTATTCTCCTAAAGGCAGAATCCTTATTGTAATCTAAAAGGAAACATTTAGAGAGCCAGGAGAATTCCTCACAGAGTGCTTACATTTGCAAGGAAAATCAACTTTTATTTTTATTAAACTATAATGCTCTTTATATTAGTTACAGCATGGAGCAAATCTAGTGTCATCTTTTAAAGTTTATATCCATTTGGAGACAAAACTAATAATGTTCTTGTTCCCATGTGAGAAGATGCTCACATAAGATCAAATGGTTTGAAACTAAGTATTCATCCCAACACATTTTGCTTATAAGACATTGCACAATACACTAAAAGTTTTTTGGAAGAGAGAAAAGGAAGGAAGGAAGGAAGGAAGGAAGGAAGGAAGGAAGGAAGGAAGGAAGGAAGGAAGGAAGGAAGGAAGGAAGGAAGGAAGGAAGGAGAGGGAGGGAGGGAGGGAGGGAGGGAGACAGAAAGGGGGAGAAGGAGACAGAGAGGGAAAAAAATTCATCTATTGGTACCACAAAGTTCACAAAAAGATGCCACAGTTAAGTCCTAAATAAAAGCAGTCCTTCCCACAAAATGGATAATTTAGTGTTTCCAACTTCACAGTAGCTTCACACATTCATCACAAGTTTTTTTTTCAGATGAGTGGTTTCTTTACAGATGTATGTATTTGAATTTCATAGTCAGTGAACATTGCTGGTATTTGAATCAGAGAGCCAAGCAAATAGTATGAGGAAAATGAACCTGAGATAACTCTTCCTCCACCCACCCTGCTTTCTTTGCTCTAATTTGGAGGATCCTGAGGTAATGTGTACCTCAGAGAGTCTTGGAAATATAGTTCCATTATAGTATACACAAAAGTGATAATATAACTTGATGGCATTTGCCTCATTATCACTTTTCAATCAAGAAAATGGCAATCATTTTCATTTCCTCACCAGTTGCCCACCAAAGGATTAAAAACTGCTTTTAATTAACTCACTTGTAGGATACCAATTTACCTCAGGCTCGCTTGAGAGACCAAATATCCTGCAGCTGCCAGAAAAATAAAAACACAAAAATATTTCAATCCCTTTCTTTTTAAGTTACTTGCTTTGCAAAAGCATGATTTAAAATTTGTCTGTTTTCAATGTTTCATAGATATAAAGACCTGTGTGTGCAATTGTGGCCAACTGCATGTTATGTTGTGGAGATCAATCAAGGAGAATATTTGTAGCTCATGGTTGAAATGAAGGATCCTTGGTGCTCTCTCAGCTTGGTTGGTTTCCTGCAGACATTTCATTACATAAACTAGGTAACATCATCATGCTAGTATTGATGATATCTAGTTTGGGTAATGAAACATCTGCAAGAAAACAACCAAGCTTCCCACCAAGGACGCCCATTCTTCCTTGGAATGCAATTCCACGTCATCTTCTCTCTTGCCACATTCTTCTAGAAGCATTTTGTTTTATACCATTAAGAAAATTACTCATAGGGAAATATTCATCCAATGAATTTAGTTTTCTGAAAGGAACTGCACAGTAGGTTTCATACCCTTGTATCCACTATGATCTCTAAGACAGAAGAAACAGTATCAGGCTGGAATATTTGTGGCTGATATAATTTGTATGATTGCATTTTATATGACTGTAAAGTACTTTGAAGGGAATCTTGCTTTGCCTGCCTTGAATAAGATACTCCTCCAAACGTGCTTTGCAAACCATAAAAACACACCTTTAATACACAAAACTAAAATTGTAGCTTCAATAAAATTTTGTATATCATCATTTGCACATAATTCTACATCAAATTCAGTCTTATACCACCTTGTATCCTTCCTTAGGTGTCCTTCCTTCCTATCCTTTCCTAAAAATGACCCCTGTATTGCTTTGATTTTAGAAAGCTCTGTATTTATCTTCATTGGTTTCCTTTTTTATGTCTCCTATTTTTCCTTTTAGTAGTAATTGTGATTTGAGATTGTGGCTTCAATATACATATTATTTTTCAGGATTTATGATTCTTCCTAGATTTGAGGATTTCAAGTCATTGGATCAATCATACCTTTTGAATGTATTATAATCTAATATAAATCTAATATAAAAATTAGGTGCTTCTGTTTGCCTCCTACCCTTGATGCTATAATCCTAATGTGGTTATTTTCTTTGATTTTTTTTGTATCACCTTCACTTTGTTTACCAATTTCTTTCTATCATTAAAGATTAAGTCCTAGAGAACAATCCCCTTTTGAAACTTAAATTATCAGCAATAGAGGAGAAGAACTAGTTTTCCAGATGTTAAGGTAAAAATCAATTGTCACTCACGATAAACAGATTTGTACACAGCTACTTCAAAGTTGACAATTAATTGTTGTCCACCATTTGCACATATTTAACTAGAAACTTGCCTCCAGAAATTATGAATGCTCCAACACTGGAAGATTTTAAGAAGTGATTGGACAACTATTTGTATGAAATGGTATAGGGTTTCCTGCCTAAGCAAGGGGTTTGACTAGAAGACCTCAAAGGTGCCTTCCAACTCTGTTCTTCTCTTCTCTTCTCTTCTCTTCTCTTCTCTTCTCTTCTCTTCTCTTCTCTTCTCTTCTCTTCTCTTCTCTTCTCTTCTCTTCTCTTCTCTGCTCTGCTCTGCTCTGCTCTGCTCTTCTTTCATTTCAATGAACGTTTTTGTTCCGTAGTGGGTTCTGGAGAGCAGGCAGGACGCCGAGACGATGAGTACAACATAGCAGCTCTTTATTAGGTGAAGGGACTGTACTGGGGGATAGGGGTTACCTGCGCCCTTTATATACCTGGCCAGATACACATCCAACCAATCAGGGTGAACCTCTGTTTCCCGCCAAAAGCTGATCCCAGCCACAACAGTTTCGGTTCAGCGCCACCTGGTGATATCTGTTATGCCAGTGCTCACGGTGTTCTCTTAAGCCCAATACATAACAGTTTTTACATTATTTCTGCACAAACACTCATTGGTGTACACATTTCTATTTATAACATGGGAGTTGCAACCAGCACTGAAATTGTTTTGAAAAGTATGTATCTTTTTTCTTCATAAGCACCACTTTATGTGTAAATTCAAGACCTACATTTATATCCTGTGTATTGTTCTGTATCTCTGTTTATATTGATGTACACGTATATTGTAACCTTCCATAATTGGAAGAAAGCCAGATTTAAATAAATTTCCCCACCCCATCAAAAGTTGATTGTTTGGTCTGTATGAAAACATTGAGATTTTATTATTTTTGTTTTTGCATTCATCCTAGATTTTAACATCAAGCCCTTCACAATTCTTGTAACTATCCTGTATTAACTGTGTTAATGATTCTGTTAAGTTTCTGTTAACACTGATAACTTTGCTTCTCCCTTCCCCAACAGTAGCAGAGACAACATTAATTATAAACTTCAAAGTGTTAATATTTGTCAGGTATAAAGAGTCAACATGAGATTTCAGATATTAAGATTCTTCCAAAGTTTGAAAAAATATTGATGTCTTTATTGCAAAAGACTAAATTGGAGAGCATTATAACATGAATTATACAGCTCTGGGCATCTGTCAGTCTCATCAAGCACTGCAGTCCAAGTGTATATACAATCAATCAATCAGAATAGAGCTGGAAGGGACCTTGGAGGTCTTCTAGTCCAGTCTCCTGTTCAAGAAAGAGACCCTATACCATTCTACACAAGTGGCTGTCCAGTCTCTTCTTAAAAACCTTAAAAACCTCTAGTTCCGAAGGCAATCTGTTCCACTGGTTAATTGTCCTCACTTTTAGTGAGCTTCTCCTTAATTCCAGGTTGCTTCTGTCTTGATTAGTTTCCGTCCATTGTTTCTTGTTTTGCCTTCTGGTGCTTTGGAAAATAAATTGACTGCCTCCTCCTTGTGGCAGCCTCTCAAATACTGGAATACTGATATTATGTCTCCCCTAGTCCTTTTTTCCCCTCTAGACTGGCCACACTAAAATCCTGCAACCGTTCTTCATATGTTTTATCTCCAGGTCTTTTAAATCATCTTAGTTGCTCTTCTTTGCACTTTTCCCAAAGTCTCAACATATTAAATGCATAATATGGTGACCAAAACTAGATGAAGTATTCCAGGTGTGGCCTTACTAAGGGTTTATAAAGCAGTACTAATACTTCATGTGATATTGATTCTATGCCTCTGTTTATACAGCCAAGGATTGTATTAGCTTTTTGGCTGCTGCTGCACACAGCTGGCTCATGTTTAAGTGATTGTCCACTATTACTCCAAGATCCATCTCATAGTTACTGTTTTTGAGCAGGTTTTGCCTTGTACCTTTTTTTTCTGCCCAGGTATAAAACCTTGCTTTTCTCCACATTAAATATCATGTGTGTTGTGTACTGGGTTCGTTGCTTCAGAGAAGAGATGAGGCAAGTGAGTTCAGTCAAGAACATTCTTTATTTGCTTACAGGAACTGAACTGGGGAAAGGAGGGCTGCGAATGCAGCTATTTATACCCTGGCCTCTAAGTGGCAGCCAATAGGTTTAAAGCAACCTACTGGCGCCCTAGAAGCAGCCAATGGCGGCACTGTAGACAGGTTATCTGAGGAGCTGGGAGCCATTAGCCAGCTCCCTGCTTAAGCAACCTTCCAGCAATCAAAACCTACATGATACACTCATAAAACAAAGCCCAATACATTACACCCCTCCCTCCTAGAATGTACACACATTATAGCAACAAAAGAAATAAGTACAGCAACTACAGAGTTTACAATAATACAGAATAATAGTATGCACGAGTACAGCATTGTTCCACATATTCACTAATAGAGAGGCTTTCCTGAACTAGCAGCAATTTCAGTGACAACACAACATTTTAGGCACATTTTAAGCACAATTATTTTAGGACAAAATCCTGTAAGTACGCAGGAGATTTGCGAACCCTTGTAGATTTCCTGGGTGATCCCGGCAGCTCCCGGTCTACCAGCTTGCCCACCGGGCTGGGTAGACCAGGGTCCCTGAGTCCAAGAAAGTCTGGTTGACTCGTGTTTCTCTGGCTGGCCATTCCAGGTCGGCCCACCCCAGAGTCCAATGTTTGCGCAGAGTTAGCACAGCGGCTGTATTGTTCGGGTTAACTTTGCCCATGATGGGACCCATGTTGCACTCCCAGGCTTTGCCTCTCTACGACCACCTCCCTGTTGCTCTGACTGCTAGGATCCTCAGAGCATGTGAACTGTTCACCCTGGCTGCCAGTTTGAGGCCCTTGAATTGGACCTGGAGTGAAGTCCTCGCTTTGTGGCCGTTCTGGAAACTGCTTCCTCAGGTGATCAATATGGCGGCACACAACTCACCCACCATCTAGGGTTACTTCGAATGAGAGACGGCCTGAGATTTTGATGATTTTGCCTGGCACCCCAGTCACTATGTGCTTCAGTGACTCCTTTGTAGTGTGCACCATTCGTTCGGCTTGCCCATTGCTAGACAGATGAAATGGAGCCAATGTCACGTGCCTAATGAGGTTAGTCCTCAAGAAAGCCTGAAATTCTGCCGGTGTGAACTGGGCTCCATTATTGTACAGTATGACATGTGGCAGCCCATGCATTGCAAAGAGTTTCCTAAGCACCTGGATGATCCTAGCAGTAGTCATATTCGCGATTGGAATAACTTCCAGCCATTTAGAGTGGCTGTCAACCACTATAAAAAATAGCTGTCCCTGAAAGGGCCCAGTGAAGTCAGTATGAGTCCTTGACCAGGGAGTGTGTGTCTCCTCCCACAGGAGCATGTGGCATTTCAGACCTAGACTGCTGACACGTGTAACACCTGTGTACTTGAGCTTCTATGGCTTTATCTAATCCTGGCCACCATAAATAGCTACGTGCCAATGCCTTCATCCGGACAATACCCAGATGACCTTCATGAAGCAATTGTAGTACCCTGTCCCCTAATGATGTGGGGACAATGACCTTGCTCCCCCATAGAATACAACCCTTGTGAGATGAAAGCTCATGTCTACGTGTGAAGTAGCTCTGGAACTCGGGTCCAGGACTTTTTTCCAGCCACCCGTGTGAACCCAGGATAGCACTCTACTTAGAATCTTGTCTGCAGCAGTTTCTGCAGCTACGTTCCCAGCATGGAGGGGAAACTCCGGCAAGTCCTGAATGGACAAAACGTGGGTTGATGGGGCCAGATCTGGCTCGATTTGTCTGTCTGTAGTGAATAACCCCAATAGTGGTTTATGGTCTGTGAAGACCGTGAAGTCCCTGCCATACAAGTAGTCATGGAATATTTTTTACTCCAGCTACAATGGCCAATGCCTCTTTATCAATTTGTGCGTAATTATGCTCTGCAGAGGACAGTGTCCTGGAATAGAAAGCAATTGAAACTTGAGTCCCATCACTCTCCAAGTGGCTTAAGACAGCCCCCACACCGTATGGGGATGTGTCACATGCAAGGCACACCGGCATCGACTCTTTAAAGTGGGTGATTGTTGTACTAGTGGACAGTAGGACTTCAATGCCTTGAAGCTGCTTTCATGTACCTTGGTCCATTTCCAAGCAGTGTTTTTATCCAAGAGCCGATGTAATGGCTCTGCCACTGCGGCCTTGTTAGGAAGGAATGCATGGTAAAAATTTAGGAGGCCTAGGAATGCCTGAAGCTCTCCCTTTGTCTTGGGGCTGGGTGCCATCTGAATGGCTTTTAACTTGGACTCGGCAGGGTGGATGCCATCGGCATCAATACAGAACCCCAAGAACTCAGTTGAAGGAACTCCAATACTACACTTGTTTTTTTAAGTTTAAGGCCCGCTTTGAAGAAGCCCTTGAAGGACGGCTCTGACCCTCCTTGCAAGCACCCACCAGCAATGAGCACATCGTCAAAGTAGGGGCAGACCCCTGGAATACCCTTGAGCATATGCTCCATAATGCTTTAAAAAATGCCGGGGGCTACACTAACTTTACGAAAACTGTACCCCCTTGCAATGATGCCAGGATGTGACTCACTGCTGGGACCGGGTACACATGCTGTTTGAGTGCACAATTAATTGTGCACTTGTAATCAGCGCAAATTCTGACCTCTCCATTAGTGGTGTGACAATTGGTGTTTCCTATTCACCCCCATCTATGGGTTCACCCCTGTTCAACTAGATTATCCAATTCAGTGTCTATCTTGTGTTTAAGAGCAAATGGCACTCTACAAGGTTTAATCCTGACCGGCATTACAGTAGGATCTAGTTTAAATGTTATTGACAGGCCCTTGTAAGTCCCTAGACCTGAGTCAAACACATCTGCAAACTCCTCAAATACTGTCGCTAGACTCACGACTTGCGTCCGGTTGATACCAGTGACTTGGATGCCTAATGCATCAAACCAATCAAGCCTGATCACTGACCCCCTACTACGACAAAAAACCCCTTAAATTTGACGGCCAATGTGGCCTCGCCCTTGACTGCGACTCTAGCATTCTGGAAGTTGGTCAGTATAATGTCAGACGGCCTGAGCTTGGCCCATCTCTTGCTGTGATTGCAGATGAACTTGAATGTTTCAAGTGAAATAATGGACACGGCTGAGCCTGTGCCCAGCTCCATCTTGCAAGGGAACCCTTGCAGCTCGACCTGAAGTCAAAATTTCAGCTTAATGGGGCAGCAAGCTTCCGTGCGGCAAATGCTTCTGTGGCTGGAGCAAAACCCTATGCTAAACTGCCCTGGGGCCCTGGTACCTCTCCTGAACGGAATGTCCAACTGGCAATTTGATTGCCTGACTTTCTGACGACCTTTGCAGATGGACATGATGTAGCCGGTCTTCTTGCAGGCCTGGCACATGGCTGTTCGGAACCTACAGTCCATGCGTTGGTGGCGCCCGCCACACCCTGGGCACCTAAGGAAGGGATCCGCCTTGTAAGTCGTCCCTTGTTGCTTGTTGCTGGGACATTGCTTGTCAACTTCTGTGTTGCCATCGGAGTCTTCAGTGTGTTCGGCATCCTCATGGTGGACAGTGTCCTCGTGCTGTGCTGTTTTGGTGAGATGCATGGCTCTCATGGCCCCGCCGGTGGCTTCGTCTGCCATGATCTCCTTCAACACATCTGGGAACGACAGAGTCTCTTTGGCAAACAGTTTTTGTTGCAACTCTCGATTCCGGAGGCCACAGGTGAGCCAGTCCTGGAGCCTCTCCTCTACATCGGACAACTGGCACAGGTGTGCAGCCAGTGTTAATGCCGCGATGAATTTGGATGCTGTTTCACCTGGCTGTTGAACCCTCTGTTCGAACGCATGGTGCCAAGCAATTACTGACAGCTTGGGCTGGAAGTGGCTACTGAGCCATTTCTTCAAGTCCGTGAATGTTATGGACTCCAATGGCGTCGGCACAAACAAGTTCTCTGCGATGTTGAACGTGGCTGGGTCGCAAACAAACAGGAGCGTAGCAGCCATCCTCGGTGACTTGGCTGGTGCAGAGGTAGTTTTCTCAACCCTGGATAGATACGAAGACCATCTTTCCAGGTGAGCTATGTCAAATTCTTCCAGCTTTCCAACCTTCACCATTTTGGGTTGGTCTTCGCAGCTGGGGCTCATTGTCTTCTTGTCCTGCTCCTCCGTATGCCCTGGGACTGATCCTCAGGGCTCATGGTCGCTAGCGTGGCTGTGCTAGGTCGACTGTAGGGGCGGGGGAATTGCTTTCCCACCAGACACATTCTGGCCTCACCCCTAGTGACTCAGCTCTGTTGAAGGAGCAGGATCCCACCTTTGTTGCCAGTGTTGTGTATTGGGTTCATTGCTTGAGAGAAGAGATGAGGTGAGTGAGTTTAGTCAGGAACATTCTTTATTTGCTTGCAGGAACTGAACTGGGAAAACAGGACTGCAAATGCAGCTATTTATACCCTGGCCTCTAGGTGGTAGCCAATAGGTTTAAAGCAACCTATTGCTGCCCTAGAAGCAGCCAATGGTGGTGCTGGAGATGGGTTGTCTGAGAAGCTGGGAGCCGTTAGCCAGCTCCCTGCTTAAGCAACCTTCCAGCAATCAAAACCCATGTGATACACTCAGTAAAACAAAGCCCAATACATTACAATGTGAAATGCAGATACTAAGTATAAAATTTGTTGTTTTACCAGTATAAGTATCTTAGTTATAGACAGTGGTTTTTTGTAAAAGAAAAAGGTGCCAGAACTCACACATGTCATACAACCCTCCTTGCTTACCCTACAAGGTCCAAAAAAGGTGCCGGAACTCCGTTCTGAGCATTCTATGACAAAAAAAGCCCTGGTTATAGATATATAGATAAAGGGATATTTAGATGACTAGATTCCAAATGTATTTCTTTCCATCTTTTTTTTTTTGAAGAAACAGAGAGATGTCTGGAAGAAATGCAGTTGATCATTGTTGCAGAATTTGGTTTTCAAAGAAATTTACTTCCATTTGAACAAAGCAAAACAAGTTTCTAGTTTTCTTACTGCTAGAAACGTATCATTTTGAAATATGAAATATGTAATGAATGGCTCAGTGGGTTAGGATGTTAAGCTTGTCAATCAGATGGTCGGCAGTTTGGTGGGTCGAATCCCGAGTGCCGTATAACAGAGTGAGCACCTGTTACTCATCCCAGCTTCTGCCAACCTAAAGCACGTAAAAATGCAAGTAGAAAAATAGGAACCACTATGGTGGGAAGGTAACAGCGTTCTGTGCGCCTTTGGCGTCTAGTCATGCTGGCCACATGACCATGGAGATGTCCTCGGACAAACGCTGGCTCTTCGGCTTTGAAACGGAGATGAGCACCGGCCCCTAGAGTTGGAAATGACTAGCACGCATGTGTGGGGGAGCCTTTACCTTTAATGAAGATCTGCTTGAAATGTCAATACCCGTATGGTGTTGAGAAAGGTTTACAGGTAGTCCTCAGTTAATGACTGGTCACTTAATGACCATTTGAAGCTACAATGGACCTCCCTAGTGCTACCTATGACCTAGTTCCTGAGTTCTGATAGCTCCCTTCTCCCCTCCCCCAATCCTGTGACTGTGGGATGCTGCAATTACCCAAAATACAAAAAGAAAATCGGTTTGTTTAATAACTGTAGTGATCCCTTAACAACGACAGTGTTCTCTTAATAACTATAACTAAAAGTCATAAAACTGGGCATGGTCATATGGTGACCCATTTAACACCTGCAAGAACTTATGACTGTAATTCTGGGCTCAGTTATGATCATAAGATAAGGGCTACCTTTAAAATGATTAGGAGGGAAGCATTGGAGCAATACATCAGCTTCATTTGCAAATGTTTAACTGGGTCAGGTAAAAGGCCTAGTACATGTATTTGTGTAACATGCTAAGCTTATTATTGTATTGTGATTCAATGTACTTTGCAAACAAGTTAATTTAAAAATCGCTGTTAAGGATGTTATGTCAACACAGCCATTTAATTAAAAGAAAAAGAATAACACTATTGAAGTACATGCATTTCTTTCCTGAATGCAATGAGATAATAAAAGGTACCACCCCATATACACATGAGCTGCATTCCCTATTAAAGATACCTGATACAACCCCACCCTTCCCCCAGTGAACTGCTAAAAGTGCCCTTTTAAGAAAACATTTATAGCAAGCTGAATTGACTCTGTGGTGACAGGGAGAAGAATCAGTCAGAGATCAGTGGCCCAGGAAACCAAATTGTTTATATTCACTGACCCTATCTCATAGACAACAACCCTGTCATGCTGACCTAGCAAGAAGGGATAAATAATCAGAAGGTCACCAATGCTGTATTGTTGGAAAAGGCTTTAGGTCTGCCTCTTTCTTGTCTTGTCTTTCAAATGTAGTAGGCCAAAGGTGAATAACTTGTGGTTTTGATTTTGCTCAGCGCTACCCCTTACTGGGACCCAGTGTAGACTTCATTGTAACTATTTTGTCTCTGATATTTTCTTGATCTGTTGCCACCTTTTACATTACATCCATTTTATCTCAGAAGCTAAATCAGGCATTAGCTTTAAATATCAGGGCAAGATAGCCAAGAGTTACATGTTGTTCTTATTTTGCAATTGATACTAAAGATGGTGGGTTTCTTCTGCCACTCCAAGAAAGGGGAAACTCTAAAATATATCTAGGGCACCAGAATCATGAGATAACCTCCCTTGGAAGCCTAGCTGAAGTAGTATCAACTTTATTTCAACTAATAAATTATTACTGTATACTTCTGATTTTTATTTTAACAAAACTGAGTCTTTGTTATTTTGTCAGAAGTACATTTTGGTAGTCAAGGGCTACACTTAGCAATTTTTGGAGAGCTGAAGGTCATATGCTGGTGTAAAAGCACCATGTATACTTGGGTTTTCACACCATATACACAACCATTCATGGATTCTTTAGCTCAGAATAATTAAACATTATGCTGTTTTCAGTGGGCCTTCAAACATAAAAAATTGAAATAATTACAGCAAGAAAAATGGAGTTGCATATGCAGATATGGTTCACTCAGGTTCTACAAAGAAATTAAAAACTTAATAAGCACATAATAAGAAAGCTGAATATATATGGTTTATATATTTACAAATAGCCAGAAGGATAAAATCAGATCTCAGAAAGGAAGGAAGTAGGAAATAAAAGAGTTTGAAATTCTCATACAAAAACAACAAAACATATTAGGATGTATATATAAACTCTTACTTAGATAAGAAACAGAAACAAATCAAACCAAAGCTAATGATAAAATAAAGTTTGCAAAGTTTCAAAAACAGAACAATGGGAATAACTATAGATGAATCTATCAAATTTACATCAAGTTATAACTTAGGAGAAAATTGGTACAAAACATTTTATAAATGGTATACAATTTCATCAATAATATCTAAAATGGAAAAAAAATCATACAATAATGAATGCTGGCAATGCCATGATACAGAATGAACTTTAACTCATTTGATGGACTTGTAAAAGAATTCAAAAGTATTGGAGAAATGCGTAGTATAATGAAAAACACTTTGGAATTTGAATTTGAAATGAAACCACAACTATTCTTATTAGGCACAATGTCAGGAAAAAAATAACAAAAAATGATATAATTTAATGAGATGCTATTTATGCTTACAGCAGTGAGAATAAACTTTTCTCAATACTAGAAGAAACACAGTCCTATCAATATTTGAAAAGGATCTTAAGAAACAGTGATAGCAAAAATAGTATTGTATGTACACAAATGTAACTACATTTAAGCAGGAATGGTTCCCATACATACAACATAGGCAGCATAAATAAGCAGGTTAATATAATGCATAATAGGCAGGTAAATATAATGCACAATGCACAAAAAATCAGTACAATAAAAATGACAAACACGTATTTATTAAACAAGTATTTATTATTTTACAGCTGTCTTTGTTTTTAAAAAGATATGGCTTATTTGTTTGCCTATCATAAGAAATAGTTATGAGATGAACAGTTTTATATTTGTTAATTGGGAGGAGGTGAAGAGATTATGAAACTATTTATAACTGTGATGAAGGTGGGAAGTCATTTTCTTAAAGTGGGGTTCTTTTTTACTTTTTTGCTTATTTGCTCTCTCTTTTACTTTTATTTTCTTTCTAAAAATAGGATTAATATTATTATTATTGAAAAGATTTTTAAAATAAAATTGTAAATGGATAACATGGTGGGTATATATTTGAAAGCTAAAAACATCATAGAAAAAACATAATTGATTTAGAAAAAAAAGACAAGTGTAACAGGAGATGAACTGTGTCATTAAAACTATAGAAAGACAGAATGCACTAAAGCCTTAGGGACAAAATAAAGTGAATAAGGAACAAAAAAGGGAAGCCTATCTTTTACCTTTAGCTTTGTAATTGATTTACTTTTACTTTTGGATTATAAATTTTAAAAATGGCAGCCACCAGAAAAGCTGCAAAGCAGGGTGAAAGAAAAAGAGAGTCAGTAGAGCAAAGGACGGAAACTGTAATTACTCCAAAAATATTACCAAAATTGTTTGAAGAGATGGGAGAGCATGTATCTGATTCTGTCAAATGTGTTGAAAGTGAATTGGTTGCGTATGAAGAGAGAAAGGAAAGTGGTTTGTAAAGAAGAAAGAAGACATGAACGAAAAAGCTACACCAAAAAAATAATAATGAAGAATCTACATCAGACATGTCAAACACAAGGCCCGGGGGCCATATCCGGCCCGCGAAGTGGTTTCATGTGGCCCGCGAAGCCATCCTGGAAACAGTGAGGGAACGTCCCCCAATGCCTTGGCCCTGGCCCAGAGACCCTCCTCCTGCCAGAGACCCTCAGATCTGTCCCACTCCTGCCCAGGCCCACATAGGCACCCTTGATGCGAATGATGTAGAGCTGGCCACGCCCACCCCGTAGGCCATACGCACTTTAGCCATGCCCACCCAGGCCACACCCACCCAGTCCCCTGAGGGCAACCGCAATGCTGATGCACCCCTCAATGAAATTGAGTTTGACACCCCTGCTCTATAGGATCTGTAGGTAACTTATCTTACAGGATAAGTTAAATTAATGACAAAGTGGAAACTTTTGAAAGTATAACAGAGAGATGGAAAAGAACTTAGAAAATGTGCCATTGTTGGAATTGAGAAAAAAAAAGTATTGTGCCTAAGATTTAGAGGAATTCCAGAGCATCCAAGAGAAGAGACTACAGAGAAAATATGTGAAGCAGGACATGAATTCCCATGACCAATAACTACCCAAGGGATAGCTAGAGAGCTCCTAAAAATGCTTTCTGAACTACAACAATATTCCATGATATGAATAATTAAACCTGGTCAGAATGAAATATTTATGAATTAGAAGAGCATGTTGTGTTCACACATATGGTATATAGGTTTGTGTTGCTCTTTTTCATTCTCTTTTCTATATTAGAAGCAAAGAGATACAGTGTGGTAACTTGTGGTAGTTACTTGTGGTAACTATCCAACAATTGGACAATCTTTCTAGATACTTACATTAGTTGGCAAAGTTGTGCTGGCCAGTGATTTATGCCTCTAATTAGTTGTGCTGAAATTGAGATGTGTACTCAAGGGAAAATGAAGAAAAATATATTTATAAGGCATGGCTGTATTAACAGCTATTAGAATAATTCTACTCAGCATCAACAATTATTTTAAATTGTTTTAATTGCTTTTCATTTGTTTTTATATTTTATGATCCACATCACTCAGAATCATTTGTTGAGATGGGCAGCCATAGAAGTCAAATAATTAAAAATAATAATAAACTATATTCAAGTTGTAATCCAATAAACATATGCCATTGTTTGATTGTACGTGTTACCTTCTATGGTGATTATGCTCACTGGAGACAAAGGTCTTAAGGAGGAAAATAGAATTATCTGAGTTTTTCTTTTTCTTTTTAACACTCTCTACCTGTTTCTCTGAACATTTTTAGAGTCATATATGATAGGTATTATATATACAATTCACTTTCTCTCTCAGAGCAAACATACAGATGTTACATTATGTCATATCCCTAGGTGCAGCATGTTAGATAACTTCCATCCCCTATTTTTACACAATGAATTTGCTATGTGATATTTTCGATTAGAATGACCACTAGGAAGATGCCGTATAACTGATCCACATCTAAAGAGTCCCAACAAAGGACAAATTAGTCATGTGATGTCTCCTTTGGGTTAATGTACTTTTCTTAGAGTTGGAATCCCAGAACTGGAGATAGTAGTTGAGGTGGAGCCTGATCAATACAGACTATAAGAAAACAATTATTTTTTTGTGATTTGGAAACCCTGGTTTTGTTAATGTAGCTTAAAACAGAATTTGCCCTTTAAACCCAAAATACGACTCATGCTAAGCTTGTGGTGAACTATATATGCTATTCCTGAACCATATATCCTTAATTCTATATCTTTATGTCCTGCATGGATTGTCCTTTTGTGGTGATTTGAATCAAGGTCAAGAGTATCAATGTTAAGACATTCTCCGTAGGAGTTGGCAGAAACATCTTCTCACAGGTTCACATATGGCTACACTTTCACTCCAAGGAATGCCCTGGAAATATGTCATTATCATGCCTCATTGCATTGCTCTCTCATGCACACAGGAAGTTTGGTTGGTGGTCTGTTGGTAGATTAAAAACTAAATTACAGCAATTGAAATGCCACAACTGTTCTTAAATTTAAATGAAAAATGTATCTGGCCTCTCAGAAAAATAGCTGAGAGGTGTGAAGTCCCCTTCCTTAAGAAGGGCAGAGAAAAATCCTCTTTGTTTTGAAAGGCAATACTTATGCAAAACCTGGAGGAAACTTGACCTGGCATTAGAAGATCATTCTTTTGGGTGGAGGAGGGGGCTGACCTCCTATGGTTTTTTATTATTATTCAACTTAATCACTATTTCACCATCATTGGAACTGGATATCAGTACCAAGGATTCCTTATTTAGAAGTTACCTAAAAGCATGCATAGTTCTGCCACGTCTGTCTTGTTTCAAATATCTATTTAATCAGCCTGCAGACTGTAGTGACACAACGGATTATATCAGGTGATTTGTGAAGATGCTCTTATAAAGGCCCTTGTCAAAGGCAAATACAGTAATAGCTCTATAGCACATTTTGGCACAAGGTATCATAACAAACCAAACCACTTGTTAATGACTCTGTAACAATTGGCATGGTAGAAAATGCGAGAAATTCTACTTGACAGTTTCACTTCTCAGTCTTTAATTGAATATAAAATAGTTTAATATTGGTTGAACAGCCTTCGTTATAATATTTAATAGCCACATTTTTTCATTGATGTTCTGATTTCTTAAGTCCTTTATAACTTCTTTTAACTGTATACTATCAAATACTTTTTCACTGGACATAGGGCATATGGACATCTCATGCTCAGTCTATGGTCTGCTTGATTGTATGTACTGTATGTGGTCAATGGTTAAAGAGTTTTTATAGAAGCCAGTTTGCTCCTGAGACTGATGCTCATTCCAGAGTTTTTCCAATCTTTTGGTTATAACATGTGTGAAAAAATTCTGGGCTGTAGAAAATGGGTAGATCAGGTAGAAGTTTATAATCTCTTGGATATATTCTTCTTCTTCTTCTTCTTCTTCTTCTTCTTCTTCTTCTTCTTCTTCTTCTTCTTCTTCTTCTTCTTCTTCTTCTTCTTTTTCTTCTTCTTTTTCTTCTTTTTCTTCTTCTTCTTCTTCTTCTTCTTCTTCTTCTTCTTCTTCTTCTTCTTCTTCTTCTTCTTCTTCTTCTTCTTCTCCTCCTCCTCCTCCTCCTCCTCCTCCTCCTCCTCCTCCTCCTCCTCCCCCTCCTCCTCCTCCTCCTCCTCCTTCTCTTTTTTCAACTCTTTGGTAATATCTCCTGCATCTAATCAGTTATTGAAGAATGCGATCACTGTTTATTGCAAGTATTTCTTCACTCATTTGTAAATTTCTGAGATAACCGCATATACGCCTGGGGCTTTTCTTGACTTTTCTAGTCTTATTTCATGAAGAACCTGATTTGTTTCAATTTTTGGCACCATTGAGTATCTCTCTGAATGATAACATTTTGTGATAGCTGCTTTTGAGGCAATGAAACTAGTACTCTTTTTCAATTTCTCTTCCTTTACTTGTAGTGACATTTATCATCTTTCTTGAAAGGTTTCAAGAGCCCTCTTTTCTGTTGCATTTTTTTCTGACACTTTATGATACTACCTTTTGCCTTTATTGCTTTTTATGAGTTTGTATAGTCTTCCTTTACTTGTTGCCTTACTTGATGGTTTAGCTCACACAGAGTAAACCTGTCAATTATATTTTTCCCCTTTGAGTTGCTTTTCTTGTGCCATTTGTTATGTGTTTCAGCAAATGTCATAGTTAATTTTTGCAAGTTGCTCCAAGAGATATTTTAGTGTGACACTGAATCTGCTCCTAAGGTTATAGGAGAGAACCTAGAGTTGGCCTGGGAAGACCCATTAAATCCATCACATTGTTGTAGAAGTCATTGGTATGTCTCTCTGAAGACATTGTCCCATGTCTTTTTTTGTATGTCTTTTAGACTCTGTGAGTTATTTGTAGTGATTTGGGTGGATGATTCATCTTTGTGCCTTGCCAGACTTGGAAAAGGTATGCCTCTGTAGTTTCCAGCTCCAGACCTTTTCTAGTTGGAGACAAGGTAAAGTCTGAGTCAGTGGTGGGATTCAGCCAGTTCGCACCACTTCGGCAGAACCAGTAGCTAATTTTTTGTTGCCCAGGTCCAGAATGGACTTCCGGAAGTGGCATCCACACAGAGAACCAGTTGTTCACATATTTGAATCCCACCACTGGTCTGAGTCAAGAAACAAGGTTCAAGGTAAGAGGCACAGAGGTTGATGAATGTAAGGCAAGGAAACAGATGTGTTGTTTCCAGTATCATTTCACTTCACTTACTGAGCTAAGTAGCCACTCCCAGGTGCAATTGACATTACAACAATAATTTTATCCTCACAATGCTTTCACTGCTGAACCCCCAAACATTCTGCCAAGAGTGTTAGCTCACAAAACCCTTCAAACATCAGTTTATGGAAACTGAAATTTGGCCAAGTCTTTTCAAGTCTTAGAATACTTTTTCTATGTTCATAATATTTACTTGGACTTGACATAATCATTCTTTGGTATGAAATATTTCTTTGATTAATTCCAAATTTGTAAGTTGGCACTGACCATTATTTCCTTTTAGGCATAAACAAATCAGTTACAAATTTCTATAGAAGCAGATATGTAAGATCTGCAATTGGAATCTTCTAGATAAATGGAATATTTGTCCAAAAGTCTGGACACATACTAAAACATATTTGATTATAAGAAAAATATCTAGGGGTAAAATAAAATTTATGTACAATAATGATACATAATTGTTTTAAGAAGAAATTATATATGTAGGTTGCATAGGATCAAAGTCTGCACTACAGTTTTCTGTAGAGGAAAGATCTCAGAAAAAACTGCATAAAATATTACAGGAAATTTACAATAAATGTTATCAGAAAATATAGCATAAAATACTCTATTTTGTTCTATAATCTCTTTAAAATATGTTATAGATGGAGAGGGATGATAATATTGCCTTGCTAAATTGGACATCAAAATTGGACAGATTTATATTAATTCATGAATTCTACCCTTTTAAAGCATATAGTATGATTAATGTCACAGTATTGTTGGACTCATAAGAATAAGTAATAATCACAACAATCATTGCAATTTGGTCCCAGTCAAGTATTCCAATCTCCTCTTCCAAGCATTTAAATTTACTACTTTATTCAGGTAAAATGTTATCTGCAACTCATTTGCAATACATGGGAGTATGGAAGTGTTAAACTACTTGTTTGAAAGCTTTTAAATGCAAACAAAATATAGTTAAAGACTCAGCTAGATGCTCAGTGCATTAACATCATTTTCTACAAACTGAGTCCTTAATGTCTTGTCAAATGTATGGGTGAACTAAATGAATTCATCTGTAGAACCTCAATCCTTCAAAAGCGGAAGCAGAAATATACTGGCACAAAAGATTAAAGAAATCTTGGTCTTGCACTCTTCAGAAAGTTTTGAGGGACATCAGTGACTGCCCTTCCCTACACGAGCAGAGAATTCTTAGAACTATATTTTCAGCTCATCTGATGCCAGCATTGATGTTCTCCAGTGCCTCGTTGAAGATTGACTCAGAGTAGATATAGAACAACAGTGGGGACAGAATACATCCCTGTCTGACCCCTCTTCGTATTTCTGCATCAGCTGAGTATTTTTGGCCTAGTCTGATGCCAATATAGATTCTTTATGATTTGGATGTCTTTGTCATCTAGTCCCCCTTGTTTCAGGATTTCTAATAGTTTGCTGTGTCTTATTTTATCTTTTTTTTTTCAAAATCAATGAAGCACATGTAAACACTGTGAATGACATCTCTATAATGCTGTACAAGAACTTGAATGCTGAATAGTGCATCTTGTGTACCAAGAGTGTTTCTGAAACCAAATTGTGTGTTACCTAGACGCTTCTCAATTTTGTTGTATATTCTTGTGTGAATTATTCTCAGGAATATTTTCAGGGCATGACTCATTAAGCTTATTGTTCTGTATTTGATACACTTCTTTGCATTTACGGTATTTTGGGGGGATTGTCACAAAGTTTGATTTTAGCCAATCATTTGGTATCTTTCCTGTTTCATATATTTGATTGAAGAGCTGCAATAAAAAAATTGTCCCATTGTCTTGCTGCAAGACAATTTATATATTTTCAATTTTGTTTTGATTTTGTTTTGCTTCTTTTTTGTAAAGAGAAGTAAACAGGGGAGAAAACATAAAATAAATATTCAAGGAAGAAAATAAGAATATTGAGAGGAAGGGAAGGAGAGGGGGGGAGAGAGGGAGGGAGGAAGCAAGCTAGCAAATATTGCAGAATGCATATAAAAATGATATAGATGATATATCATCTATGATATAGATGATATAGAATGGGAAGTATAACAACTGGACCAAACATCACTATGGAGGACCTGATGGCTTTTCTTGTTTTTGCTATTTTTATTGAATGTTCAACCTCCTCCATAGTGATGTTTGGTCCAGTTGTTATACTTCCCATTCTATATCATCTATATCATAGATGATATATCATCTATATCATTTTTATATGCATTCTGCAATATTTGCTTGCTTGCTTCCTCCCTCCCTCTCTCCTCCCTCTCCTTCCCTTCCTCTCAATATTCTTATTTTCTTCCTTGAATATTTATTTTCTGTTTTCTCCCCTGTTTACTTCTCTTTACAAAAAAGAAGCAAAACAAAATCAAACCAAAATTGAAAATATATAAAAAATGGTGTGATCTCCATTTAGGAGCCATCAGATTTTCTGATGTCCAAGAACATAGTACAATACCTTCTTTATTCTTATCCATGAATGGAACAGAACAAAAGCAAACATGGGCAGGGGGGAGTACAGATACCTTGTCTCTGACTTTTTTCTTCTGTAGAGTTGGTAGTTTTTTCAAACTAAAAATGTACTTCTTTCATTTTCCATTTTCTAAGAATGTTCAAATCCCCTGCTTCTGTTAACTTTCAAGTCTTTCAGCTATTTTGAACAGATGTCATATATAAAGACTGCCTCCCTTCAGATCAAACTCCTCTTGCCAAGTCTCGCGATCGCTGTCCTAAACAGTTGATTATAATGTCAGCAGTCCAATTTGGAAGCTTTATAGAAAATGCTGAACACTGCAGTTTCCTGAAGTATTAAATAACGTTGCGTGCTCTTTCTCTCTCCCTCTCCCTCTTCCCCCCTCTCAGTTGGCTTCTCTATAACACGAACTGGGGTAAGAGATTCTCTATTTACATTGATCTCTATCAGCATAAGTTATAGTTAAGCTTGATATGTACAGAATTGCACTCTGCTAAAATGCTGTGTTTTGTCCATGTGTTGGTCTGCTGAGAATACAAAGTTTATTCTGCAAATGGAAATGATGGAACAAGTAAGCAGGCAGGTGTATTGAACCATAGCATTATTCAATGGATTCTGGGCTAAGTAAATTAAACTGAACTTTTAAAAAATCATTTATTAATTTCACCACTTTCTGAATTTAAATTAAGGTCAAATTGCCTTGTATATAGATTTTTGGTTGACTAAAGATTTACAAAGAGAGGAAGCAATCACTGAGATCAATTTGTGTTGCTTCATTGAATGCTAATAGTGAAGTATATTCTGCTTAACTGCCATGGAGTAAGGCTATATCTTTAAAAATAAACATATCTAAACTTGCGTCTCAATTTGCATATCTCCTGAAACAAACTTTCTAATCACTTTTAATCTTATGAGAACAAGATAGATTTGTTTTGAATTGCTTTGGGTTAACAAGAATCAATTTCCTATTGCCAAATGTTTGACTTCCTAAAATGCTAATCGGTGGAAAATTAGAACAGTTCAAAAAGTGTTACATAGACCATTTGGTATGTTTAACATTATGACAGGTTCCAGTATATATAGTTAATAGCTAACATTGGCTGCCAGCCAGCACATTGCTATACAGTATGTACTTGTGTTCATATTAATAGAACAACAGCCTATGATATGTACCATTTTGTTTGAGCACCATTTCAGATATAGAGACTGGTAAACATTTGGATTGGTTTTCTTTCTTTGTATAATCTACAAATATCTTTATAAACCAAGGAAAAGGAAATTGATGTTTGATTTTTTTCCCTTTGTTTTTCTTTTCAGTGCTGATTCCTTTATTTAAGCATAGGGGTCTAAATATTTTGTTTGTAAATTCCTGGTAAATTCCTTGTTTAGTTCCTTATGCAACTAAACAAGAAGCATTCTCTAGGTGTTGGAAATAGCTGCACTTAACTGAATGTTTGACTTTTTTGCGAACGGGATGTTTTGTTTTTGTTTCAATATGCATGAAATATAGGGTCAGTACTCCACATATTTACTTGTAAATAATTCCCTTGAAATCTGTATGGTTTAAATATAATGTAATGAAGAAAAGATAAAGACTTTTAGTAGGTCAATATTGGAAGAAGGAGGATCTGCCAACTATAGAAGAATGGACTCTAAAAGTTTCTGACCTGGCGGAAATGGCAAAGATTTCGGCTTATTTGAAAGATAATTCGCAAGAACGTTATATTATGGAGTGGAAAAAGTGGATTGATTATATCCAGAACAAATATGGGACCAAAAAGTTTCACTTAGCATTTGAATACGTTTGTTTTATGTGATATTAGTATTGCTTGTAGTCATCTCATATGAGCTAGAGTGCAATAGACTTAATAGTTTATTGTTGTTAACATATGGTTGTTTATGATTGTTTTTACCTTTATACCTTGTATTTAGCTCTGGGAAGTTGGGAAGGGGGAGGGGGAAGGGGGGAGGGTTATGGAGGGTTAGGAAGGGTTGGGTGGAGGGAGGGGGGAGGGATTGTTAAAGATAAAATGTATTGTAAAACTTTTCAATTAAAAAAAAGAAAAGATAAAGACCAGTATTTCAACATGTTTCCCCTCACTTTCTTAAGTAAGTTAAATCATGTTGATTAATGTCTTATAGGATGAAACAGTTTGTAATTAAATGTGTAGTTTAGATTTCAATCCAACTAACATTATATACTTAGTAAGACTTGCTTTAAAGTAGACATATTCAGGCTCATCTGATGTTTTTCCTTTCCAGTTTTTATTACAAGGGAGAAAATGGATTACACTTTCAATAAATCTACGCATTTAAAAACTCAAATCAATATCTTTCAGTTGTGAAAATAAGAGCTTGTGTAGTTTACTATAACACTGAACTCAATTTATTATTGATAGAAATAGGTAGCCTTGATTTTTGGTTTTTTTGGTTTTGCATTATTTGTAGCATATCTAAGAATAATTACTATCAAAATGCAAAGAGATGTACGTACTTCTGAATAGATATACATAGGACTCTGTTTTAACTCTTTTTTTAAAAAAAATATGTATTCTTTTTTTCTTTTTTTGATAACGTCATTCCCCTACCCAGTTTTTATTATTATCTAAATCAGACATGTCAAACACAAGGCCCGGGGGCCAGATCCGGCCCACGAAGTGGTTTCATGCGGCCCGCAAAGCCATCCTGGAAACAGTGAGGGAATGGCCCCCACTGCCTTGGCACTTGTCCCAGTCCCATCTTCTTCTGCCAGAAACCCTCAGATCTGTCCCACTCCTGCCCAGGCCCCCATAGGCACCCTTGATGCGAACGATGTAGAGCTGGCCATGCCCACCCAGTAGGCCATACGCACTCTAGCCATGCCCACCCTGGCCATACCCACCCGGCTCCCTGAGGGCAACCGCAATGCTGATGCGGCCCTCAATGAAATTGAGTTTGACACCCCTGATCTAAATGCTTAGCACAATTTTTCTCAATCTGGGAATTTGAAGATATGTGGACCACATCTCCCAAAATTCCAACACGGGAATTGAAGACTTGAATTCTGAGAGTTGAGTGAACTCTTGCATTGAAGAATTCTGGAAGTTGTCCATACTGTACATCTTAAAGGTGTCCACATGTCCACACATTTTAAGTTTCCCAGGTTGAGAAATTTTGGTTTAGTAGTTGTCCAAATGAATGCTCTAACTGTCATGTCTGCATGCAATGATTGGGAAAAGAGTGAATTATTGTCCTATTTAACAGATGTGCATCTAAGAGAAAAAAGGAAGTCCATTCTTTAGATATCACAGGATTATTCCCCAGTAGCTCGGTCCACTGAATATCTATGGCTAGCTATAATTGAAAGGAGCTATGCCTTAAAGGGTACTAGTACATATAAGAGAGAAATAAAAATACTGAAACTGATTGGTAATAGAGTGACTAGCAAATATAGGATCTCCGCAAAAGCTTTCATATAATTTAATCTTGAACAGTTACAGTTATTTGTAAACTTGCCACTCCATACCAATTGTTCAGCCCTGCTCAGTATACTAAACCAGGAATCAACTCCATATGAAGTCTAAGAGCATTTTTATTGAGATTGGCTATAATAATAGAATGTTGCAAGTCTAATAATAATAATAATAATAATAATAATAATAATAATAATAATAATAATAATAATAAGTTGGAAGGGACCTTGGAGGTCATCTAGTCCAACCCCCTGCTCAGGCAGGAAACCCTATACCATTTCAGGCAAATGGCTGTCCTGTCTCTTCTTAAAAACCTCCAGTGTTGGAGCATTCACCACCTCTGGAGGCAGGTTGTTCCACTGGTTAATTGTTCTAACTGTCAGGAAGTTTCTCCTTAGTTCTAGGTTGCTTCTCTCCTTGACTAGTTTCCATCCGTTGCTTCTTGTCCTGCTTTCAGGTGCTTTGGAGAATAGCTTGACTTCCTCTTCTCTGTGGCAGCCCCTGAGATATTGGAAGACTGCTATCATGTCACCCCTCACCCTTCTCTTCATTGAACTACACATACCCAATTCCAGCAACCGTTCCCGATATGTTTTAGCCTTCAGTCCCCCAATCATCTTTGTTGCTCTTCTCTGTACCCTTTCTAGAGTCTCAACATCTTTTTTACATCATGGTGACCAAAACTGGATGCAGTATTCCAGGTGTGGCCTTACCAAGGCAATTTAAAGTGGTATTAACATTTCACTTGATCTTGATTCTATCCCTCTGTTAATGCAGCCTAGCACTGTGTTGGATTTTTTGGCAGCTGCAGCACACTGCTGGCTCATATTGAAGGGATTGTCTACTAGGACTCCGAGATCCCTCTCACAGTTACTTCCTCTTTCTTTTTATACTCTAGTGAATTAGTAAACTGCAAACCCAAATCACTTTCCAATGTTATCTGATTGTTCTAGACTTTAAAAATGTTTTAACCTTTTTTGCCTAAGTTACAGTTTCTGCACATTTCCAACAAGGTCAGCTTCCTTACTCTCTACCTAACAGAGACTTGGTTCTCTAGCTAATGAAAGTTGACATAGTCTTTCTCTAGACTTGCTAAATAAATCCAATCTTCCTCCTTATTGTAAAGAACACACAAAGTCTCATATCAGCTTAATCTCTTTGTTCAACTATGTGATCAACAGTGGCAACTTTTTAAGACCTCAGATGATATTCCTTCCTGCTGAAATGTGCTTTACCACTGAATCAGGATTACAATTAGGGTGGTTTTTTTTAATGATGGTAGATTTATAATGGTTATTTGAGATGCCTTAAACATATTCTTTGAAATGGAAAAGGCAGGTTAGGCTATTAAGAATCCATACATGCACATGGCTTCTTTCTCAGTCTTGAAAATAAACACTGGTTTCATTAGTCAGAGCTGTTGATTTTGCAGAGCTCAAGATATAAGTAATCAAGTATTAAACAATTTTGCAGACATTGGAATTCCTTCATATTTGTACATGGGTCACTCTTACACTTATTAAATAGTATGGCAAAAGAAAAACAAAATGTCTTTGCATTTAATAATGAGAAAAGAACCTTGGATATCAGTTTTGTATCTGGCATTCTTGAAATAGATGTTTGACTCCATCTCCAGTGAAAAAAACATTTTAAAAGGATGGCAATGTTTATTTAGTTACTGCTGAATAATTTACAAAATATACAACACAAAAATCAAATTAAATAGATAGAATACAATCACAGTAAGGAATTTCTATTGTAAAATAATAACAAAATAGGCAAATACAATAATGTGTATTAACATACTGTGCAAGTATATGTCTATAGTCGGTGGAGTAAAAATGCACATCACCTAAAACAAAATAAGTAGGATGATTGCAGAATTTGCATAACAAATCAGAATTCATACATAAATTATAAATGGTTATGCCTGGCACCAGTTATGACTTATTTTCATTGCTGCAACACAAAAAATGGCTATTGAAAAAATAATGAAGGGAAATTTCATTCACATAGGTTGTCTGGCCTTCTTGGCAATTTATATCCTCATCCTTATCCTCATCCTCATCCTCATCATCATTTTAGCCATTGTCTATCCACTGCAGGATGAAGGCCTCTTCTGCATGTTTCCAACCAATACAATCCTGAACTTTCTTTTGCCAAATATCAATAGACCTAATATCCCTGTAATAATTTACAGTGAAATTATACATGACAAATGGATGCAATCTTTTTCTCACTACGTAGCAGCTTCACTTGGTAGAGGGGGTCTTGAGGATAAACCTTACAGCAATACAGATGGTAAGATATTATATCTAGTTTTTTTAAAAAAAAATCTTCCACCTCAGGGGAAGTTAGATCTATCAGATATTTTGCTGGTTCCCAAGAGCCCTTGTTTAACCAATTTCTGCCATATTGGAGCAACCTATCATCATCTGCTTTATTCTTTGGTGGGCAGTTATTTGATTTGGCCAAACCTTGGAGAAATTAGGCATGGTGCAGAAAGCCTGTCACTTCTGTAGTCTTGCTTCCTGGCAAGAGGCATCCATGTTCCTAAACTTGAAGTTTGAGGACTAAGTCCATTCAAATCACATTTAAGTATTTCTCTAGAGCAGTTTTATTATACACCAGACTGAAGATAACATAAAACATAGATTAATAGTGTTGGAAGGGACCTTGGAAGTCTTTTAGTCCAACCCTATGCTCAAGCAGGAGACCCTATATCATTTCATAGAAATGATTGTCCAGTCCCTTTTTGAAATCCTTCTGTGATGGAGCACCCACAATTTCTGTAGGCAAGCTGTTCCATTGATTAACTGCTCTTACCATTAGCAAATTTCTCCTTAGTTCTAGGTTGCTTCTCTACTTGGTTAGATTACAACCATTGTTTCTTGTCTCGCCTTTGGAGAATAGTTTTGTCTTTGTAGGATCCCCTCAAATATTGGAACAGTGCTATCATGTCCCCCCTTGTCTTCCTTTTCATTAGACTAGGTAAAAGGTAAAGGTTCCCCCACACATGTGTGCTAGTCATTTCCGACCCTAGGGGCTGGTGCTCATCTCTGTTTCAAAGCCGAAGAGCCAGCGCTTGTCCGAGGACGTCTCCATGGTCATGTGGCCGGCATGACTAGATGCCAAAGGTGCATGGAACGCTGTTACCTTCCCACTGTAGTGGTCCCTATTTTTCTACTTGCATTTTTATGTGCTTTCGAACTGCTAGCTTGGCAGCAGCTGGGACGAGTAACAAGGTGCTCACTCTGTTACGCGGCACTCGGGATTCAACCTGCCAAACTGCCGACCTTCTGATCGACAAGCTCAGCGTCCTAACCCACTGAGCCACCGCATCCCTTTCATTAGACTAGACATACCCAATTTTTGTCATCATTCTTCGTATATTTTAGCCTCCAGCCCCTAATCATTTTTGTTGCTCTTCTCTGCACTCATTCCAGAGTCTCAACATCCTCTTTGTATTGTGGTGACCAGAACTGGATGCAGTATTCCAACTGTGGTCTTACTAAGACTGTGTAAAGCAGTACTTGAGCTTCACATGATCATGATTCTGTCCCTCTATTAAAGCACAACTTTCATCCATGCACATGTTGTTCCTGTAAGATCCTCAGTGAGAAAAGTTTAAAGATAAAGTTTCATATTTCTTTATGGAATGCAGAACATTTACTGTTCCTTCCAATTCCTTTCCTCAGTACTTGGCTCCTATAGTGTGGCTTTCCATTTGGTCTTGCATTCAACTGAATCAGTGAAATATTGTCTCTGATAACTCTTCTCTGTCCTTCACTTCCTTTGATACTACCATACACTTAGGAAGCACTTAAAGGGGAAAAAAAACATTCCTATTTTCTAGTCTCAGCTTTCATAATCTTAGCTGGAAACCAGCAAAACAGCCCTTCAAGAGTTCAACAGCTGTATTTTCCACAGAAATCAACTCTGCTCCTTTTAAGGATAGAAGCATTACTCATATGACTTGAGAACAGATTGTTTAAAGTGACAGTAATGAGGAGATAGAATACTTTTTTCTCTTTCCCATATCTTTCTTTCAAGAGGAAATTACTCAAAATTTCCAAGTTACTGCATATTATTATGGAGCTTTTCCCCTTTTTATATTTATTAAGAATATAAAAATATGACTTTTTTACTGTTGTTCAAGTATTAATTTCCAAACCAAAATTTTATACATTACTTAGCACAGTCAATAGGAAGTACATATTCATGTATTTACTTCTACATGTACACAAAAACACACATACAGAGACAATCATTCCTAGGCAAACAAGTTGTTGTAATAAACCTTGTTTTTTCTATCTGTTCTGTTCTGCATAACCTTGGCCTCATAAAATGTCCATGATGATTTCACCCTTTCTAAAGTCACTTGTTTCAACAAAGTCCTGTACCAATCCTGAATCCTTTCCAATTTATCACTATTTTTATTAATTTTCATAGAATCATAGCATTATAGGGCTGGAAGGGACCTTGGAGTCCAACCCACTGTCCAAAGCAGGAGTCCTTATACCATCCCTACTATCTTTTCTTCACTTCCATCTGGTTATACTTTGTAAATAATGAAATTGGGACAGTTTCCCAACTGGTCTGTCTTTGAGGTGCATTTACTTTGAGTACAGCTTCCAGTTAGTCTTTTGAGGCTGTACAAGACAGCTCCCCAATGCAGTGGCTCACTGCATTTCTGCATCTGAAAGTTCTGCTTAAACTCTTTCTTTTTCTTTTATTTCAGAATTCATGATGCATACCAGTGAGATGTGCAGCCTCACAAAAGTTACCATGTGGCTTCTGCTGTTCTGTATGTTTGTCAAGAAGGTGTTCCCTGATGGAGATGACACCATCATTGCTACTAAGAATGGAATGGTCAAAGGTATCCAATTACCTGTGCTTGGTGGAACAGTAACTGCATTTCTTGGGATTCCTTTTGCAACACCACCAATTGGTAGTCTACGTTTCAAAAAGCCACAACCTCGAGAACAATGGAGAGGAATTTGGGATGCCACTAAGTATGCCAATTCTTGTTTTCAACTCCCAGATAATACATTCCCTGGCTTTGAAGGATCAGAGATGTGGAATCCAAACACAAACCTTAGTGAAGACTGCCTTTATCTCAATATATGGGTTCCTTCTCCCAAGCCTAAAAATGCATCAGTCATGGTATGGATTTATGGAGGTGGCTTCCACAGTGGGACATCTTCACTCTCTGTTTATGATGGCAAGTTTCTAGCTCAAGTGGAAAGAGTCATTGTTGTGTCAATGAACTATAGATTAGGGCCTTTTGGATTCTTGGCTTTGCCAGGAAATAAAGACGCACCAGGAAATGTAGGTTTGTTTGATCAAAGGCTAGCACTTCAATGGATCCATGACAACATAGGAGCCTTTGGAGGTAATTCTAAAAGTGTGACCTTGTTTGGAGAAAGTGCTGGAGCAGGGTCTGTAAGCTTCCATCTTCTTTCTCCTCAAAGCTATCCTCTCTTCACTAGGGCAATCATGCAAAGTGGGTCTGGGAATGCTCCTTGGGGTACAATTGTACCATCTGAAGCAAGAAGAAGAACTCTAATGCTAGCTGAACTCCTCCACTGTGCTGGCAAAAATGAAACTGAGATCATTTTTTGTCTTCAAAATAAAGATCCCCAAATTATTTTGGAGAAAGGAGGAGATGTTTTAATATACACTGGTCTCATAAATCTGCATTTTTGTCCCATAGTTGATGGTGACTTTCTTGCTGATATGCCAGAAATATTGTTGAAAAATGGACACTTTAAACAAACACAGATCTTGATTGGAGTAAACAAAGATGAGGGGACAACTATTCTTGTGTATGGTGCTCCTGGCTTCAGCAAAGATAACAACAGTGTTATCAATGAAACAGAATTCCATGCAGGTTTGAAAGTTGCCTTTCCACAATTAAATGAAATTGGATTGGAGTCTATTGCTTTTCACTACACAGACTGGGAAGATGAGAAGAATATTTTCAATTATCGTGATGCTATGGATGATATCGTTGGGGATTACTATTTCATATGCCCTGCAGTAGAGTTCATAAAACAGTTTGCCTTGGCAGGGAACAATGCTTTTTTTTACTTCTTTGAGCACAGATCTTCAAAACTTGCTTGGCCAGACTGGATGGGAGTTCCACATGGTTATGAAATTGAGTTTGTATTTGGATTACCTCTAGAGCGAAGAGTTAATTATACTAAAGCAGAGGAAGCATTGAGCAGATCTATACTGAAGTACTGGGCAAATTTTGCAAAAACTGGGTAAGGGCTGTTTTATTTTATATGGCAACTTTTCTTGTTATTTCTCTTCAGACATTGAAAGTATTTTTTTTCAGTGCCTGCTTATAAGAATTGCATCTGGCTACTCCTGCTCTATTATTGATATTAATACAATTGTTCATAGATATTGGCAACGATGTGAAAAATAATATGGGATACTGACGTTGATAGCAGTAATAGAGTATAATATTTGCAATGGAAAATCTGCTAGTTATTTCTCTAGACAAGATACTTCCCAATACTTTCAAAAGATGACAATGTTGGATTATGCTTTGGAATTATTAGTCATTCACTATCTTTCAAGAGAACTGAACCTTCATTTGTCATCACAACAGCTGGTGCATTTGAAGTCTAGTGTTTCAAGTTGCAAAGTATGACATTCCATGTGTCCTTAGCTTTTCTTCCATCATGTTCTTCAACATGCAAAGAGAAAAATTTGAAAGGCAAGGAATAATTGTAGAAAGTGACCTTTAGCACCAGAACATTAAATTATTATACTTTAAACATAAGAAAGAAACTATAAGAAAGTAGAAAACCCATGCATGTACTGTCTTTTTGTCTGTACATCCATTCACTCATCCACATATATTTCGTGTTTTCAAACATGTGTGTAGTAACAAAGTTTGCATCATGGTGAATATATGCCTTAAAGAGGCAATCTGAGAAACAGCCAAAGATCAGTGAATGAATTCCTGAATTTATTACAACAAATATCTCCTGACCATTTTCTCAATCAGTATGTTATTGATAGTCTTATTAATTTGTCTTAAGGTTACCTTTTTGCATGGTACAAAATAAAAATAAGACTAAAATGCCAATCCAAATTTCAGAGTACACATTTTTAAAAGATAGACCACAGAAACATCTATGGTAGGAGTGAAATGTATCTAGGTCAATTATATGTAACAAATAAAATTGCTTAGCATTTCCCACCTCTTTTATTTCCTATATAAAAATTCATGCAGAGTAGATACATTCATCTTGTTGTTGTTAGCTGCGAAGTCGTGTCCGACTCATCGCGACCCTATGGACAACGTTCCTCCAGGCCTTCCTGTCTTCCACCATCTTCTGGAGTCCATTTAAGCTCACATTCATCTAGAAGCTGGCATATCAATCAACTTCGATAAACAGTGGCCATAATATGCATTTCACGTTTGCACATACCTTATATAAAGTATGTATGTGTATTTGTACATGTGTGCATGAGAAAAAGAAAGAAAGGGAGAGGGAGATGGAACGAGAGAAGGAGGGAGGCAAGAAGTATATTTCATCATGGTAGATTCATATGTGTTGATCACTCTCTCTGTGTTACAGCTCTTACCTCATGTTGTATCTGTTTATATTGCACTGGGAAGTACAGTGTGGCTGTATATACTCAGTACTGGGTCATATGACCAGAAGAAAAATGGGGTTGTCCCTTCTATTGGGATGCATTGAGAAATTTATCAGAAATCTTTTTTTTTTCCCTAAAGTCCCAGCTGAATACAGCTCATTTTTAAATTTGGCCTTTCTTTTGCCAGTCTCTCTTCCATGCACCCCAGAAATCTGGAGTAGTTTTCAGAGATGGAGTAGCAGATCCCCATTTGAAAAGGGGGTCTTTCTAATCTCACAGGTCCTACTCTTCAACAAGATAACAGCTAATGCCGGAAAGGCTTTTGCAGTTTCATCTGATGTGTCATTTGCACACTTTCCTAGAAAAAGAAGGTCTTTTAGACTATCACTCAAGCCCTACCAGTCAATTATTGCAACATGTTTTACATGGGCTTGCACTTGAACATCAGCTGGAAAAATTCAACTGGTCCAGAACACAGAGGCATAAGCAGAGGTGGGCCTACCTCAGTAACTCATGCAGACGCTTAATGGATCCCCAGAGGTTCCAGGCGGCGCTGGGGTCCCCACCTGCCTCCCTTGCTCACAGCTCGGCAGATGCCTTAGTGGAAGCCTGGGAAAGGACGGCCACTGAAGCTCTTGACCGAGTTGTACCCCTGCGGCCCCTGACCCGGTGCAGATCCCGTCGAGCTCCATGGTTCTCTGCGGAGCTCCGGGAGATGAAGCGTCGGAGACGGGGCCTAGAGAGCGGTTGGAGATCCAGCCGATCCGAATCTGACCGATTGCGACTAAGAGCCCACATTAGGTCTTATCTCGCTGCGATAAGGGAGGCGAGGTCTAACCACTTCGCCACCCTTATCACGTCCGCAGATAATCGCCCGGCCGCCCTGTTCAGGGAGACTCGCTCCCTCCTAAATCAGGAGGTGAGGGAGGATCCCTTGCAGGGTCGTGCCGAGGAGTTTAACCAGCATCTGTCGGACAAAATCGCTCGGATTCGGACTGGTCTGGACTCTGACTGGGCAGAGTCTGGCGATCAGGACACGGGCAGTCTTGCCGATACCACCTGGGATGAGTTTGATTCTGTGACTCCGGAGGAAGTGGACAGGATCATGGGGAGGCTGAGCACCACCACATGTTTATTGGACCCCTGCCCTTCCTGGCTGGTCTATGCAGCCCGGGAGAGGACACGCAGCTGGTTCCAGGCAGTTATATCGGCTTCTCTGAGTGAGGGTAGCTTCCCCGCAGTCTTGAAAGAGGCGGTGGTGAGGCCTCTCCTCAAGAAGCCTGCCTTGGACCCAGCTGTATTGAACAACTTTCGTCCTGTCTCCAACCTTCGCTTTCTTGCAAAGGTTGTTGAGAGTGTGGTGGCGCATCAGCTCCCTCTGGTCCTGGATGAAGCGGATTATCTAGACCCGTACCAATCGGGTTTCAGGCCCGGGCACAGCACGGAGACGGCATTGGTCGCGCTGGTGAATGATCTCTGGAGGGCTCGGGACAGGGGATATTCCTCTGTTCTAGTCCTATTAGACCTCTCGGCGGCTTTCGATACCATCGACCATGGTATCTTGCTGCGGCGTCTCAGGGGACTGGGAGTGGGAGGCACAGTCTTATAGTGGTTCTCCTCCTATCTCCAGGGACGTTCACAGTCGGTGTTGGCAGGAGGGCAGAGGTCGACCGCGAGGTCTCTCGTTTGTGGAGTTCCTCAGGGGTCGGTCCTCTTGCCTCTCCTGTTCAACATCTACATGAAACCGCTGGGTGAGATCATTCGTGGTTTTGGAGTTGAGTATCATCAGTACGCTGATGATACCCAACTTTTCCTTTCGACCCCAAACCACCCCAGTGATGCCCTCAACGTGATGTCCCGTTGCCTGGAGGCAGTTCGGGTCTGGATGGGGAGGAACAGACTTCAACTCAACCCCGACAAGACTGAGTGACTTTGCATATCTTCATCCCGGGTTTATTTGGACATTCCACCTCTTGCTATGGGGGGTGAACTATTACCCCCCATAGATAGGGCTCGCAACGTGGGAGTCCTCCTAGATTCACGGCTCACCTTGGAAGACCATATAGGAGCTGTGACTAGGGGGGCTTTCGCCCAGGTTCGCCTGGTGCGCCAGTTGCGGCCCTATCTTAGCCGGGATGATTTATGCACGGTCACTCATGCGCTCGTGGCCTCTCGTCTGGACTACTGCAACGCTCTCTACATGGGGCTGCCCTTGAGGACCACCCGGAAGCTCCAACTGGTACAGAATGCAGCCGCGAGAGTTGTGTTGGGAGTCTCCCGATACTCCCACGTTGCACCTTTGCTCCGTGAGCTGCATTGGAGATCTAGAGTCTCGGGTTTCTTCCCGCGTTCCTTTCATCTTCAGAAAGTTGTGGCGACGTTTCGACGAAATCCCATCCGTCATCATCAGGCCGGAGTGTTCCTCCTGCTGCTTCCAGGAGCAATGCATGGTCTGGCTGTTCCTTTCCTTCCAACTGCCGGTGGGGCTGTGTTCTGACTGGGTGGAGGCGTGGCTGCTTTCTGATTGGGTGGGGGTGTCCTCCGACTGGGTGGAGGCGTGGTTGTCTTCTGATTGAGTGGAGGCATGGCTGTCTTCTGATTGGGTGGATGCGTGGTTGTCTTCTGATTGGTTAGAGGCGTGGCTGTCTTCTGATTGGGTGGGGTGTGTTCTGAATGGGTGGGTTTTTTGTTGTGTTGTAATATCCTGAGTGTTGTGATTTGGTGTCCTGAGGAGTGGGCTGTGTAGTGGCCTCCAGAGCCTTGGCCCGGCTCCGAGTTCGAGGACCTGCTATGTATCTCTGGTATGGGTCAGTCAGGTTCGTGTGTGCGTTCTTCTGCTTGGGTGATGGCACTTTTGCTTGACTTGTTCTGTCTTCTGTGTGGGAGAGTTTTTGTTCTGGGTGTGGATGAGTCTTGCTGGGGGTGGTGGCATTTGGGGTTGTTTGTTGGTTTTTTAAATCCTTGTTTGCTGAAATTCGTTTCTCTATCAATGCTGGTTTCCAAATGGCATGTAGGCGGGAGGTGTCGTCTTGCTTGTTCATACTGTCTGGGTGTTTTTCTATTTCAATGGCTTCTCTGATTATTCTGCTATTGAGATGTTCTATTTTGGCGATTGTTTTTGTACCTTCAAAATTGATGTTGTGTCCAGTAGTGTTTATGTGTTGTACTAGTGAAGATGTGTGATCTTTCTTCTGTACTGAGTTCTTATGTTCTTCTACACGTACCTCTATTCTTCTGTTAGTCTGTCCGATGTATGTTGCTGGACAGGAGGCGCATGGGATTTGGTATATGCCCTGGTTTTCCAGTTCTATTTTGTCTTTGGGATTTCTCAGGATGGTTGATATCTTTCTGTCAGTGTTAAATGCGGTTTTGATGTTATGTTTGCGTAGTACTTTACTGATTTTGTCGGTTGTTCCTTTTATGTAGGGAAAGATGGCTCGTCCGTTGTTCTGTTCTTCTTCTTGGATGTTTTTCTGTTTCGGAGTCCCCTGCTGAATCATATTGGTGATTTTGTTTTTTTGGAACTTGTTTGCTGTCAATATGTCTGTCAGGGTGTGTAGTTCTGTTTGTATATGTGTTTCATCTGCAAGGCGTCTGGTTCTTTTTATTAGTGTTTTGGCTACTGAATTTATTTGTGCTGGGTGATGATGTGATTGCGCATTGAGGTAACGGTTGGTGTGTGTCTTCTTTCGGTAGACTGTGTGTCCTAGGGTGCCGTTTTGTTTTTTGTATATAAGTACATCCAGGAAAGGTAACTGGTTGTTTGTTTCAATCTCCCCCACCCAATCAGAAAGCAGCCACGCCACCACCCAGTCAGAACACAGCCCCACCGGCAGTAGGAAGGAAAGGAACAGCCAGACCACGCATTGCTCCTGGAAGCAGCAGGAGGAACACTCCGGCCTGATGATGACGGATGGGATTTCGTCGAAACGTCGCCACAACTTTCTGAAGATGAAAGGAACGCGGGAAGAAACCCGAGACTCTAGATCTACACATACAGACACCCGCGAGAATCTACGAAAACATATATATATGTTATACCCATCGCCACCCTATGGACAACATTCCTCCAGGCCTTCCTGTCCTCTACCATCTTCTGGAGTCCATTTAAGCTCACGCCTACTGCTTCAGTGACTCCATCCAGCCACCTCATTCTCTGTCGTCCCCTTCTTCTATTGCCCTCAATCTTTCCCAACATTAGGCTCTTCTCCAGTGAGTCCTTCCTTCTCATTAGGTGGCCAAAGTATTTGAGTTTTAGCTTCAGGATCTGGCCTTCTAAAGAGCAGTCAGGATTGATCTCCTCTAGGACTGACCGGTTTGATCGCCTTGCAGTCCAAGGGACTCGCAGGAGTCTTCTCCAGCACCATAGTTCAAAGGCCTCAATTCTTTGGCGCTCAGCCTTTCATATGGTCCAACTTTCACTGCCATACATTGCAACTGGGAAGACCATAGCCTTGACTATACGCACTTTTGTTGACAGGGTGATGTCTCTGCTTTTTAGTGTGCTGTCTAGATTTGCCATGGCTTTCCTTCTGAGGAGCAAGCGTCTTTTAATTTCTTGGCTACAGTCCCCATCTGCAGTGATCTTGGAGCCCAGGAAAATAAAATCTGTCACTACCTCCATTTATTCCCCATCTATTTGCCAGGAATTGAGAGGGCCAGATGCCATGATCTTGGTTTTCTTAATGTTAAGTTTCAACCCAAGTTTTGCACTCTCCTGCTTCACCCGCAACAAGAGGCTCTTTAGTTCTTCTTCACTTTCTGCCATTAGAGTGGTATCATCTGCGTATCTTAGGTTGTTGATATTTCTTCCGGCAATCTTAATTCCAACTTTTGAATCATCTAGCCCTGCCTTTCTCATGATGTGCTCTGCATATAAGTTAAATAGGCAGGGCGAAAGTATACAGCCTTGCCGGACTCCTTTCCCAATTTTGAACCAATCAGTGGTTCCATGTCCAGTTCTCACTGTTGCTTCTTGACCCGCATATAAGTTTTTCCAGAGACAAATAAGATGGTCTGGTACTCCCATCTCTTTAAGAACTTGCCACAGTTTGTTATGATCCACACAATCAAAGGCTTTAGTATAGTCAATGAAGCAGAAGTAGATGTTTTTCTGGAACTCCCTAGCTTTCTCCATGATCCAGCGTATGTTGGCAATTTGATCTCTAGTTCCTCTGCCTCTTCGAAATCCTGCCTGTACTTCTGGTAGTTCTCGATCCACATACTGCTGAAGTCTAGCTTGTAGGATTTTAAGCATGACTTTACTAGCATGAGAAATGAGTGCAATGGTGCGATAGTTTGAACATTCTTTGGCACTGCCTGTTCTGAACCAGCCCTCTTCTGGCCTTGTAGTAAGGCAAACCCCTATTCAGAAAGAAGAGACTGGAGAGCGTCCAAGGCTAAAAGGCATCTGCCAAGATTTAATTACGCAGTTAACAAAAACACTAGAGCTTGTCTTCTCAAGTGGAAAAGTTGCTTTCAGCAACCAGCCCCTCCCCAAACACTCCTTTTATAGAGAGCTCAGGGCGTGGTCTCCCTGTGCCTCCTCCCGAGGAGTCCCACAGCCTTTCTTTGTTTGTTCCTGCTCGACTGCCTCCTGCGTCGGGCGTCCTTGAACAGGGCCAGCTGTGGGTCATCTTCCTCCGCACTCTCGGGCTCACGCAGCTGAGAAGAGGGCCCCGGCTGAGGGCTCTGCAAAGCCTCCAAACCATCATCAGCCGGTTCGTTTCCCTCCCCCTCATCTGAGTCATCCGATACATCGGAGCCGGCTGTCGGACCCACAGGCTGGCCCTGAGTCACAACACTATCCCGCACCGCAGGGCCCTTCCCCCGGGTCTGCCGATCCGGATGCGGTCGGGATGGGAACTGTTCGTGAAAAGCAGTCACCAACGCAGGGGCATGAACGGCGGTCGCGTCTTCCCATGTGAAGTCCTCCGGCCCGTACCCTTTCCACTCGAACAGGTACTGGAAGCGACCTTTCAGCCAGCGGGAATCCCTGATGCTGGCGACCTCATACTCGGGGGTGCTGTCGCCATCACGAGGTCCTGATGGGGGAGGTTCCGCTTGGCAAAGTGGACAAGCCGGTTGTTCGGGGACCAACAAGGACCGATGGAAGACGGGGTGCACGCGCAGGGAACGTGGCAGAGTTAAACGATAGGCGACCGGGTTGATGACGGCCTCGACTGGGAACGGTCCAAGATAACGGTGGTCCAGCTTCCTCGCCGGCCGAGTGGATGGTAGGTTTCTGGTGGACAGCCAGACCCGATCCCCCACCGATAATGGAGGCGTATCCCTTCTCGACCGATCGGCGAACCTCTTGTAGTCGGCCTTGGCCTTCTCCAGCTGCCGTCGCACCAACCGATGGATCGCCTGTAATTCCGCCATGAATTCGTTCACTGCCGGCTCCGGTGAGTCCATGGGAGAAAGGGGGAAAAACCTGGGGTGATAACCCACGTTGGCCAAGAACGGTGTCATCTGCGTGGAGGTGTGCTGTGAGTTGTTAAAGGCAAACTCGGCTATGGCCAAATAGTCCACCCAATTGTCCTGCTGCAGGTTAACATAGCAGCGCAGATACTGCTCTAAGATGCCGATGACCTTCTCGGTACCCCCGTCGGTCTGAGGATGATGCGCGGACGAGAGGCAAACCTTAATGTCCAACGCCCGCATCAACTCCTGCCAGAAGCAGGCTGTAAACTGGGCCCCCCTATCGGAGACGACCCTATCGGGAAGGCCGTGCAGCCGGAACACCTGTTGGATGAACATGCGACTAGTGGCGCGAGCTGACGGTAAGCCGCGACAGGGGATGAAGTGCGCCATCTTGGTCAACATGTCCACCACCACAAACACTGTCGTGAAGCCGGAGGATGGGGGTAGATCCGTCAGAAAGTCCATGGACACAGACCCCCAGGGTCTCTTGGGCGTTGGCAAAGGCTGCAGCAAACCAGGCGGGGCCCCTGTCGCTGACTTGGCCTGCCTGCATGGGACGCAGGAGGTGACATAAGACTGGACATCGTGTCGGACTCGGGGCCACCAGAAGGTACGGGAGACCAGGTTCAGAGTCTTGAACAGGCCAAAATGCCCCGCAGCCGGGTTATCATGACATTGGCTGAGGACGAGTCCCCTGAGTGGCCCTCCTGGAACATAGAGCCGGTCACGATAATACAGGAGTCCATCCGTGACCGACCAAGGCGAATCTGGCCCCACCTCTTCCTTCCGCTGAGCCACCCCCGCCTCCTGCTGCTGCGCCTCCCGGATCCGAGCCCGTATATCCACCGGCTCCCGCACCGCAGCAAAAGACTCGACGGGGATCACTGTCCTGGGCGGAAGCTTGTCTTCCACTCGGGTGTACTCGGGCTTCCTGGACAGAGCATCCGCTCTCTGGTTGTGCCCGCTTGGTATGTACCGCACCCGGATGTCAAACCTCGCAAAGAAGAGGGACCACCGGATCTGGCGTTGGTTCAAATTCCGAGCGGTCTGCAGGCTTTCCATATTCTTGTGGTCCGTCCGGACCTCGATTTGATGCCGCGCCCCCTCCAGATGATGCCTCCAAGCCTCGAACGCCGCCTTGATGGCCAGCAGCTCCTTCTCCCAGATGGTATAGTTGCGCTCCGAGGGGTTCAATTTCCGAGAGTGATACGCGCAAGGGAAAAGGGTACCGTTGGGCGTCGCTGCCTGGAGTAACACGGCCCCAATGGCAATGTCGGAGGCATCCGCCTCCACGACAAACGGCCGTTGCGGGTCAGGATGCTTCAAGATGGGCTCCTTCATGAAGGCGTCCTTCAAAGCTTGGAACGCCTGTTGTTCGGGGGCGTTCCACTGGAACCGAGTCTTCTTCTGCAGGAGCCGGGTAAGGGGGGCTGTCAAGGCAGCAAAGCCAGGAATGAATGTTCGATAGTAGTTGGCAAATCCAAGAAGTTGCTGAACATCCTTCACGCGACGTGGGGGTTGCCAACTCTGCAACGACTCAACTTTACTCGGTTCCATGGCGATGCCCTCAGGAGAAATGCGGTGACCCAAGAAATCGATGGTCTCCTGGTAAAACTGGCACTTCTCCAACTTGGCAAACAGCCGATGTTTCCGGAGGCACTGCAGGACCTGACGGAGATGCTGATGATGCGCTTCACGCGACGGGGAGTAAATCAGGATGTCGTCCAGGTAAATCATGACAAACTGGTCCAACAGATCTCGAAAGATGTCGTTCATAAAATGCTGAAACACAGCGGGGGCGTTGGTCAGGCCAAACGGCATCACCGTGTACTCGAAATGTCCATAGCGAGTACTAAATGCCGTCTTCCACTCATCACCCGGCCGAACCCTGACGAGGTTGTAAGCTCCACGCAGGTCCAGTTTCGTGAAGATCTTAGCCTCCCGGAGTCGGTCCAAGAGCTCGGGGATGAGGGGCAGCGGGTAGCGGTTACGCACCGTGATGGCGTTGAGTTTCCGGTAGTCACAGCAGAGCCGTAACTCGCCCGACTTCTTTTTGACGAAGAGCACGGGCGCAGACACTGGCGAGGACGAGGGCCGGATGAAACCACGAGCCAAATTCTTTGTCAGAAAGTCCCGCAATGCAGCCAACTCGGGCTCCGACATGGAATACAAACGCCCCACTGGGAGAGGCGCATCAGGAACTAGATCAATGGAACAGTCATAGGGCCTGTGCGGGGGTAATTGGTCCGCCTCTGACTCGCTGAACACATCAGCAAAGTCGGACAGTTCGGGAGGCAAAGAAACTCCTGAGGAGCCCTCCACCTGGCCGGCACAGATATGACGGGTGTGGTCCACGCACTGCAAACCTGGGAAGGTGACCAAGTTCTGAGACCAATAGATCTGTGGATCATGCGCCCGGAGCCACGCCAGTCCCAGGACCACGGGGAAGTGCAGATCCGAAGTGATGTAGAACTGAATGGCCTCCACATGGGAACTGATAGCCATACTCACTGGTTGCGTGGCAGCCGTAATAGGCCCGGACAGGAGCACTCGACCATCAATAGTCTCCACTAGCATGGGCGGATCCACCGGACACTGAGGAACAGCCCATTTGGCCACGAAGGCCGAGTCCATAAAGTTAGTGGTAGCCCCAGAGTCAATTAAGGCATGGACCGGAATCCCCTCTGGCTTGCCAGGAAGGATCAGTCGTGCCTCCAAAATCAAATGCCGTGGAGGTTCACAGGCACCATCGGAATGGCGTCGCTCGGCGTGGTCGTGGTGGGTCGTCCGATCTATCACACCATCTAGATCGGGCTCGGGCCGTTTCCCGACATCAAAGCAGGGGACTTTCTCGGGGCCGGCTTGGTCACTGATGCCCGCGGACGCTTCTTTGGACAAGAAGCAGCCAAATGTCCAGGGTCCCCACAGTAAAAACACAACCCCTCCGATCGTCGTCTGTCCATTTCCGTCACCGATAGACGGGACCTGGCGGCACCCAGCTCCATTGGCTCCTCCCTCTGGACTGGGGGCTCACGCACAACAGGGGCGGCAGGGGTCTGTGGGGTGGCACGGCGACTCTTTCGCTGCTGCAGCCGGGCATCGATCCGCAGACAAAGATGGATCAGCCCATTCAGATCTGAGGGAATGTCCACGCGGGCCAGCTCATCCAACATCTCCTCTGACAAGCCATCCTGAAAGGCATCCACGAGCGCAGCCTCATTCCAGGCGGAATCCTGGCTAAGCAGCCGGAAATCGCTGATATAGGCCTGTAGAGGGCGCTGAACCTGCCTCAAAGCTTTCAGGCGTCGGGTGGCAGTCTGCGCCTTAATCGGGTCCTTGTACATGAGGCGCATATGGTCACAAAACCCCCCAAAGTTATCCAACAAAGGGCTAGGCTGTGCCAACAGAGGCGTGCCCCAACGAGCTGCATCTCCCGACAGAAGGCTCAACACGAATCCCACCTTATCTCGGTCAGTGGGGAAATCAGCTGCTCTCACGCTGATAAAAAGCTGACATTGTCCCAGGAAGGCAGGAAACAGTTCTGGATTACCAGCAAATTTATCCGGCATAGCTATCTGACATTTCTTCCTGGGGGGGGGTGCAGCATGTACCTGAGCTTGCAGTTGAGCCACCTGAGCTGCCAGCAAAGTGAGTTGCTGGGTGAGCTGGGCATTCTCGGCAAGAAGCTGCTCCATCGTAGTAATAAGGGGTGGGTGGCTGAAAGCAAACTGTTCTGAACCAGCCCTCTTCTGGCCTTGTAGTAAGGCAAACCCCTATTCAGAAAGAAGAGACTGGAGAGCGTCCAAGGCTAAAAGGCATCTGCCAAGATTTAATTACGCAGTTAACAAAAACACTAGAGCTTGTCTTCTCAAGCGGAAAAGTTGCTTTCAGCAACCAGCCCCTCCCCAAACACTCCTTTTATAGAGAGCTCAGGGCGTGGTCTCCCTGTGCCTCCTCCCGAGGAGTCCCACAGCCTTTCTTTGTTTGTTCCTGCTCGACTGCCTCCTGCGTCGGGCGTCCTTGAACAGGGCAAGCTGTGGGTCATCTTCCTCCGCACTCTCGGGCTCACGCAGCTGAGAAGAGGTCCCCGGCTGAGGGCTCTGCAAAGCCTCCAAACCATCATCAGCCGGTTCGTTTCCCTCCCCCTCATCTGAGTCATCCGATACATCGGAGCTGGCTGTCGGACCCACAGGCTGGCCCTGAGTCACAACACTGCCCTTCTTTGGAATTGGGATGTAAACTGATCTTTTCCAATCCTGTGGCCACTGTTGAGTTTTCCAAATTTGCTGGCAGATTGAGTGTAGCACTTTTACTGCACTGTCTTTTAAGATTTTGAACAGCTCAGCTGGAATACTGTCACCTCCACTAGCTTTGTTGTTGCTCAGCTTTTCTAAGGCCCACTTCACTTCACATTCTAGGATGTCTGGCTCGAGGTCAGTGACCACCTCATTGTGATTATCTGGGACGTTAAGCTCATTCTTGTATAGTTCTTCTGTGTAATTTTGCCACCTCTTCTTAATCTCTTCTGCCTCTGTTAGGTCCCTGCCATTTTGGTCCTTTATCATGCCCATTTTTGCATTAAACGTTCCCTTCATCTCTCCAATTTTCTTGAAAAGATCTCTGGTCCTCCCTATTCTATTGTTTTCTTCTATTTCTTTGCACTGTTCATTTAAGAAGGCATTCTTATCTCTTCTAGCTATTCTCTGGAATTCTGCATTCAATTGGTCATATCTATGTTTTCCTCCCTTGCCTTTTGCTTCCCTCCTTTCCTCAGCTATTTGCAAAGCTTCCTCAGACAGCCATTTTGCTTTCTTGCATTTCTTTTTCTTTGGGATGGTTTTGGTTGCTACCTGTTGTACAATGTCGCGAACCTCTGTCCATAGTTCTTCAGGCACTCTGTCTATCAGATCTAATTCCTTAAATCTATTTGTCACCTCTACTGTATATTCAACAGGGATATGATTTAATTCATACCTGAGTGGCCTAGTGCTTTTCCCTACTTTCTTCAGTTTAAGCCTAAACTTTGCAACAAGAAGCTCATGGTCTGAGCCACAGTCAGCTCCTGGTCTTGTTTTTACTGACTGTATGGAGCTTCTCCATCTTTGGCTGCAGAGCATATAGTCAATCTGATTTCTGTGTTGACCGTCTGGTGATGTCCATGTGTAGAGCCGTCTCTTGGGTTGTTGGATAAGAGTGTTTGCTATGACCATCGTATTCTCTTGACAAAATTCAATCAGCCTGTGCCCTGCTTCATTTTGTACTCCAAGGCCAAACTTGCCTGTTATTCCGCTTATCTTTTGGCTTCCTACTTTAGCATTCCAATCCCCCATGATGATAAGGACATCATTTTTGGGTGTTAGTTCTATAAGGTGCTGTAGGGCTTCATAGAACTGGTCAATTTCATCCTCTTCAGCACTGGTGGTTGGGGCATAGACTTGGACTACTGTGATATTGAATGGTTTGCCTTGGATTCGAACTGAGATCATTCTGTCATTTTGAGGATTGTATCCTAGTATTGCTTTTCCTACTCTTTTATTGACTATGAAGGCTACTCCATTTCTTCTGAGGGATTCTTGCCCGCAGTAGTATACCTGATGGTCATCTGAATTAAATTCACCCATTCCTGTCCATTTTAGTTCGCTGATACCTAAGATGTCGATGTTCAGTCTTGTCATCTCTTGTTTGACCACGTCCAGCTTTCCTTGATTCATGGATCTTACATTCCAGGTTCCTATGGAGAAAAAATCTTTACAGCATCGGACTTTCCTTTCACCACCAGACACATCCACAGCTGAGCGTCCTTTTGGCTTTGGCCCAGTCGCTTCATTCTTTCTGGCGCTAGTAGTACTAGCCCTCTGCTCTTCCCCAGTAGCATATTGGACACCTTCCGACCTGAGGGGCTCATCTTCCAGCGTCATATCGTTTTGCCTTTTGGTACTGTCCATAGGGTTTTCATGGCAAAGATACTGGAGTGGGTTGCCATTTCCTTCTCCAGTGGATCACGTTTTGTCAGAACTCTCGGCTATGACCTGTCCATCTTGGGTGGCCCTGCACGGCTTAGCTCATAGCTTCATTGAATTACGCAAGCCCCTTCGCCATGACAAGGCAGTAATCCATGAAGGGGATATATATATATATATATATATATATATATATATATATATATATATATATATATATATATATATATATATATATATATATATATATATATATATATATATATATATATATATATACATACATACATAGTTGGTACAATCTTGATTTTGATAAAATGAGGTGCTCTGTGAATGCAAACAGCATTCACAGAGCGCGTCATTGTATCAAAATCAAGATTGCACCAACACACAACCACACAACCTAATTTAGGAAGAGGTTTTAGCTTTCTTTGCAAGCACAGTTTCTCCTTGTACAATTATCAAAGTTCAGATCTTTAGTTAGGGAAGAGAGAAGTTTTAGATCAGAGATTGTCTTACACACAGTAAATCAGTATTTTAAAGCATAGTGAGTTGTAGCACATCATTTTTAGAGATATCAAATTATATTAGTTTGTACCAAAACAACAATGACAGAGAGGAAAGCAAAGTATTTTGTACTAAGCCTCTAAATAATAGCGTCTCATCTGCCAATACATTACTTTGTTTTCAGAATTCAAAATTCAGAACTTTATCAGAATTCTCTCTCCGGTTCATGGCCTCCTTCCTGGCTTCCCCTATTTCAATTAAATCTGAAAGAAACCTGACATACTGTGTTTTTCAGACTAGGAAGTACTGGAAGTCAAAGAGGCTTCAATTTGAGGGAAATATGTGTGACCAAAACCTCAGCACCATTAAAACCCTGCAACAGTCTGCCATCATAAACAAATCTCATAATGTCACAAAGAGAATTCAAAAGAAATTATGAAGTACCCTGGGGAAAAGGCAGAAAAACAAAATCCTTTTTCCAGATGTTTAGAACTTGAGAAATTTTAAAGGAAATGTTTGTACATTTTTTGGCATACCACTTACATTATTATCCCTATGATCATCAGGCACCTAGACAATAAACACACATAAGGGTGAATAAATGCTTGCCATTATCATCTTCCCTATTATCATTAATCATAATCATCTCCCCAACAAATGTGTGAGATTTGCTTGTCAAATGCTAAAAAAACATTTTTTTAAAAAAAAAGAACTGTCAAAGTGTGTAATTCCTTCCCCAGACACCATCACATCTGAAGAGGAGATATTGTACAGCAGGGGTCCCCAATCCCAGTCCGTGGATCAGCACTGGTCCACAGCATGCCAGAAAAAAAAGGTTGCACAAACAAGCAAAGACCCATCCATGGGATGCAGACAACACGCAAAGTCATGCCCGCTCCAGTCTGTGAAAAAAATTATCTCCACAAACCTGGACCCTGATGCCCAAAAGGCTGGGGGCTGCTGCAGAGGAGGAAGTCCTTATGAACATTCATTTGAATGACCATTTGAAATTATGATGGTTCTGAAAAGTGACTTAAGATTAATTTCCACACTTATGACCCTCACAGGATCCCTATGGATAGGTGATCATAATTTGGTCACTTGACAACTGGCTAACATATACAACAGTTGCAGCATCCCGGGGTCATGAAATTGCCACTTACAACCTTCCAGACAGTTTCCAACAAACAAAATCAATGGGAGAATCTGGATTCATTTAACAACTGTGGTGATTTTTTAATGACCCTGGCAAAAATTGTCATTAAATTGGGTGTGACTCATTGTAAGTCGAAGATTACTTGTCCTGCTTCATCAGTTTGGTCAATCTGACAAACTAAGAAGGTGAAGTCCAGGTGAGATCTCATAACTGCAGGAGATGCAAAGCCAAAGAAATTGCTTGTGTGCAAAAAGAGCTTTTCAAGAATAGCATGTCTACTTATAACTAAATCCCTAGTCTTGTATAGCTCCAAATGAACAACAGTTGGAAAAGGATGGGTGTTATGGTGCCTGATAATTTTCCAGACGTGCTTTAAGATGAATCTGGTTTTTTAAAACAAAACAAAACAAAAAACCCTTGTCTTATTTCCTAAATTCTGTCCATTGGATTTCAATATGCTTTTGGATTCTTATATGTCCTTGACTCAGAATTGACTTTTTGGTTGACTGATATTGCTTTCATCTGCTAATGTTGTAGAACAAGACAGATATCCATTCACTTGGAGTCCTAAAATATAGATCCCAGATCTTTTTTCTGTTGCTCTGAGCAACCCTGAAAAATTACAAGAGAGAGAAAAACCATGTATTTAAAAAAAAAGAAAAAAGAAAACTGATGGAAGATATAGGGATGAAAAAGAAGGGGGGAAAACCTCTCTGATTGAAAAAAAAATTCCAGTAAAAGTCATGTAGTTTCAGTAACTGGACAGGAAGTATTTTTTTTCCTGTTTCAGTATACAAAATAATAAAGTTGGAAGGAATCTTGGAGGTCAACTAGTCCAACCCCCTGATCAAGTAGATGTGTCATGGTTCCAATTAATAAGACAGATCAAAGTACACTGCATGATTGTTTATTTCAAAAAGTCTATAATAATGAAAATGGAGCATCGGCACTCATGGGTGGATGCCAGAATCTGAATTCTCCTCCCCTTGACACATCACATCATACAGAATTTCCCTCCCTTATTTACACGTCATGAATCACATTTACCAATTAATTTAACACACAGAGTTTCACTTCACTTCTGAAGCAACTATCCCTTATCTTGTCAAAACATCCGGGTTGCATTCCTCCTACGCTTTAGTGATTCAAAACCAAACAATTAAAGCAAAAGGCTGCCTCTTATATTGTCAGTGCAAAACCATGTGAATGTTTGCAGCATTGACAGAAGACCCTATACTGTTGCAGACATATGGAGTCTTGGTTTTAAAAACATACACAATATTCACAGCAAGAAAGACTATCTAAAAATGCAGCCCTCATCAACTATCTGATTTTTATGATTCCAGATAATAAAAGAAATGCATGATCTTCCATATATATGTAAAAAAAATATGAGAAATGTGAAAATCATCCCATTAACTAAAATGAAATGTTATTTGGATCAAAGATAAAATAGTGTTTATTTGATATTAATGGCCAAGGTAAACCAAGTTTATTCTGAGAATGACTTGAGTTTTCATTCCAATTGCTAGTCAATTCAAACCAGGTGATAACTGTAAAAATTAAATGGGGAGAGAGTTGGAAGAGAAAAATAATTCAGCCAGTGGGAGGCTTGGTAGAGCTTGGAAATCTCAGATATCTTACACCTGAGTTTTATGTAAAAATGCAAGGAAAATAAAGAACAGTAGTATTGCAATTGTAAGTCAGTCACTAAACCATGCTATGCATTTTGCTGCAAATCTTATTTTTAGCTTTACTTTTTGCACGCCTGATACACTTTGGCTGAGAAAAGACTCCCCACACAAACACATTTCAAAAACAACACATAAATTGTCTCACCCATGAAGTCAATCCAATTCTTCTTTGAATTATAGTTAAATTAGTTAACAGGTAGTATTGATTTCAAGCAAACACTGAGAAACTGCATTGTCTGTGAACATTGAAAAATCATAACTATTTATGGAAAATCCCACTTATGGACACAAAGAAGAGGTTGTTTCCATCTCCTGAACCATTTACTTATGACTTATTACTTATCAAAACAAGTTTTAATAACTAACATTTATTATTGTTTGAACATAATTTCCCAAACATTGCTGCTATGATTAAGTCTGAAATCTTCATAAAACAGTGTCATTTTAAAATGTGCTCTATTTATTTTACTTAGGAAAACTATGTCTTAACATCATCTACTATCTTTAGCTCAAAAACTTAACCTGATCTGTCTTGTGATGCTGTAACATATCCAAATCGTCGAGAATAAATCAGGAGAAAAAATTGGGTCCTGTTTTTCCATTGTTCTGCTATGAGAAAATCATAAACACTCAGGAAATGAGATTTTTCTAATGGTATGGGATGTTCAAGATTCATTATAACATTATCCATTATAAAACATTATGAATGAAAATGCCAGTTTTCATTGAAGTGAGCCCAGAAATTCTGAAGTATATACCCTTAAAATCTGTTAAACTCCCTTTTTTGACCTTTTTTGCAGCAGAAAAGAGAGATGCTATACTGTCAATTATTGGAGAGATCATAAAACAAATTAAAACATAATACAACTTCTAAAAATTGGAATATGCTGAGCACATAGTTAAACTCTCTGAACCTCTTTCTATCCGACATTTGAAACTTTTGCCACATGACAAAATTTTGTTTGATGACAAGGATTTTTCTGGTTTGAGATTTTTCTTTTCCTTCTTCTCAAGGAGTTTTAAACTGCTATGAAGCGTGAAGAAATAATTTTATTTTTAAACATTTGTACACTTATTTATGATTTGTTTATTTGTTTGCTTATTTTGCTGATGGAATTCTTCCCATCAAACACATTGTAATTTGTTTATTCATTTACAGCTGTTGTATGCTACTCCAATCTCATGACTATCGGTTGTTTGCAGTGTAAATATTTCTTTTAGAAATAGTAATAAAAAGCACCAACAGCAACACAAGCAAATAATTGTGCACCCAAATTAATTCTCAGAGATAGAAGTTAAGTGGGATTTTGAATTAATAAGCTCGAGAAACACATCCCACTTTAAGAGAGTTTGAAAACAGCATGTCACATCATTTGTCTCCATTCAGCATTTGGGATTTATGCTACAGTGGTACCTAGCGTATGTAAATAAATAGTACTTCTTACATTTGTTTTCCAATTTATGTGGCTAAAATAAACTAAGGCAGGATGATTCAATCACAAAATAATTGCTTTTCCTTTAAGGCAAGTATTTAATAACACCATCATTTATGTTTGAGACCGGGGTCCCCAATCCCCAGTCTGTGGACCAGTACCGGGCCACGGCATGCCAGTAACTGGTCTGCACAAACAAGGATGCAGGTAGAACACAAAACCATGTCCCTTCCGGTCTGTGGAAAAACCTCTCCCCCTGTAACTGGTCCTTGGTGTCCAAAAGGTTGGGGACCTTTGTGATAGAATATGTGTTAGGCCAGGGGTGTCAAATTGGCAGCCTGACAGCCAGATGCATCACATGCAAGGCCATGCCCACCTCAGCTCCGCAAAGGCAGAAACATTGTAATGCATCATGATACATCATGTGACGTGATCGAGTTTGACACCCATGTATTAGACTTTTATTTTAGTTTTGAAGTTGACATTATCTTCCTCAATGTTTGAACTGATTGAACATTGTACACCTCATGTAAGAAGAAGAACATGTCACCTTAATTGACTACTTTGTTTCATATGTGCTTCCCACCCAGACAAGACCATTCTAGAGAAGCAAGGGAACAGAATCAGCATAGCTGCTCAAGGTCTGGAAATAATCATTGCGGCTCTGCTTCTATTCAAAACATTATTCTACTCACCCCAACAAAGCTTTTCATAGCCCTTGTCAAGTTTTGTTAAATATCTTATTTGTCCTACAAGACTTTCTTTTGCCAATGAGTGAGCATACAATGTCAACATCAAATGATTGATGCAAATTATTATGATAACAATGGTGATAATTGGAAGTATAAAATGGGCAATCCAAATGGTTGACAAAGTAAGGTTCAACTATGGCAATGAAAAAAAATGTTCTCTATCAAACTTGAATGACCTTTCAAAAATTCTCTACCTCTAGAATGTACAATAATATACTATTCTAAAGACCAAATGATTTATCAGAGATTTGATTTCAAAAGGGAAGGATAAAGGAGTTTTAACAAAAATTTCCTGAACTATAAAAAAACTATAAAAAATATAAAACTATATAATATAAAACTATAAAAAATATCAACTTCTCCACCAGTGGTATCAGAAGTAATCATTATCAGAGTTTCTGGTGACATCACTACAAGATGGGCACTGGGGAATGAATCTCCCTTCCCCAAGTCTGAGTTCTACCAGCTGGGGAGTCCAATAGGACTGAAAGTCACCCCATAGAGGTGACTGGCCAAAGGGTGAAACTTTGCAGATTGCAGGCCAGCAATAGCTGGCCCTCTTGATCCAAAGGAGCCCTCAGGAACAGCAGGAAGAAAGGCTGACCACACCCATGCGGTCTGCCACAAGCAGCTGATCGTCGGAGACAACAAATTTTAAAGTGGAAGGCAAACACCTGATCTGGATGAGACTACTTTTCTTATCTCTCTACAAGTGAATACCAGTTCTGTGAAACAGCATTCAAACAGCATTCCAAACAAAGCCCCCAGCTCTAAGGAGGGTTTTTCCCCCTTACCCCTCCCTCCTGAACTACAAGCGGCGGTTTAAGCTTCGGGGAAATTAAAACTGACTTATAACAATACTGTGAAGCTGACTGACGTATAAAACAAGGATAACTTGGAAAACTTTTGGTTTTATAGATCCTTTTTGTTTATTTCTTGCTTGAAAGTCATTGGGTTTTTAACTTCTTAAACTTTTTCAAAGTGTGGTGGGAATGGACATCTAATGACATCTATTGGCAAAACTGAGAATTACATGCAGTTTGTTCTGATTGGAGTACAACTTGGCTATATGCCCAGACATTGCTTATATTTTAAACATCTTGGTGTCCTTGGAATTTGAAGTCCTGAAGATTGCCCTTTTTGGATTGCCCTGTCTTACAGGATGGATTACAATTATAAATAAAAACTGTGTTTGAAGTCATCGGACTTCCCTGGATTACAAATATAGCTTGACCTGGAATCTTTACAAACTGTTTTGAAAGAGTGAATAACAAGACACCCCTCTGAACAGAATACTTTGGATCACAAATTTTGGTATTTTTTTCTTTTTTTCAATGTTTTTGTTTTGCCCTTCTGCTCTTTTTTACTATTTACTATTTTTATTGTTTACCTCTTCTATTTGTTAGGAGTTTATTGGATTATAAATTTTGACTTACTTGGTGGATTACAACGTATGACTTAAAGATGAGCGCTCCTAACTTATCTAAAGTTGGGGGGGGGAAAAAGATCTTCTCTCTTCAGCTTCTGCAAGTCCAGTCCATCAGAGATCAGTTGCTACAATGCTTCAACAAGAAAAGAGTGATACCTTCCAAAAGAACACTCAAGTGACTCTACAAGCAATTCAAGAGGCAATCGCTACTCACACGGCGGTCACATCAAAAAACTATGAAAACTGATTTTGATAAAATGAATAAAAAAATAACAATATGGATTCTCAATTCAAAAATTTTAAAGAGATGATCACAGATAATCAACAAAGAATTCAAAAAATAGAAGGTAAATCAACTGAGGTTGACCAGAAACTAGAAGTTTTAAAAGATGAAAATCAAAAGTTGATCCAAATAATTGAAGAACTAGAAAACTCGATAGTGGGGATAGAGATGGAAAATGCCTCATACTTTTTAAGATTTCAAAATATAATGGAAAATAAGGAAGAGGATCTCCTAGGTTTGATAACTGAATTATTGGCAGATGCATTAGGAACTGGGAAACAGCAAATGGAAGGAGAATTAGACCAGATCTATCCAGTCAACTCAAACTATGCTAGAAGAAATAAAGTCCCCAGGGAAGTGCATGTTAGATTTCTTAAAAGATCTACAAGACACGAGATTTTGAGAAAAGTAAGAGATGAACCTTTGAAATACAAAGAAAAGGAAATTGTAGTCCTTAAACAAATTCCTAGGAGAATAAAACGATCCCGAAGAGAATATCAGTTTCTAACCAGGAAATTAATTGAAAAAGAAATGAATTTCAGATGACTGATTCCAGAAAGGATTTTAATTTACTGGGATACGAAAAGATATAGCCTGGACACACCACTTAAAGCAATGGAATTCTTCGAGAACCACAGAACATTCTTGGAAAGAGTTGACCCTGAATCTTGGATAAAGAGAGAAACAAAGAAACAGGAAGAAATGGCAGTAGAAGGAGCAGTCAAACAAAGAGAGGAGGAAGAAATTGAAAACACAGATACAGAAGAAGGAGCAAAACCAAGAGATCAGAGACAGATAAGATTGACTAGAAGATTAAGACCTAGATATAACTGAAAGAGATGGAGGAGAGTGGAATTTTGTCAATGAATATAAATGGACTAAATTCTCCTTCAAACAAGGAGAAAAATCTTTATGCGATTACAAAAATTAAAAATGGATATAATTTGTCTTCAAGAAACACACGTTAAGAGACAACATTATAAGTTGTTAGAACAACTGAAAATTGGTAAACTTTACTTTGCATTAGCACTTCAAAAGAAACAATGAATCCCAAACAAATTTACGCAGATGAAGAGGGGAGAATATTAATGGTGGAAATAATAATGGATCAAAAACAGATACTGATGGTAGCAATATACACACCAAATGATAAACAAGAACAATTTTATCAAAAACTATATAAAAAATACTAGATTTAAACTATCAAAATATTTGTACAATGGGAGACTTTAGATGGAACTTTGGACTACAAAAGCTCCAAACAAGGGAGAAAAGGAGGGAATATATTACCTAAAATATTTTTTTTAAATGACAGAAGAACTCTGTATCCAAGATATATGGAGAGAAAAAAATCCAAAGAAATCATAATATACATTTTACTCAAATAAACATAAAGCATGGTCTAGAATTGATATGATATGGACATCATTGGAACTTAAAATGATGATACAAGAAGTTGAGACAGAAACTAATGTTTGGGCAGACCATAACCCAATAAAGATGACATGGAGAGAAACTAAGAAAAAATTAAGGTGTCCTTGAATAAATCTATATTGAAAGAAAAAGAAAATACTTAAGAAACAAATGGAGATAATAAAACATAAATTAAATTTAGCTGAGATGGAAATAATGGGTCAACAGATTAAAAGGGCTAAACAGAATTTCTTTGAAAATGCCAACAAGCCAGGGAGATGGTTAGCATATAGACTGAAAAAGAAAAAGAGAAAAAATTGATAAACTAGCTGTAAGATCCAAAAGGTGAATTACAGTTTCAAAATGATACAATAAAAAAAATATTAAAGATTACTATGAGATACTCTAGGGAGGCGGTGGCTCAGTGGGTTAGGATGCTGAGCTTGTCGATCAGAAGGTTGGCAGTTTGGCGGGTTGAATCCTGAGTGCCGCATAGCAGAGTGAGCGCCTGTTACTCGTCCCAGCTTCTGCCAACCTAGCAGTTCGAAAGCACATAAAAATGCAAGTAGAAAAATAGGGACCACTACGGTGGAAAGGTAACAGCGTTCTGCGTGCCTTTGGCGTCTAGTCATGCCGGCCACATGACCATGGAGATGTCTTCGGACAAGCGCTGGCTCTTCGGCTTTGAAACAGAGATGAGCACCGGCCCCTAGAGTTGGAAACGACTAGCACACATGTGTGGGGGAACCTTTACCTTTACCTTTTATGAGATACTCTATAAGACAGAGGAAATTCCAAAAGAAAAAATACAGCAGTACTTAAAAAAAACAGACTTACCAAAAATTCCGGAGAATATTGGAAACATATTAAATGGAAAAATATCAATGATGGAGATTACAGAGGCTATAAAAATGCAAAAAAAAAAAAAGGATAAGACTCGTGGCCCAGATGGATTACCTGCAGAGTTTTATAAATCACTACAAAATGTGTTACGTCCGATTCTGAAAGAACTGTATAATGAAATTCTCCTGGAGGCTAAAATACCAAATACATGGACTGAAGCTAATATTACTTTAATACCTAAACAAGACTCTAATTTAACACAAATAAAAAAATAGACCAATATCATTATTAAATGTAGATTACAAAATATTTGCTTCAATAATGGCAGAAAGAAATTTTTGATTGAATTTATACACACAGATCAAAATGGTTTCTTACCCAAAAGTCACATAAAAAATAATCTAAGAATGATTCTTGATGTGTTAGAGTATTATGAAATTCATTCAGGGAAACAGATGGCTTTAATTCCTTGATGCACAGAAACTCACAACATAAACTGGCAATTTATGTTTCAGCAATTTGCAGAAATGGACTTTGAGAAAAACTTTATAAATGCAATCAAAACAATTTATTGTAAACAAACTGCCTAAATAATTGTAAATGGAGATCTTACAGAAAACTTCAATATTAAAGAGGGCACAAGACAGGGATGCCCACGATCTCCATTATTATTTATACTAACATTGGAAGTACTGAATAGAAACATTAGACATGATATAAAAATTAAAGGACTGGAGACAAAAGATAAAAAATATAAATTACAAGCATTTGTAGATGACTTGGTTTTAATACTGGAAGATCCATTGGAAACAAGCACTAAACTTCTAGAACATAAAACAATTTGGAGAAATGGCAGGGTTGACAATAAAAAGAGAAGACTAAAGTGCTAACAAAGAATTTAACAGAAAAACAAAAAAAAATAACTAACAAAAAACAAATCTTCAAATAGTTAAAAAAGTTAATAACTTGGGAATCTATCTAACAGCAAGATGTGTAACAGTAAAAGAAGATAACTATGTAAGACAAATAAAAATAAACAAATAAAATTGTATTTGGAAAAGTGGAAAAACGTCCAACTTTCAATGTTGGGGAGAATAGCAACAGTGAAAATGAATATCTTACCAAAAATACTCTTTTTATTTCAAACGATCCCTGTAAGGCTGGGAAACACCTTTTTTGATGAACTGAATACAATAATATTGAAATTCATCTGGCAAGGAAAATAAATCTAGAATTAAAGTGAAAATGCTACAAAAAGCAAAAGACAGTGGAGGACTTGTACTGCCAGACTGGAGGTTATGCTACCAAGCAACCATTCTAACCTGGCTTAAAGAATGGATAATGCTGAGAGATAAAGGATTATTGTACCTAGAGGGGCATGAGCTACAAATTAGTTGGCATGCCTTTCTGTGGTATGGAAAGAATAAAATACATAGATATAATGCACTTCTTTCAGAATGGGAAAAAATAAAAGAAAAATATATATATTAAGATAGCTGAATGGCTTTCAACAATGGAAGCTTTTGCTTACCCAAATTTAATTAACTATAATTAACGATAAAGTTGTGACTTATAAAGATATTTTGGATAATGAAGGAAAATTGAAACACAGACAAGATTTACAAGAACAAGGTATTGATCTAGCATGGTGGCCATATCTGAAAATTCAAATGAGATATGAAAAAGATGGTAAAACAATGGGATTTTATAAAGAACAGGCAGAATTTGATCAGATACTACTAAAAACAGATGAAAAGTTGATTAAGAAACTATACATTTCTGTTAAAGAGGAAGAACAAGTAAAAGGAACAATGATAACATGGGTAAAGAATTTTGGATATAATATTTATTTATTTATTTATTTATTTATTTATTTATTTATTTATTTATTTATTTATTTATTTATTTATTTATTTATTTATGGGATTTGTATGCCGCCCTATCTCCCAAAGGACTCAGGGCGGCTAACAACGATAAAAACACAAAATACAAACATTAAAAGGTACCGTATTAAATCAAATTATCCCATAAACAGTCCAATTAAAAACACAATAGAACAAAATTAAGAAAACCTCCCTTCCATCAGTCCAGGTCAGCCTGTTGAAAAAGCCATGTTTTAAGGAATGGAGATCCATCCGGAGCTCCAAGGGGAGTTGATTCCACAGGGCAGATGCCCCCACAGAGAAGGCCCTCCCCCAGGGGGTCGTCAGTCGACAATGTCTGGCCGACGGCACCCTGAGGAGGTCCTCCCTGTGTGAAGATTGGCAAAACTTATTAACTAAAGCAGTGTCATATAAAAAAAACTTATATAAAATGTTTTACAGATGGCACCAGTGAGATTAGCAAAAATGTTTAAAAATACTTCAAACAACTGTTGGAAATGCAAACAAAGACCAGGTACTTATTATCATATCTGTTGGACATGCCCCAAAGCAAAAAAGATTTTGGGTTAAAATACATTTATGGTTAGAAAAAATGACTAAAAAACAAATAGACTTTAAACCAGAATTATTTTTGTTAGGAATAATAGGAGCTAATTATGAGAAAGATTGCAGATATCTAATAATACACATATTAACAGCAGCAAGAATTGTATTTGCCCAAAATTGGAAAAATGAAAACTTACCAGCTGAAGAAGTACTAATTAAGAAAATTCTAGAGTGTGCAGAAATGGATAGAGTGACTTTAAAGATTAGAGAAAGAAGACTCAGTGTACTTTAGAACATGGGATAATTTCTATCAATGGCTAGAAAACGAGTCAGATAGAAAGGAACATGATATGTAATTTTGAATATATAATAGCAAGAAGAAAGCTATTAAGTGATTAATTAACATATTGTTTATGATAATTAGCTATATCTATTATTGTTAGTTAAATACATGTACCCAGACATTATGCTGTTTGCTAAATATTGAAAATGTTGATTGGAAAAAACCCAACCCCAACCCTAACCCAAATCCCAACCCTAATTCCAATCCCACCTCATCCCTAACCCTATAAAAACTAATAAAATCTATATATAAAAAAATAAAATAAACATTATCATTAATAATTATGAAAAGTTTGCACATGTTCATGTAAGTGTCAACAACAGTTCACTTTTGGAGACTAATAAAGCTACAGTATGTTAGCCAGATGAAAGTTTCTTAGTATTTTTCTTTGACTTTGATTCAAAGCCCATTTTGGTTTCGGTAGATGTTATTATGCATATTAATCAAAGCATGTTTTCTTCTTTTGGCTCTGTTTTCTTTATGATTTATTTTAAATTCAGAGAGCCAGGATGACGGCTTGGTTCATTACTTGGTTCCTTTTTTAAAGCATAATTTTATCCTCATTTTTCTTCTTGACTTTTGGTGTTTTTCAAAAAGCCTTTGGAAGTGCATGAGTGATAGTAACTGGCACTATCAATCACTGTCACTGATACACTCAGCAAAACCCTTGTAAGGGGGACACTTTATTTATCATGAAGAAAATATTTGTCAGTCAGTTTCAAAAGTTGCCTAGGTTATGCCCTTTACATTACTTTAGTCATAATTATTCAGCACCATTTTCCACATGTAAGTAAAATTAATTTTCATTTTTAAAATGCCCTGACAAAGGAATGGAAAAATCATATGCAAGGAAAAAAAAACAGTTGAAGTAACTTGACAACATATCATTGCTATGGCTCTAGAGCAGGCATGTCAAACCTTGTTCCAATTCTCAGAAGCTTTCCAGTCTGAAAAATTCCCAGATTCATATCTTCAGGAATTTATTTAAAATTTAGCACCAATGGAGAAACATTCAATGTTATACAAAAGAAAATGACATCAACACATGTTTTTATCTACTTTGTCCAGGAGGAAATTGCAAAGCCTCTACCCTATTAATGAGAATCATACCATGTCAGCTTCACACAAATTGTATCATAGATTTAGTTAATGCAAAAGGGACAGAAAAAATATTTTTGACGTACATAGGAGAGAAGAGAGGAAAACATTGCAGCAGGTAGAAACATATCTATGAAAATTTATTTGACTAAATGCTTAGCAACAGGGATTCTATAGTCACATCCTGCATCTCTTGGCAGCAATAAAAATGTGGGGGGAAAAACTTCATAATTAACTAAAACTCTAAATAAATTCAGGTGGAACTTGAGAAAGAAATAATAAAGTAGAAGCTTGTTTTCAGGGGAATGAAATGTCCAGGTAATCAGAGACGAGATAGATGTCATCTTATTCTTATTAGTGAGCACTCTTCTGATTTTTTTCAGTATCGTAAGTCACCCAACAGAGGGAAAAAAATCAACTTTAAACGTGATAAATTAATATGAATACAATTGTTATGCCCCAATACAAGTTACACTGTAAGAATGATATAGTACAGCAATTAGTGGAAAGCAGAGTAGGCTGAAAATAACTTTCTCCAATCCTTATCATTTCTGCTTTTAGGTTTATTGATCCAGGCTAACTGAGCAACCTATAGGTTGAAGAAGAAGTTGAAGAAAACATTAAAATCATAAAAGATATATATTTCTAAGACAATAAAATTTACAATGCAATAGAATATTGAACATGTAATAATCCAGTCCCATCCAGGAATTTTCAAAAGTCAAAATATGATAGTTAAAGTTCCTTTCCTCTTTTACGTGTGAGACTTGTACTACTTAGTAGCAGTAAGGGTTTCTAGATTTACATGTGACACTTTATTTGTGCAAATATGACCACTTTTACTTTTTTGACATGCCCCTCTGACAACTTATTTATTCTTTAGCCTTTGATTTGATTGGTGTGGCTTATGATTGACTCAACCTGTTTAACAATATGTTGTATAATAAATCAGATTTGACTTTGCATAGCATTATATCATAAATCAGGATTTACAAATTTCAGCAATTAGGATCACACAGCTTACTGAAATGGAGGTGTGGCTAGTGTAATCATGGGTGCTTTGCCTAGCTTCCCCAACATTATCTCCATTGTTCATTGCAATTTATATGTTGTGGCACCATTTATAACTTGAGGGCGTTGCTTTGTTTTGCTTTCATTTTTGCTATTTTCTTGGTAATTTGTGCTTCATCCTGGCTAAAGCATCTATTTGTCAGTGCTTAAAGTACCTGTGTTTATACATAATTACAGATTTTATATTTATTTACTCATCATATTTTTAAGGCTGCCTAGTGTCATTACACCATCTCACAAAACATGACTCTGAGCAGAATACAATATACAAAAAACCCCATAAAATGAACAATGTTTTTTAAAAAACCACAATGAAACTTCACATTATTATTATTATTATTATTATTATTATTATTATTATTATTATTATTATTATTATTATTATTATTATTGGAAATACTCTAGGAAAGAGTATTAGATGTGTCAAACAATGTAGCTTTTTCAATAAATCACCAATTCCTTGAAAGCCCAGATATATATCTTTTCTGCTATGACATCTGCCCTGTGGAACCTCTGAGGTGAGACTGGCTCCTTCCTTAATGTCCTTCCATAAGTCCCTGAAAACCAAGCCTGTTGACACTGTCATGTTTTGAGGGACTTCTGGAAGGACATCAAGGATGGGGCCAGTCTCACCTCAGGGGCGAATGTATTCCCCAAGGTAAATATCCTGGCAGAAAAAGTATACTGCTCAAAAAAATAAAGGGAACAGAAAATAAGACATCCTACTATTAAATACAGTACATTGTGTTGTTTAAGTGTTCCCTTTATTTTTTGAGCAGTATACATTTCATGGGTGCCACCAATTGTAGCTCCTTAGCAGAAGGGACCTGTAGCATATCTCACATAATTTCACATTGCTTTACAGCCTCAGCTTATTCTTCCTTTAGAAGGAATATGTTTCCATGCATGGACTAAGGACAAATAAGATATGACGAAGAGACTAATCAGCAACAGCTTCCATATTTCCAAATGAAACATCCTTAGAGATTTAGTACACAAAATAGTTGTGAATGGTATCCATAATTGCAGAATAAAATATTTCTATCCTCTGACTTTTTTTAAACTTATTGATATGAAAACTCTGGAGAGACATGACTTATGTGCATGAATTAAATATAAAGTGATACAGACCTGCACAGGGAATCCTTGATATCATTTTATGAAATGATAAATGATTAGATGAAAAAGAGAAATGTTTTGAATTTTAAAATAAAATCTGGAGAGACAACTCATTATGCCAAAGCACATACCAATAGTCCTTGATGATAGGAAGACTGACTTCAGAAGTAATCTGAGCATTCATAAATTGTGAGTGTCCTGAATTCCTAATTTTATTCAATAAAAAAGTACCATAAGCCTGTTCTTCCCCACTCTCATCCCCCAAATAGTATCATTTGCTAATTTGAGGAAATCAAAAACTATATAACTTTTTTCATTTTTTATTTTTTTCCATAAAGTCAATGGGTTAGATTACATCAAAACCCCATTGAAATAACTGTAAAAAAGGACTAACACCCATTAATATTAATGGACTTAGATGCAAGTAATAGGACATGTATGTGCTTGTTCTATGGAAGTAAATGTATTTATTTATGAAATTAATATGTTGCCCATCTCACTTCAGAAAGAAACTTTGGGTGGCTTAAGCTAAGTAAGCCTAAATATATGGAATTTATTCTGACAATTAAGATTTTGGTAGCATTATTACCTATTCTGAGTGACACTATTGAATTATCCAACATCAACAGAAGCTATTCAGACAGAAAATTAGGAGTCAGATTCAAAGCTTTTCCAACTTTTGTTATGCTTTACTTTGTTTTAACTCTGGATTACCTTCAGATTAAGCTTATTTGTGGTCAAATGCCAGCTGCCAAGAATTAATATATACAACAGAAAAAGAAATAATATGAAAGAAAACAATTTACAGAATTAAAATGTACAAAGATGTAGAAAAAGTGATTAATTTTGTTCCATGGTATCAGAGGATTAGATAAATGTAAATATTTTTTTAAATGGAAATCCTAAGCTTGATCTGCAATAACATTTACACAGAACTTGGCTATCTTTCAAGATATTTGTGCAGGCCCATCTGCCAGGAGGTGAACTTTCTCCTTATCAGAATGTCCAAGATGAGTTAGCAGCAAGGTGCTTATCAAAACAGAATGCCAAGACATGTAAAAATGGCAGAGCAATAAGAATGCATCATTGTCTCTAGTTTATGAAGATAATGGATCCTTTGGCAAGATGTTGTTGTATCTTCCACCAACTAGTTTAGATGGCAAACAACAATCTCAACAGAGAAAAGGCTGTCCAGCCCAGCTTGCATGAGATGCCATTTAGCTACTTAGCAGGCATAAATCCTCTTCCATACAGTGTCTATTCAGGTAAGAAGGGAAATTGTGCTCCAATCTGAAGATAAGAAGTTTCAATTCCAAGTTAAAATTTTTAATATTGAATTTAAGAAAATCAGATCTTATAACACTTTCCCGAGATGACTGAAAACTATCCAAAAGGGTAAAGAAGGACAGAGATCTCATTGAGAATCAATTATGACAAAAGGGGAAGGTGACATAACCTCAAAACAAACTCAGAAATCCAATTCAGATTCCAAAGAGCAAGATAAATAGTTTGAGTTCTAGAGAACTTTGAGTAAAGATCCTTTTTTTAAAAAAAAAAAAGGATTGGATCATTTTAAGAAGTCCTGAATCTTTGTAAATACAAATCCGGAAACTGTAAATGAAAATGCTAATCACTTCACCTTTATAGATGTTTATAAGAGCAGGTTCATAAGTAATTGTTCTGCTGTATGGAAAAAGACAAAATTGCATTAGTGGGCTTATGGACCCAATGAGTGACAGCTTTTATTTATTCTCTCCAGGTAGCAAAGGATTAAATATAAGTCCCAGGACTTTAGCTTGTTCTACAGAGATCTTAGATCTACAGAAATGGATGCAGCTGTTAAGCCTTTTGGAGAAGGCCACTACCTGTGTCTTAGAATAACTGACAATGAGCCTTTCTGTTATATAATATAAAGAAGAGAATTGAAGACTTCACTCCAAGTGTACTTGCATTATGGAGAGGATTATTGTGTTATCAGCATAAAGGAACTAAGATGGATTTATTGGCCATTTAGGAGGATAGAATGGATTGATTTTCAAAGTTTGGTCTACATTTTGAGTATAAAAGTTAATAATATAAAAGTTTAAAATGAAGGGATCTGATATACAACTTTGTTTCACTCCTTTTTGGATGGAGATTGGCATGGAAAGAAATTCAGGGTTATATATAGCTAGCATAAAAGTATTTTAACACAATTTCATGATCAAAAGTAGGAGTGTTCAATCAATAAAAAAGCTCCCAGCTTCATCCAAAACCTGTCTCTGTGAATTAAACTGAATCCTGACTTTAAATCAATGAAGGCAGCATTGTCTCTTAGACAATTAAAATATTTTTCCAGTAAATAGTATACTATTATGCAGCGGTGAGATTTGAATTGCCTGGATTAAATCCAATTTGCTTCTCAGTCAAAATCTTATCTTCAGTCAAGTAGACTGTTCCAATAAAGGTAGATAAAGTAAAGTTTGCTAATTTTACTTAGAAAACTGATGTAAAAAACTTATTCCACAGATTTATAGCTCACCCTGCTTCATATCTGATATGATCAACCTTTGAATCTCTTTTCAGTTAGAACAACTGGAGAAAGTCTGTTCTTATCACAATCTAAATAACACCCCCAACCCTAAAAGACAATAATTGAATGGGGTCTATGATAACTCACTGCAGCCAGGTGGGCGTGACTGGGCGGGCACGGCCATCTGAGCTTTGCCAGGTGGGCATGACTGGATGGGCATGGCCAGGCCGACATGAAGGATTAGGTGGCAAGTGAGGAAAGAATGTAGAGAAGAACATCAAAGATGATTCAGAGATATGAAGCTAAATCCTGTGAAGGACCGTTAAAGAACAGGGCACATTTAGCCTTCAGAAAAATTGACTGAGGAGTGACTTGATAGCAATCTTCCAATATGTGAAGGCTGCCGATTGGCCAACTAGATAAAACCAGACTATGAAATCAACTCTAAAGGGTAGTTAAAATTAGTTTTATTGAGAGGATGTCAGCACCCCACCGTCCTGTGCGCTCCCACAGAGAGGGCCTCCTCAGGGTGCCACCGCTCAAGGAATGTCGGCTGGTGGCCCCCAGGGGGAGGGCATTCTCAGTGGGTGCGCCAGCCCTCTGGAACACCTTACCTACCGAAATCCGGATGGCCCCTGACCTCCGTACCTTCCGTCGCGACTTAAAAACTTTTTTGTTCCAGCAGGCTGGCCTGGCATGATAGCGTTAATTGGGGTCCCAGTTTGTGTTCATTAGTGTTTCTTATTATTTTATTGTTCGGTCTGTATACCTTCCTTCCTCTGTACACCGCCCCGAGTCCCTCGGGAGAAGGGCGGTTTATAAAAACTAATAAATAAATAAATAAATAACAACAGAATGTTAAAAGTCTGATAATGTTCTATGTCCTTCTCCACCTTCCTACAGCTCAGTGAATTAGGGTTGTGGTGGTCCAAGCTGTTCTGAAAGTTGTTTAGACATTCTGGACTTAAAGAAATGATTTAGCCCTTTTTGCATAGTCTAAGACAGGGCTTTTCAACCAGTGGTACGGGTACCACCTGTGGTACATTGGCACCTGGCAGATGGTACGTGACCATCCTAGAAAAGTGGTAGCGGGGGAAGGGAATGAGCTGAACCAGTGGCAGCACTGCACAAGCCTGAGCAAGAGATGGCTGGAGCTGCAGGGCAGTCAGGGCTCAGTGGAAGCACCAGGATCAGCGCCAGGCTCCAGCTGGAGCTTGGTGCTGATCTTGGTGCTTCTGCTGAGCCTAGAAGAAGTGCCAATCATCTGGATTGTTGCAGCATCTCCAGGGTCTTGTGATTTACATTCAGTTGCTTGGCAACTGATTCATATTTATGACAGTCACAGTGTCCCAGAGTCATGTGAAGTGACCAAAACCTGCTGCAACCACCCAGCAGATGGGGGGAATAAAATCCAACCCCCCCCACCCCACCCCTGCTGCCAATCCTCAACAGAAATGCTCATAACAATAAAAAACCTCGGATAGGAGGAAGAGCACCGCTGGGCAGGCAGGCAGGTGCCTTGCTAGGCTGTGGCTTGGGGGGCACTTTTTCAGTGCCATTGTAACTTCAAACAGTCACTAAGTGAACTGTTGTAAGTTGAGGACTACCTGTACTTTATCACTTTTTTCCTTTTTTTTTTTTTGGTCATCAAGTTTTTGACACCTTGCTGGGCGACTGGTGGTACTTGGATGTTGCCATATCCTAAAAGTGGCACAATGGGTGAAAAGGTTGAAAAGCCCTGGTCTAAGGGCGGCAAAGCATATCCAATAAAATCATCTTCCTTACTCTCTGTGCTGCACTTTCAGGGTACAGATTTATTCTTCATGATGTCCAAGGCAACTTTGGTGGAAACTGCACAAACTTGAAAAAGGTGGAATTTCCTGATTGTGAGCATTATTAAGCAGGGGAACAGGCTGTTTGCTGGAGTCATACATGCTCAATCACTGGGAGTTTTCAAACCAATATTCAACCTCTCGTTTGTCTGGGATGATTTGAGGAATTAATAATTTATTTAATTTATATGCTGCCCACCTCACCATCTAAAGCAATTCTGGGAGGCTTACAATACAGTTGCAACATAAATATAAAAAAAAGATTATTGCTTTGGACAGGGGTTGAACTAGAAGATCTCCCAGCTCTATTATTCTATGTCTGTGCAATGATGAATGAATATACTCTGCAGAACTCTTAGTGAACTTTTGCTTAAAGGGGGAACTTACTACTAGCTACCAGACATCCAGAGTTTCTAAAGCCCTAGGGTTAGATTATTCTGTTTTCTTGACAAGCACTCTTTTACTAAACACTAAGAATGTCAGCCCACTTCTTCTTAGCTTGAATAAGATACCGAAGAATGGAAGCTTTATTACAGACATACATCCAATGCTCAGTATGTCCAATTCCTCTCAGTACCTTGTGAAGTATACTTTCATTAGAATGCTAGACACATCAAGCTCTTTCCACTCCAGCAGCCATAAATTAAGGGGGGGGAAAACAAAACACTAGAAACATCTTTTTATGTTGGTGGCTCAACTCTTAAGTCCCCTTAAAAGTGAAAGTCCTACCAGTGTTACAGAATTGGAAGCTCTTTGTTCTATAGTTAGAATTTAGCAGAGACTCCGCAAATAGCTGCATGTCATTGTTTAGAAAAGATGGGAAGAGCTGTTCTGGCTATAGAGTGTTATACCAGCATGTAGGAGAATAGAATATGTAATATGGTGCCCTCATTGTCTGGTCCAATGAACTAATTGTGCATTAGAAATGATGGGTTTGTAGTGGATTATCGACACACCTTTTCTGTTAAGACCTAGGGAGAACAATTGTAGCAATATCTCAAAATGTCAACTCTGTTTTAAGATTTCTCTCCCAGCTCCACTGCCCTTAAGTCCTAGGGTGGATGCCCACCACACACTTGCAATTTTCAACAATGGGAGTGGAGAGCAGACTTTAAGGTGGGCATGAATTGAAATTAGACAGCCTGTTATTTCAGTGCTGTTTCCAAACATGTTCTTAAGCTCTGCTAAAAATCCCCTACCTTAAATCTTTATTTCACACTTAATGAAAATCTAGATTCTGTATAGCTCCTGGAGAGACAGGATTTTTCTGATCCTTCTCCTCCCTCTCCCCCCCCCAAATACAACTCAATCATGCAAGCATTCAGCAGATATAAATATTATTTACAAGAAAATGTTTTGGAAGGCATTGGTAAAAATGATGGTTAGATATCATTAGAAAGAAGTTCCTCAAACAATCAGGTCCTATATACAAAGACTTTTGTAGAACTTATGGCACCTTGAACTGTAACTAGGAGTTACATTACATTTACAGTTACTCTTATATTGTCATACTGGAAGACCTAGAGAAGACTTTTTGGTAAAATTCTTCATTAAAGGTATTTATTTAAAAAAAATGTCTGCATGATCATATACTGTATAGTAACAGATAAGAAAAAGAACAAAGACATCATACTGTAGGTTTCAGCTGGGACAAGGTGATCTTCTAGAGTATTGAAAACCTTATTACTATGGGCTAGGTAAAGGTAAAGGTAAAGGTTCCCCCGCACATGCGTGCTAGTCGTTTCCAACTCTAGGGGCCAATGCTCATCTCTGTTTCAAAGCCAAAGAGCCAGCACTTGTCCGAGGACGACTCTGTGGTCATGTGGCCAGCATGACTAGACGCCAAAGGCACATGGAACGCTGTTACTTTCCCACTGTAGTGGTCCCTATTTTTCTACTTGCATTTTTATGTGCTTTCAAACTGCTAGGTTGGCAGAAGCTGGGAAGAGTAACAGGTGCTCACTCTGTTACGTGGCACTCGGGATTCGACCCGCCAAATTGCCAACCTTCTGATAGAAAAGCTCAGCATCCTAACCCACTGAGCCACCGCCTCCCTACTATGGGCTACTGTCCTCCAAAACTAGCTTTCTACTATCTACATTTTGTAGAGTAGCATGAAAGAATCTCTATCCCTTCCAGAACAATTTTCACTACAATGACAAACTTCCTTCACTGCATAGAAGCAGGCTGAATTACTCAGTCATGGCATTATAACTATTTCATAAAAATTGTGCTCAATGTGTAGATATCAGGAATCTGGTGATTGTAATCTGGTGATTGTAATCACATCATGTAGAAAAATGCCAACAGACAATAAAAGGACTGTGATACATAGGAAATACAGCTTATTTGTCTGTTTTAACATCAATTATATAGGCAATTGTTAGAGGCAAATCCTTCCTTCTATATATTTAATTCCATTTGTTTCAACTCTCAAAAGATCAGGAAAGTTTCAATTATTTAAAAGTAAATGAAACTATTCTATAATACAAAACCATTAGTTTAAGTAAGGAGTATTGAACATGAAATTGGCTTATCTGCAGATGTCATGGGAACAGAAACATATATTGGTCCTGGATTGGCACAAACCATATTGGTAGTGGAGGCCTAAATCTGAGAACCTAACCTAAGCCTCAATTCTTAATGTTGATTTACTAAACAACCACATATTCTACTTTATCAGTTTGGATGAGATGTAGAGCTATGGTTTATCTGAAAGCAATGTTATATATGTTAAGGTGACCTGTCTGCTAATATTGACTTTTGGCCCACTGCAAATCATATTTTTAAAAAGACCTGTTGGGTGAAGTTATTTTTAACAGTCTTAATAATTTTCTCATAAAGAATAGTTGCATTTGGGGCCCTGGATTTTACTACCAGCACCAGAATCAAAAGCAATGGTTACTGATGCCTACTGGAATCAATCAGTTGTGGTGGGTTGAGAGATGGTATAACTATAAATACAGCTAAGACATGACAGCAGCTAGAACTTTTCAAAAGCATTGAAGTTAGGTTTCTGTACTGCATCAAAAAAAATCATAGTTTCTAGGAGAAATCAAAGAAAAAATCACTTAAAGACCTTCAAGATTGTATAGTAAAGGATATGTATCTGTGGAGGTATCTGATCTATAAATAGACAAGTGTTCTACTTTTATGTATGACACCAGAAAGATAATATAATTTTCTAAATAGACTCAAATGCGTTAAACATTAAAAATACAATTTCTTTTAAATGATAGATACAGGTAACAGATAGATAAAATATTATTTTGCTCATTGACCAACACCCCCCCCAAAAAAAACCCATAATCAATAAAATTAACAACATAAAACTGTCCTCTAACAAGAACTATTAACAAACATTTGTGGGCAAAGCTTATGCATAATAAATTCAGAAACAGAGAAATAAATTTATCCCTATTATTTAATAGATAGTGCAGATAAAAGATGTGCCAGGAAGTTTAAGTAAAATGGGTGTCATCAAATTGTAGTGAGCGTTGTTGTAAAATTGGCAATTCAGAAGAACATGGGATATGATTTCTATGGCACATATATCACAGGGATTTCATGTACGGTTTTTCTATATTTCCCCTCCAGGATTGGTGGGGGGGATGCATTAAACATAGCCTCACATTGCAATGAACGAGGACATACATTCAGTTTTGCAGCCACTAAGATTGTTGGCTGAGCAGGTACAAAGATAGCCAGTGAAATGATTGAAGCCTGGAAAATGGGCCCCTTGTCAATTAAAGGAGTGCTGATTTACCACCAGCTTATCAGGTACTTAGGAGCAGAGGATTTGGCAGCACAAGGAAACAACAGCCAATGACTTAATAGCTGCCAATCCACACCCTAATCAACAAATAAAAAACCACACACAACCAGGCAGCATACAAATTCTATGCATAGAATAGTCCAAAGCACACATTCTGGTAGAGAGAAGTTCTCTGGGGTTCCAGCAATAGTTCAAAAGCTTGGAAGACAAAACCTCTGGTCTCGGTGACAGACCCAGATTGGATCCTGCAATATTATTATGGGCCATGTATATTTGCCTTCATTCATGATTAAACATAAAGCTCTCCAAAATTTAAGCTGTGACATGATATAAATATGAAGTTGGCTTAACCATCAACATTTGGTTATTTCCAATTATACTGTGAGGGAAATCAACAATTTGCATTTGACTTCCATATCTAAGATCCTTTTTATTAGTATTGATCTGGGTTTGATCTAACTCTAAGATTAAGATGACATCACTGGGGAAGCCATAAAGCTCAGTTTCTTTGGGATTGGTTTTTCGCTGGAAGATTGTAGTTGTCTGCTAATATTAGACAATCAGTTTGCTAGGATTGTGATGTAGTTTCAACCAGTAAATAAAAATAAATACAGGAAGTTTATACAGCTTCTTACTGAATGGTTAACATAATTTCCTAGATAACACTTCTTTTCAAAATTGCAGTTAAGAAATAAAGATGACTAAATATATACCGAGATTTAAAATTAATGTTCATAACTTTCTATTTATATTTGAGAAACCATCTCAAATATAATGTTGCAGTTGATAAAAGAATCTGATACAGGATTGTGCCTTGAAGCTGTGACAGTCATAGTAGTAGGAAACCACAATGAGCAATATGTTTATTTAGTTATGAAAATTTCCCATAGAAGTGCAGATTTCTGATAAATTTGATTGATTTGATAATAACTATTTAACTATTTGCAACAATGTCACAAAGGTAATAAATACTTTTTAATGAAATCAGTGATTAATAATTATATATACATATAGCTATGTATATATGGAGAGGGAAAGACACAGAGAGAGATGCAACTTTTCAAGATCCTCATATATGTATTGCATTGTAAAGCATTTTCAGATTAATTTCATTAACTAAAATGTTTTCTGTTAAAAGAATAAGATACTTACCTGTTGATTGGAAGCATACTTTCATGGACAAGAAGCACTGTAAATGTGAATATATGTTTTAGTATTAAGCCTGTTTGAACAGCTTCTGACCTCAACTGTGCAATTTCTATAAACAGGGCTTTTTTTCTCATAGAACGCTCAGAACGGAGTTCCGGCACCTTTTTTGGATGGAACCTTGTAGGGTAGGCAAGGCGGGTTGTATGACATGTGTGAGTTCCGGCACCTTTTTCTTTTACAAAAAAAACACTGTCTATCAATATTACACTGAGATGTGATTTGAGATTATTTGTGCCTCAAAATAAAGCTTTATAAAATTCAAATTGAAAATCAAATTGTATATGGTAGGTAAATACTTTTTAGACTTCATCCATAAAACAAGATTATAGGCTAATATACTATTATGCCTATGATATCCATCCTTAAAGTCATCTTCCTTCCTTCCTTCCTTCCATTTGAAATACAGTTGTTTTGAACTTGAAATAGAGTATTTCAAGTTCAAAACATTTTGAATTTGGAATATTGTGCACACGTCTATTTGTATTACCATTTTGTTTCTAAGATTGATGTCATGAAGAGCTCTAATTATTCAGAGGCTTCTTCCCCAGGCTTCAATTTATTTTTCAGTCTTGAACTACACAAAAGAGACTATCTCTAGAGAAGTCTTTGTGAGGAAAAATAATGTTGTAAGAAAGACTGGGACAAAGGAGCTTGAACCATCCTATTCATTTCATGCTTGGGACTCAGTTGCACTCTTCATAATTCCTTTTCAGCAAAGAGAGCAACAGTAAGCAGATAATTGTTCTCAGTGATTGATACTAGATTTATGGGCCTCCTCCATACTCAGTCATTCATTCACCAAATTAGCAAGTACTACATGGAGAAGACTTTATTTTATCTGCTTAGTATTTGTCTGAAAAAGTTGATCATCCTATGAGGAAAAAGACAGAGGTTGCACTCTTAATCACTGTCAGAACAAGAGTGGAATGCAAAGGTATGAAACCCTTTTCAAAGCCATGTTTTTTTTAAAAAAAAAAAATCCCCAGCTTTAATAGAAGTCTCAAGTCACTTGTTTTCTGACATGTCTTCCTAATTTCTTTGTTGTTTTCTATCTAATACATGATTTTTAAATTATTATTACTAAGATTTCTGTCACCCAGTCTGTCTAGATCTGAGCAGACTACAACATAAAGATTAAAAATAACCCTGTTACGATATACCCAACCTTATCACCCCCAAAATTCTACCTTTCCTAGAGCCAAATTTCATCTTTCTGCAGAAACTCATCAGGTTGATGGTACTTTGTGTATATGAGAACAAGCTATTTCATTGGAAGGGAGCCTCTCTTATGAAGTGCTGACTACAGGGTCCTTGCAGATGCAACTCCACATGGAACAGGGCCATCAGCAGATTATCTGTCGTGATCTTATAAGATAGATATATTTATTTCTTGGAGATAACCGTCCCTGAGTTATGCAGAGATTTAAAGTTGGTAACGAGCATCTTGAATTACACTAGAGGCCAACTAGTAGCTAGATCAGCTTCAAGAACTAGAGTGCATTCTCTGAAATGTTCGCCCACTCCTAGCTTGAGCATGGTTTAATCATATTGTTGTGTACTGGGTTCTTTTCTTGAATGAAGAGACGAGGCGAGTGAGTTCAGGCAGGAACATGCTTTTATTGTAGAGCAGGAACTGAACTGAGAAAACAGGGCTGCGATGCAGCTATTTATACACTGGCCTCTAGATGGCGGCCAATAGGTTTAAAGCAACCTATTGCCGCCCTAGAGGCAGCCAATGGCAACTCCAGAGATGGGTTGTCTGAGGAGCTGGGAGCCGTTAGCTGGCTTCTAGCTTAATAAACCTTCCAGCATTCAAAACCCACATGGTACACTCAGATAAACAAGGCCCAATACATTACACATATGATGCAACATTTTTTCTATTTCTGTGATTAGCAAAGTATTCCCTGCTTCTGTGCCCTACACAGGAAGATTCCAATGCATCAATTGCCCATAAAACACATCACTAGCTGCATATTGTGGCCTTTTTGTTTGTTTCTTCTACAGTCTCAGCCAAGTAGAATAAAATATGATATTCAGTAGGCTGTGAGAAGAGGCTTTGACTAGGAGGCATTTTGTGCTCTGAAGGCTTCAAGGTCATTCACATCACTTTAAGCCTCTTCTTAGCCTTCTCCAGCAGTCATAAAAGCTTTTCAGAGGCTTCAGAGGGTGCATTAGAAAGAAACCCTTTGTGATGCTTCCAGTAGCTCTTTTCACAGCTCCCCTCAAAATTATACTGTGCCATTTTTGCAGAACATAATGGAGGCCTCATCAACATCACAGCTGCACAGATGATACTGGTAGGGAAGGTTTTCATAGGGGAAATTCATCCAAACATGGAACATTGGTAAGAATAAGCTCTGGGGCAGACAAAATTTATATGAGGCATATTTTGCATTTTCTTCATTCCATCCCTAGCCTATGTTTGAAATTCAGCAAAAATGTTAAATGAAACCATATGTAGAATTAGATAGTTACTTTCCACTGTTATATCTGAATACTTGCTGTGGAGATGTTACAGGTGTCCTGCCTGTGGCTGTAACAAAAACAGTGGGTGTCTTTTGTAAAACAAACATCACTGGGTATTTACCAGTGTCACACCATGTAATTATAGCATCTTTGTTCTTTTGAAATAGTAGTATGACAATCCAGCCCTTGTATAAATCAAACAATTTACCTCCTGAAAGGGCTTCTTTTCTTCAGCTCAACATGGACTTCAAATCCAATCCCTTTTTATCAAGGCCTTCCAGCAAGGAAAGGTAGCATTCATTAACAACTCTGCCTTTTCAAGATGAGGGGGAGAAAAATCTCTGAAGTAAACATTTACAATTCTCCAAATTTTCTTCAAATGGCAATCTTTATCTTTTCCTTTTAGGTAGGTAAACAATTTAAACCTTCCCTGTCCTCAGAAAGAGGTAGATTTTCTTTGCCAGCTTTCCTGGCTCGATACCATGGAGAAGAATACGAAATTACTAGGTTCAATTCTGCACATTCAAGCCTTTTTATTACGTTGCCCACTCTGAATGTCATTAGATAGCATTTATAAGGTTCTGCCAGCCACATTAACGGAAGCCTTTGTTGCTGTTTTTTAGGCCTTTATTTTGTGATTTGATTATGCACCAGCTTTTTGCAAAGTTTCCTGCTGAAAAATGGATGTCCAGTTTTAAAATGGAATTTTAATTTTCCTCGTTTGTTTTATTTATACACAACCAAACTAGAAGGATCTCTTCTATGTCTCTGTCATCACTGATATTCATTCTACTAATTCTTTCTTAACTGGAGATGTCCAGGATTGCTCCTGGAGTATGCATTTCAGACACACATTTTACTGTTGTTGTTGCTATTACTTATTTATTAAATTTATATATCTTTCATCTGACAGTCTGGTGACTCTGGATGGCTTACCACTATTGTAAAAAGAAAAATACAAACATTACAACATTAAAACAGCAAATATAGAATTAGCCTAAATCAAATAACTTAGAAATCAGAATACAGTAGGGTGAGGGGATGGGCTTTTCTTCCCAGTCCACTAATCACTGCCAGTGTGGATTGCCCCCATTGGGTGTCCAGGCCAGTAGACAAAACTAGAGTTACCTTTGAGGTATGATGGGCAGCCTATAAATTTATAAGTAAATAAATAGGTTTTGAGACTCCTCAGGAAGATGGGGAGGTGTGTGATTTCACCTTGAAGGGCACAATGTTCCAAAGGACAGGAACAATGGCAGAAAAGGCCCTTCTTCTGGACCCCACCAGCCAGAGTTCCTTGACTGATAGGGTCCACAGCATCCCATTCTGCTAAAACAGATGGGCAGGGCATTGTTGTTGGAATGAAATGGTTCTTCAGGTATGTAAAGTGTTTCCACTATGTTCATTATTAGGGGAAAAACAAGGTCATGAGAGCAGGCCCTTATACTACTTAGATGTTAACTGGATTACATTGCCAATCCTTCTGTTATGAAAAGTCTATCTGTACACATTCTGTGAAGATTTAGACCCTGCAAGAGAAATCAAAACATATTGCATAGGTCAAGGCAAGAAGCGGAATTACCATAAAACAATGATGAATTGCATTCTTAAAATGCAGTAAATCTCATATATAACGGCTGGTATCTGCCTGAAATTCTGCTTGAAGCTTCAAATAATGTATGCAATTCAACCTCAACAGTCTATATTGGATTAAAGGGTCAGTGATTAAATCAGAATGAAGATCTCCAATGTCCCTTCAAACTCTGTTATTCTGTTTCTATGATCCTGCCCCTTTCCTTTCCTCCATTATCTCTTCCTAAAGATACTAGTCCAACCCTCTGTTCAAGTAGGAGACCCTATAACATTTCAGATAAATGATTGTCTCTTTTTGAAAGCCTCCAGTGATTGAGCACCCACAACTTCTGAAGGCAAGTTGTTCCATTGGTTGATTCCATTGGTTGATTGCAAGTTGTTCCATTGGTTGATTGCTTCTATCCTTGGCTATCCATTCCAACCAAAATGCAGCCGCGCAAGTTGTGATGGGGGTTTCCCATTACTCCCATGTAACACCTCTGCTCCGCGAACTGCATTGGCTTCCGGTTGCCCTCCGGGTGAGATTCAAGGTGCTGGTGATGACCTATAAAGCCCTAAATGGCTTGGGTCCGGGATATCTGAGGGAACACCTGCTGCTGGCATCAAGCTCCCTTTGTCCTGTGCGCTTCCACAGGGAGGGCCTTCTCAGGGTGCCGGCGGATAACACCCAGGGGGAGGGCCTTCTCTGTGGGGGCACCTACCCTTTGGAACCAGCTGCCTGTGGAGCTTAGGACTGCCCCTGACCTTTGATCATTTCACCGAGACCTGAAAACCTGGCTCTTCGAGCTTTCCGGCCCACGCTGAGTTTTAATTGGGGTTTTAACTGGGGTTTTATATTTTTTTTCAGGGATTTAATTTAATCTTTTTTAATTGCTCTTAATTTTTGTATTGATGTTTTACATACCCTGTAAACCGCCCTGAGTCCTACGGGAAAGGGCGGTATATAAATTCAATAAAATTCAAAATTCAAATTCATTGTTTCTCATCTTGCCTTTTGGTGCTGTGGAAAATAATTTGACACCCTTGTCTTTGTAGGAACCTCTTAAATATTGGAACACTGCTATCATGTCTTCCCTAGTCCTTCTTTTCATTAGACTAAACATACCCAATTTCTGTAACTGTTCTACGTAACATTCTTCACATCAATTTTTCTCTCACAATTCGTATCCACACAGATTTATTCCATTAGGTATAGGTAAAGGTTCCCCCGCACATGTGTGCTAGTCGTGGCCAGCATGATTAGACACCAAAGGCGCACAGAACACTGTTACCTTCCCACCGTAGTGGTCCTTATTTTTCTACTTGCATTTTTACGTGCTTTCGAACTGCTAGGTTGGCAGCAGCTGGGACGAGTAACAGGCGCTCACTCTGTTATGCGCACTTGGGATTCAACCCGCCAAACTGCCGACCTTCTGATCAACAAGCTCAGTGTCCTAACCACTGAGCCACCATTATGCTACTGTAAATGGCAAGGCATAGTAAGTGATCTTTAATGTATAAACTTGCATTAATAAAATTCCAGTATGGAATTTTGTTAATAGCAATACTTCTGAGACATTTTCCCCACTTTATCTACTTTCAACAGGTAAAAGATGCTTCCTTCCATTATGAAACTTAAAAAAAAATACTTTAATCAGTATATTATTCATTTTACCTACATCACTGTACATAGTTGCAGAAATTTCTGCCTAAAAGAAAACAAAACAATGCAATGTCATTCACATATGCAAATGAGACATTAGCAATCTCATTAAGCATTTAGTGGATTTGTTTTTGTTATTGTTATCCAAGACATTTCTTTTTACCCTTGAAAATTTGGGCTTGTCTTCAAAACTTATAACTTGATTACTTAATTATATATAATGCATCAAGAAAAATCCAATCCATTCCAAATGCATACTGTTAATCTTGCTATTACTATTAGTGTTAGCAATACTATATACTATCCCATAGTGCTTTACAAAGCATATTGCCCCAAACCATCTGGGTCCTTATGTTTCCGACCTCAGAAGTGTGGAAGGCTGAATCAACCTTGAGCCCTGTCAGGATTGAACTCCAGACTATGGGCAGAGTTAACCTGCAATATTGAATTCTAACCATTGCACCAGGAATGTTGATATTTACATATAGAATTATGCAAAATTTCTAAGGTTTGGAATGATCAACATGATTTTTTTATGGCTGATATGCCCTGCTAATTTCCCATTAGGACTCTAATACTTTTCTTTAATATTACAGAACACCCAATGGAAGTCAGATTAATGGGATAAGATGGCCAATCTTCACAATCACTGAACAAAACTACTTAGCATTAAGCACAAATGCTGCAAAGATTCAAACAAAATTGCGTGCTCAGACATGTAGATTCTGGAACATCCTTTTTCCTAAGGTTCTGGAGATGACAGGTAATTTTCTTGCTAAATATATTTGTATTCAGTAAATTGGTTAATTCGAGTTCATCTTGCTTCTACTACATTTTAATTTCAATTTTAAGACTTTGTGGGTAAATAATTATTTTTTGTAAAACCAAATACAGCGTTTATTTTAAAAAGATACCGTAGTATTCACTAAAATAAATCTCCATTAATTTCAGATAGGTTCCCCACTTCTATATCCCCACACCAATCCTATTTTGTACGCTTGATTTTTTTTGCATGCAATGAGGAATATCTTTTAATGCTATAATCTGGATAGCGCTTCCACTAGCATATAGCAACTCATCATTGCTCAAACTCGGTGAATATGATACAGTAGTATGAAAAAAGCAAAGCAAGCAACTATGCTCATGTAAAGATTATAACAGTAATACAAAAATAGCAGCAGCACAAAAGGGTATAACATGATGAATGCATTTACAGTAGTTATAATTAGACACGCTGAAAAGAATGGGGATTCATGTTAGGTAAGGTTTCTTAAGTTCTAGTGATTTTATTTGGTCTAACTTTAGTATAATTAGATCTAAATTTGACCCATTATTTCTAAAATCACATTTGAACAAACACTGTGCAAAGCTTCAAATCCCTTTAAAGCTACTTTGCAAAGCAATATAGTTTAATAAAATTGCATGAACCAATGACTGAGATAGAATACTAAAAATAGTTCAAGGGCACCTTGAGATTAGTAGTCATGTATAAGGTGGATTCAGTAGAATTCTTGTTCCTCCTATTTATTTCTTTAAAAAAATCTCAGTGAAAAAGTGACATATCATGTTTAGGCCATTTATTCTGTCAGCAGCATGATAACACCATAGTACTACTTGTTTCAGATTGTAGCTCATATAAAATATCCCTAGTTATAGTTATAGTTCCATTAAAATTGGAGATTTGCCCTTGCATTATTTAATTATCATGTTGCCCAAGATACTGTATGGGTGAATGTCCTGTCTAAATTGGAAGAATTTATTATTTCAATAAATTCCAAGGATAATCACATGAGAACAGTCCTTCAACTTGTCCCCCTTTTTTTTAAACAATGATGCTATTATTAACATTAAGGAGATATTTTGCTTTCAGACTAGAATAGAATAGAGAAGAGTGGAGTGGAGTGTAATAGAATACAATACAATACAATACAATACAATACAATACAATACAATACAATACAATACAATACAATACAATACAATACAATACAATACAATACAATACAATACAATACAATACAATACAATACAATACAATACAATACAATACAATACAATACGTTTATTGGCCAAGTGTGATTGGACACACAAGGGATTTGTCTCTAGTGCATAAGCTCTCAGTGCACACACAAACAACAAATTAATATAATCATGAGATACCAATAGGAGAAGGTAATAGAAAATAATGAGAAGGATAATAGTAATACAGCCATACTACATGATTATAGATATTCTTAGACGTAAGACAGTACTGTGGTAATTAAGTGTTCAGCAGAGTGATGGCATGAGGGGAAAACCTGTCTTTCCATATAATGTTTTGGCATGCAATGCCCTATAGTGGCATCCCGAGGGGAGGAGCTGAAATAGTTTATGTCCAGGATGTAAGGATATGATACATCCTTAGGAAGCATAAGGTGAGGATAAATGAAGACCTGTAAAATATAAGGCCATTTCACAAAGGACATGCCATATCCTTATATCATACAATTAAACAAACATGTCACTGGTGTGATGATGATAGTTTCTCCTTCCTTGTTATTAACACATCTAGCAATTTAGTAGATTAAAAATTAAATTAAATTAAAAAGAAAAGCAGTACAGTATGTGTTGAGATCTAGCCATTTCTTAGTGTATCCTCTCTAATTCTTAACAGCTGGGTATATAAATCTTTCTTATTTTGCTGATCTACTATAATATTCAAAACCATGTTGCTATATTTTAAATACTCTTCCTCAATTGGTAATATGGATAATTGATTGTGCCAAGAAAATAAATTTATGAAAATTTATTGCATCCTTTAACTGGAAGTCTGCATCTGGACCTCAGCCATCAAATAGTAAATTGTAAGCTCCTTGTTAAATGTCATTAGTGGGTGTGAAAGTTGAAAATGCAAATGATGTGGCATACTGGGCCAGAAGAATAATTCTTCATTTTAACTGATTATGTTATAATCCAGAGTTAAAACTTTGCCCTTTGAATTTGCAATAAATCAGGTGACAAAAAGGAGGGCAAAATGGTGTGTGGTGTATTTAGGGGGAAACAGATTGGTAATCAGGATTATTTTTCAATTAATGTACAAAGAGATTTAAATTTAGATTAATGCCACCCATTTCATGTTTTACAGAAAATATTGATGAAGCAGAACGAAAGTGGAAAGCAGGATTCCTTCGCTGGAACAATTACATGATGGACTGGAAAAATCAATTTAATGATTACACTAGTAACAGGCAAAGCTGCACAGGTCTTTAATTAAAAGTTTCAGCTTTTCTGGAATGCTTGTACTGTCAAAGATCAAAGCAAACATGGAGATAGTTAATGTAGCATATCTAGCAATAAGGCATATTAGGCAGGCTCAGTGACCCATTACAAATATTCCATTCTTCCAGGCCCATTTCTATTTATATCAATAACTATTATGAAGGCACTTCCACCTTTTGAGGCATCAGGAAATGTAAAATAGGCTTGAAGCAATTAAAGCCAGAGGATGATTGATGTTGATATAATGGCCCCAATCCAATAGTAAATTACACCTTTTTCTTTTAAATCAAGCTGGTTGTGCTAGCTATGAGCAGTGATATTGTTACATGTTGGAATATGCAACTCACTTAAGAAGAAGCTTCAAAGGTTAAATCTTCTTTGGCAAATGGAATTGTGTACCTTCAAGGAAGATGCATACTAGCCCGTTCTATACCCACTTATTTTCAGAAATATCTGAAAATAAGCTTTGACTGAATGTGGTAAGAATGTAGTCAAGACACAGGCTTCAGAATATGGAGAGCACTGAAAATCTTTACAAACATTTGCTTCAACACAGAAAGATAGGTAGAGGAACCATAACCCATTGACCCATCTCTCCACCATAACAAGCTTTTCCAAATGCTTGCAAAAATTTTTTGCTTCATTTGACAGCTTTCACAATCTTTCCATTTGCCCAAGATGACTGTCACTAATGGAAGCGGACACCTGAAACATATAAAAGCTATCAGGTTACATATTACTAGACTACATCATCATTTAGGCCTGAATTCAGATATGTAGCTGAATGCACACCTCACGTATGCTGCAATATAATTATGCAACTATAATTAACCAGATTGGTGTAATACTGTTCAAAGAAGAATTTTCAGTGCAATGACAATCACAACTGCTTTTTTTCCTTTAGCACAACACAGAAATACCAGCAGCATAATAGCAAACCCAAATGGCTTCATTTCCAACACAGCATCATGGGATTTTAATCTTGCTTTAGTTTTAGTATAATATTATGAGGAAGAAAAAGTCCTTCCAGGACTTTTGTCCTCCATAATGACAGTAATCACAGAAGACAACAATATGTGGTAGAATAATAACAAATGTTTACTCACTCAAAGCTTCAATACACTTGGTCCTTTAATATATTTCTCAGTTCCCATACAACTAATTAGCAGTATGCTCTGCTGATCAACAGTGTTTTCCTGACTAATTTAAGCAGAGATTACTAATCTAAAAGTCTAAATCAATAATCAGATAGCTACCTGAAGCTGTCTTTTACCATATTGATCCCAAAAGATTTTCCAATATGAAAAAGGTGTCGAGAGGAATAGCAGCAAACGATAATAAACAGGATAGTAAACTGCAGAATTAAGAAATGCTCAAACTAACACATTGACACACCATCACATAGACCTAGGCCCTCTTTTCTACTTTTTAACCCGAAGGGTTAGACGCTGGCTTTTCTATAAGTCTTGTCATGGTATCTTATTAAAATTTAGAAGGAGGTTTGTGGGGTCCATTTGTTTGGGGACAAGTCCTCAACATGAAACTTTAGATCCTTATTTAGGGTATTATTTTTATTAATCAGCCATATTTGATTCCTTCCAACATATATAAAACCTTTGGTATCCTGCATGATGTTGTACTTTATCACTTTTTATCTATAAAAATCATGCTTCCAAATGGACTGTATGTCTCATAGATCATTACCCTGATTATTTTCCTGGTCACTGGAAAAGATGAGTGCTGAGTGTGCTTGTAAAGATGTGATGCTCCATTCAAGCATGGATTTTCTCTGGATCAGGTAACCTTTGGCTTCTGCATCTCCAAACATGCTTCCCACAAGTAGTTACTAGGAAATGTTGTTAGGAAGTATCACCAACTTTACAAGAAAAAAAAAGCTTTGACATCAAAGGGAGTTTAAGAGTTGCTAAATATCTTGCTTCAATGAAAGAAACATTCCAAAGATCAAACCTTCATTCACAAATTACACTAGTTTTCCCTATAGGAGTTAGAAAAGAACAGAATGGTTTCCTTGAGGTGGATCAAGTGCCATACTACAATGTGAAACATTTTTTTTTCTCTGTAATCCCATTTCTCCTGGGCATGTGATGAAAATGTTTATCTATAGTTCTCATTTGCAGAATGCTTTGCAATTCTCCAATTTATTTGTTCATGTAACATCCCTGTCTAGCAGTTCAGCATTGTTCCTAGTATGCAATTTATTAACAGCACACTCTTGTACAGGTTTGTTCACAGATTTATCCCTCTGAGTACAAAGAGACTTATTTCCAAACACATTAATCAGACATGTGACAAATAAACTTTAGAACTGGCTTCTCCTCGGGATTTTTAAATTGCCACTTGCTCTATGGGTACATGAGTTGTGCTGTGTAAAAGGAATTAACAGTTTTGGTTGGGAAACAGTGCTGAAAGAGAAGATGGTTTAAAAACACAAACAAACTGTGGTTTTTAAATTAAATATTTTACTGCACACACACACACACACACACACCTCCAGTAAAAATATATAATTTGAAAATCCAGTGCAAAGAGTGTCTGATTGAATTATCCCTTTAAATGAAATTGTCAATTCTAATTTTAGAATCAATTTGACATTTGAAATTGAGTTGGATGCTTTTGAACCAATTTAGTGGCTTAAGGCAGGGGTCCCCAACCCCTTATCCATGGACCAGTACTGGGCCACAGCATGCCAGCAACTGGTCTGCACAAACAAGCAAAGCCTCATCCATAGGATGCAGGCACCACACAAAGTCACACTCTCTGGTCCATGGAAAAACCTTTTCCACGGAACTGGTCCCTGGTGCCCAAAAGATTGGGGACCTCTGGTTTAAAGCATGCTTGAGTATTCACAAACCCACATATTTTTTTCTGAATTGGATTCAAGACCTATATCAAATAGATATGATTACATAATTCACATATGATCAAGGGTGACTACAAATTTATTTTTCAGTTCAAACTTCTGGTGATTTTCATGCACCTGTCCAATAGCTTTCTTGACAATAGAATAAAATTTGCTTGTTATTGCCTTCTTCCAGGTTATTTTTTTGGCTTCCCTGTTTAGCTTATGGTGCTGGTTATTATTTAAGGTATCCGATCCAAATACTAACCTGGCTCAATCCTGTTTAGCTTCTAATCCTAGTCAAGGTTAGCCAGGTGCTACCATCTGCTGAGGATTTTCTTTTTTTTTTGTCTTTTGTTCTTTTTTGGTTCTTTGCTGGCTTTAACAAATTTATCATCAGAATAATTTAGAGAATTACAGGTAGTCCTCGACTTACAACAGTTCATTTAGTGACCATTTGAAGTTATGACTCTGAAAAAAGTGACTTATGACCATTTCTCACACTTATGACCTCATGATCATATGATCAAAATTTGGATGCTTGGCAACTGACTCATATTTATGAGGGTTGCAGTGTCCTGGGGTCATGTGATCCCCTTTTGCGACCTCCTTACAAGCAAAGTCAATGGGGAAGTCAGATTCACGTAACAACCATGTTACTAACTTAACCATTGCAACGATTCACTTAACAAATGTGGCAACAAAGGTTGTAAAATAGGGCAAAACTCATTTAACAAATTTCTCACTTAGCAAGAGAAATTTTGGGCTCAATTCTGGTTGTTAAGTTGAGGACTACCAGGATATTATGGTTTCTAGGACGTTGACAGGTGCTTTTAATCAGAGTGAATACAATTATTTTTATATTTTGCAAGCTAAAGCTTAGATGATAAAGGATAGATGACAGATAACAGATACTCAATGCATCAAGCTGTATGTCAGCATTCCATTAGTTTCTTTTGCACTAGTTTATTATCTAGAGGTTCTAATCTCTAAAACTCTTTTTTCTTATTATCAAATATTGTCTATTAATGGTAATAAAAGATATAATCATGCTCAGATGGTGATCTTTATTCCAAGCAGATTCTTGAGCTAAGTTCTGGTGAGTCTTCAACATGTCTATTTCTTTACACGGTCTATAACAGAGACAGCCTGGAGAGGGTGGTGATGGTCATAGTTATACTTTTTATTTTACTGAAACGGTCATAGTCCATGAGGCTGTGATATTATAACGTCATGATTGTCCAACATTGTCAGCTCATATTAATCTTACTTTTGTTTCCTATGGAGTGTTAAGTCTATGAGAACTTAAAGTAGTATTTCCTTTTATTTCCTGCTGAAAATTGGCAGGAAATTATGCTGTCATTGTTTGGCTGCGGAAGCTTAGTGAACTTTAGGGGTTGTACATGATACAAAAACATAACATGGCTGCCAATTTTCATATCTGCTTTCTACATGAGACTTCAGTTTTGAGCAACTTTGAATAATATCAACTCACAATCCCAACAAAGGAGACGATCTGATGATGCTAATCTAAAACTGGATGATAGTGGGAGTTTCCAATACCTGGCAAAAATGAAAACATTTTAAAAAGGGAGTAAAAATATTATACAAATCCCAGAAATGATACAGAAGGAATCCTGACAAAAGGTGGCCACTACTATTTTCTTAGCTGATCATTAAGTATATTGTCCTTTCATGAATATTTTCCACCATATTATTGGTAGTCCTTGTCTTACAACAGTTTATTTAGTGACTGTTTGAAGTTACAAGGACACTGGAAAAAATTACTTATGACTGTTGCAGCATCCCCATGGTCACATGATACAATTCAGATGATTAGCAAATAAATCATAGTTATGACAGCTGCAAGAAAAGTCATAAAGTGGGGCAAAACCCACTTAACTTACCTGTATGGAATGCAGTGGCTCAGTGGGTTAGGACACTGAGCCTGTCGATCAGAAGGTCGGCAGTTTGGCGGGTTGAATCCCAAGTGCCGCGTAACAGAGTGAGCGCCTGTTACTCGTCCCAGCTTCTGCCAACCTAGCAGTTTGAAAGCATGTAAAAATGCAAGTAGAAAAATAGGGACCACTATGGTGGGAAGGTAACAGCGTTCCGTGCGCCTTTGGCGTCTAGTCATGCCGGCCACATGACCATGGAGATGTCCTTGGACAAGCGCTGGCTCTTCAGCTTTGAAACGGAGATGAGCACCGGCCCCTAGAGTCAGAAACGACTAGCACACATGTGCCGGGGAACCTTTACCTTTACCTTTACATATACATATACATATACATATGTTAAGTGTTTGTTAAGTATTTAGAATACCTTGCTAGGCCCCAAACACAGGACAAATCTTATTTCCTGTTTCAGCCTAACCCAAGGCCATCCACAGGCAGTAGTCATAACAGTGACAGCTCATATTTGTGTAAATTTCCTGGCTAGGAACCACAGCCAATTTGTAGCCATGTTCATGAAATACAGAGATCTGCCCAAAGACATTTTAGTTGTTTACATTGTGCCTAACTCTTAGCTAATATCTCATTGTGTCATATGAAATAAGAAAAATGAATAATGATGATGGTTCAGTTATGATATCAAGGCACAAATCCATACAACAACTAGGTAGCACCAGGTTTTTTTTGTATCTCTTGGCTGTCATCTAAACCTTTGCAGTGCAGATCTGTTAGACCTAATTAGTCATTGTGTGTTAGGTTTTGTCAGAAATGGGTTAGAAAGCACCAATAATAAAATAGATAGTTTTGCACTTTTAAATAGGGATCTATGTTGTACCTCCTGTGACTTCCCTCAGTCTCGGAAATAGGGTCAGCATCGTTAAGGTTTAAATGGAAGTCTTTCAGCACATGGAGCTCATGGAAAGCTGGAAAGGACCTTGGGGGTCTTCTAGTCCACCTCCCTGCTCAAGCAGGAGACCAAAACCATGTCAGACAAATGGCTCCCAAGTAGCATCTTAAAAAAACTCCAGTGATAGAGCACTCACAACTTTGGGAAGTCAGCCTGTCCACTTAATTGTTTTCATTGACAGGAAATGTCTCCTTAATTCTAGGTTGGATCTGTCTTTGCTCTTACCAGTGCAGAATAAAGCATATTAGTACTTCACATGGTATTTTCATTCTTACAGAGCATGTGGCATTTCTGACTGCATATTTAGAGATGACTCTTAAATTTTATTGTGTACTCATTTAAATCCATCTCTTTCCTGTGTTCAGGATTAAAACATGAGTTTGATTTCAATCCCCAAGCACTTTTGCAATGCTTTTGGTGGACAAATTTCTTCAGTTAAATAACCTAAACATCCTGTGTACTTTTATTTCACTCTTCTCCTGAAACTAAAAGAGGTGAAATATTTCTTTTAAGCATGGTGCTGTTAAAAATATATATATATATCACAAAAGTATTCACTATAGATACAAAAAATAAATCATTACAATAAAATTCAATGTGAACCTACTCATCTGAAATATTGATGTGTAATCAGTCTAGGTAGAAGAAAAGGTCTAGCATTGGGAAATGATGTTCTTAAAAAAGAGAGAAAATCTTGTTTATTTGTAGCATAATTTTATTTGGTTTATCCTTACATAGAAGTCTTATTTTAAATAGTTGATAGGAAAGCAACTAAAAAGCAGAGATATCACCCTGTCAACAAAAGTGCGTATAGTCAAGGCTATGGTCTTCCCAGTTGCAATGTATGGCAGTGAAAGCTGGACCATAAGAAAGGCTGAGTGCCAAAGAATTGAAGCCTTTGAACTATGGTGCTGGAGAAGACTCCTGCGAGTCCCTTGGACTGCAAGGCAATCAAACCGGTCAGTCCTAGAGGAGATCAACCCTGACTGCTCTTTAGAAGGCCAGATCCTGAAGCTAAAACTCAAATACTTTGGCCATCTAATGAGAAGGAAGGACTCACTGGAGAAGAGCCTAATGCTGGGAAAGATTGAGGGCAAGAGAAGAAGGGGACGACAGAGAATGAGGTGGCTGGATGGAGTCACTGAAGCAGTAGGCGTGAGCTTAAATGGACTCCAGAAGATGGTAGAGGACAGGAAGGCCTGGAGGAACATTGTCCATAGGGTCGCGATGGGTCGGACACGACTTCGCAACTAACAACAACAACAGGAAATCAAGGTAAAGGAAAGAAAGCATAAGCAGCAGTCAAATAAAATATTTTAATAAATTAAGGCTAGTTTGTCGTGGTAGTTTAATAGGAATACATAATATAAATATGTGCAGAGAAGAGCTACAAAGATGATTGCGGGGCTGAAGGTTAAAACATATGAAGAAAGATTGCAGGAACTGGGTTTGTTTAGAGTTTTACTAGAGTTTTACTAGGAGTAACATGATAGCAATGTTCCATTTTTTGTGAGGCTGCCACAAAGAAGAGGGAATCAATCTATTTTCCAAAACACCAGATGGTAGTACAAGAAGCAATGGATTCTTCAATGGAAACTGAACAAATAAAGAAGCAACCTAGACCTCAGGAGAAATCTCCTGACAGTAAGAACAATCAGCAACTTGCCTTCAGAAGTTGTGGGTGCTCCAACACTAGAGGCTTTTAAGAAGAGACTGGGCAGCCATTTGTCTGGAATGGTATAGGGCCTAGAAGATCTCCAAGGTCCCTTCCAAGTCTGTTATTTTGTTTTTCTGTTAAAATTCTCTATTTGGGGACATTACCTTTCTGGCAACTGAAAGATCTTCTGGATTGTTCCCAGACTATAGTTAGAATAACATCATACTGCCTTAGCATTTAAGAGGTATGAATTTATTGGCCAGGCTTTTAATTGCTAATTAATATTAGCATTAACTTTAGAATTAATTTTAATTTATACCTTTAACTTCTTAGTTGTCCTTTAAAAATGTATGAGTCAACATTGATGCTAGAATAAAAAATGTGCAAGGTATACAAAATAATAATACAAATAGTCTGTTGCAGGCACATCTTGGTACCAAGTTCACACAGCTGGGCAAGATCAAAGAACCAACATTTACACAGATTTCAGAAAGATTGTTAATGCCAATGATAGGGCAAATAAAAAATAATTTCTAAGCCTCATATATAAGTTTATTCAGATGGAGTCTGAATTGTTTGAAATGCTTCTTTTTAGGGTTGTTTTTTTTTTGCTTCTTAGTTTCTTACCATCTGAGCAACATCAGTATTTTATAAGAGAAGCTATCAATGAATTCAGTTGTGGCTTCACTTATAATTATGTTATTAATGATGTTTAAGCTAGCTCCCTTCCATTATTTTCCAAGACTCTCCACAATCTCTCTCAGATGGCTTCTAGTTCAGTAAGAGACATATAATCATAATCATAGACCATCATGTCTAACAATCTGCTAAGTACAGAAATCCAAATTAAAGCTCCCCAAAGGGTTTGATAACACCTCCAGTGAAGAACGACCCCATCACTGCCCTAGGCAATTAATTATCCTCTAAGGAATTGGATCACATTATAGTGATCCAATTTTTATTTTTTTCTTGTAAAATTTAGTTGGAATTGGGGTAGTTCAGTGGTTGAGACATTGTGCTTGTCAGCTGGAAAGCCAGCAGCCCAGGTTCAAGAGCTGAGTGCCACGCAATGGGGTGACCTCCTGTCCTTGCCTCAGCGCCTGCTTACCTAGCAATTTGAAATGGGATGGAGATAAATAGGAGATAAATAGATACTGCAAGGAGATAAATAGGTACCACTCCAGTGGAAAGGTAATAGTGCTCCAGAACATCGTGCTGTCTGCATGAGCATGAAAATGTCTTCAGACAGTGCTGGCTTAATGGCCTTGAAATGGAAATGAGCCCCCCCACCATAGTTGGCAATGACTAGCAGACCAAAATCAGCAGAGACTCCTTAAAGTGGAATCTGTGTTCCTAAATTTTAAAATATCCAGTGTTTTGAACTTCAGCCTATTGAGTAATAAAATAGACTATCAGAGTAAGTTTATTGAATGGTCATTCATATCAGCCCATCAAGTTATTTCTTTTTGAGGTAAACAGTATTAGGATAAAGCTCAGGAAAAAAGAACTAGTTAGATTTTTTAAAAAAGTTATTAAATAACAAAAAGAAAAGGAAATGTAATTACATGGAGGTGACACCAACTCTCATATTTCTCCACAGCTTTCTAATATTGTAAATTATCCTTCCTTCCACTACATCAATATACCACGTCAAACACTGCCTTTTCTTCAAACATCTCACTTTTTTTCCCTTTCTGGTGGTCTTATCAACTCCATCTAATTGTGATTTTCCCACTCTTTCCCTTCATTTCATTTATTATTTTCTTTCAAGAGCCTTGATGGCAAAGTGGTTAGAATACAGTATTGTAGGCTAATTCTGCCCACAGTCTGGAATTTGATCCTGATGGGCTGAGGTTGATTCAGCATTTCATCCTTCTGAGATAGGTAAAATGAGGACCCAGATTGTTGGGGGCAATATGGTGACTTTGTAAACTGTTCAGAGAGTGCCGTAAAGTGCTATGGAATGATATATAAGTCTAAGTGCTATTGCTGCTGCTATTCCTCTTTTAAAGGTCATCCTCAACACAATACAATTGAGACCAGAACTTCTATTGCTAAACTAAATATGGTCGTTAAGTGAATAACACCCAATTTTACAAGCTTAAATGACTCTGAATTTATCCATTAATTTTGATTGTTGAAAACATCCTGGGAAGGTCACATATAGCAATCACATGACCCCAAGACACTACAACCTTCATAAATACATGCTTGTTGCCAAGCAACCAAGTGCAGGGATAATAATAATAATAATAATAATAATAATAATAATAATAATAATAATAATAATAATAATAATAATAATTATTTCTCCCGAAGGACTCAGTGCGGTGAACAGGGCAAACATATAAAAGTACAAAAATACAAAAGTTAAAAAAGAATTAAACGAAATGCCCAAGCTACAACAATAAGTTAAATATATTTAAAACAACAATAAAATCCCAACCCATCCCCCATCAGGCCAGGCTGGCTTGTTCGAACAAATAAGTCTTCAGATTGCGTAGGAAGGAGCAAAGGTCGGGCGCCATCCGGAGCTCAACCGGCAACCGATGCTGTGATTTCATAAATATAAAGACCGGTTGTAAGTCATTTTTTTTTCAGTGCCTGGTAACTTCAAATAGTCATTAAATGAATAGTCATACATTGACTATTGAGGACTATATTTGCATTTGTTTTGCAATTTGACCTTCAATCTTTCTCTCTATAAGTCCATAGGACTATGAATAATTAGGCTCTGCAAAACTTTGCAAAAAGGTGCTTTGTAACATGTGTAATTGTAAATAAAGCACCTCTAGTTGAGTCATTAAAGCTGTTGCCCTTCTCATAAGATTTGGGTGGTTGTTTCAGAACCTGTTTTTTATTATTATTACAATTACATGGGTGCATGCAGAGCCATATTATCTCACTGGAAAAGTTTTGCTCGGTCCTGATCATTAAGTTATCAAGTTATCTAATTTGCTCTTAAAGAGAATATAATCATGTTATTTTTCAGTGAATTATGTAACTTCAATATCCCTCTGCTTGTGTATATTTAAAAAAATCTGTTCGTCCTGATGTCCTGTCAAATTTAACCTTCCTATATTGCCGAGGAACATCTCCATTGAAAGTATAACTGGATTTTAGCATAACTAACAAAGCTTTGCAGTTAGATCTCTCAAAATAGTTGGAACATTTTGGAATGACATCGCTTAAAACAGCGAAGCTCTATTTCAGTGATGGCAAACCTTTTAGAGACCAAGTGCCCAAACTGCAACCCAAAACCCACCTATGTATCGTCGGGTGCCAGATGGGCATGGCCCATCACCACAGATGGATTCATAGCTGGCTGACCGGCCGTACTCAGCGTGTGGTCCTCAATAGAACCACATCTACATGGAGGGAAGTATGTAGTGGGGTGCCCCAGGACTCTGTTCTGGGCCCAGTGCTCTACAACATCTTCATCAACGATTTGGATGAAGGGATAAATGGGGAACTCATCAAATTTGCAGACGACACCAAGCTGGCAGGAACAGCCAACACTCCAGAAGACAGGCTTAAGATACAGGAGGATCTGGACAGACTTGAACACTGGGCGCTATCTAACAAAATGAAATTCAATGGTGAAAAAATTAAGGTTCTACATTTAGGCAAGAAAAAACAAATGTACAGGTATAGTATAGGAGGTACCTTGCTCAATAGTAGTAACTGTGAGAGGGATCTCGAAGTCCTAGTGGATAATCGCTTAAATATGAGCCAGCAATATGCTGCAGCTGCCAAAAAAGCCAACACAGTGCTAGGCTGCATTAACAGAGGAATAGAATTAAGATCACCTGAAGTATTAATATCACTTTACAATGCCTTGGTAAGGCCACACTTGGAATACTGCATCCAGTTTTGGTCACCACGATGTAAAAAAGATGTTGAGACTCTAGAAAGAGTACAGAGAAGAGCAACAAAGATGATTAGGGGACTGGAGACAAAAACATATAAGGAACGGCTGCTGGAATTGGGTATGTCTAGTTTAATGAAGAGAAGGACGAGGGGGGACATGATAGCAGTGTTCCAATATCTCAGGGGCTGCCACAAAGAGGAGGGACTCAAGCTATTCTCCAAAGCGCCCAAAGGCAGGACAAGAAACAATGGATAAAAACTAATCAAGGAGAGAAGCAACCTAGAACTAAGGACAGTTAGAACAATTAATCAGTGGAAAAACCTGCCTCCAGAAGCTGGAAGTCTTTAAGAAGAAACTGGACAGCCATTTGTCCAAAATGGTATAGGGTTTCCTGCCTGAGCAGGGGGTTGGACTAGATGACCTCCAAGGTCCCTTCCAACTTTATTATTATTATTATTATTATTATTATTATTATTATTATTATTATTATTATTATTATTATTATTATTAATAACGGCAGACTGAGTGCAACTAAAAAGTTCAATCAATCAATTCCAACTTTGCAAGATCTTTTTTTCCCCACGAGAACTTGAAATTGATTGATTGAAACTTCTTTTTTGCACATGGTGGTGGAGACCTAAAGCAAAGGGGTTTTATAAAACCCAGCTAGGACTGGGTTGACAGCATGCATGCCCACAGAGAGGGCTTTGTGTGCCACCTGTGGCACACGTGCCATAGGTTCGCCACCATGGCTCTATTACAAGGTCATTAAAAGAAAACTTCATTTTGCTTTTAACTTAGATTGAAACTCTTCAATTATACATATTTTGATATCAAGGTCACTATATATATATATATATATATATATATATATATATATATATATATATATATATACACATACATATACATATATGTGTGTGTGTGTGTGTGTGTGTGTGTGTAAATTTATATATATATATATATGTTTTTTCCCCCCTTCATGGATTACTGCCTTGTCGTGGCGAAGGGGCTTGCGTAATTCAATGAAGCTATGAGCTATGCCGTGCAGGGCCACCCAAGACGGACAGGTCATAGCCGAGAGTTCTGACAAAACGTGATCCACTGGAGAAGGAAATGGCAACCCACTCCAGTATCTTTGCCATGAAAACCCTATGGACAGTACCAAAAGGCAAAACGATATGACGCTGGAAGATGAGCCCCTCAGGTCGGAAGGCGTCCAATATGCTACTGGGGAAGAGCAGAGGGCTAGTACTAGTAGCGCCAGAAAGAATGAAGCGACTGGGCCAAAGCCGAAAGGATGCTCAGCTGTGGATGTGTCTGGTGGTGAAAGGAAAGTCCGATGCTGTAAAGATTTTTTCTCCATAGGAACCTGGAATGTAAGATCCATGAATCAAGGAAAGCTGGACGTGGTCAAACAAGAGATGACAAGACTGAACATCGACATCTTAGGTATCAGCGAACTAAAATGGACAGGAATGGGTGAATTTAATTCAGATGACCATCAGGTATACTACTGCGGGCAAGAATCCCTCAGAAGAAATGGAGTAGCCTTCATAGTCAATAAAAGAGTAGGAAAAGCAATACTGGGATACAATCCTCAAAATGACAGAATGATCTCAGTTCGAATCCAAGGCAAACCATTCAATATCACAGTAGTCCAAGTCTATGCCCCAACCACCAGTGCTGAAGAGGATGAAATTGACCAGTTCTATGAAGCCCTACAGCACCTTATAAAACTAACACCAAAAAATGATGTCCTTATCATCATGGGGGATTGGAATGCTAAAGTAGGAAGCCAAAAGATAACTGGAATAACAGGCAAGTTTGGCCTTGGAGTACAAAATGAAGCAGGGCACAGGCTGATAGAATTTTGTCAAGAGAATACGATGGTCATAGCAAACACTCTTTTCCAACAACCCAAGAGACGGCTCTACACATGGACATCACCAGACGGTCAACACAGAAATCAGATTGACTATATGCTCTGCAGCCAAAGATGGAGAAGCTCTATACAGTCAGTAAAAACAAGACCAGGAGCTGACTGTGGCTCAGATCATGAGCTTCTCCTTGCAAAGTTTAAGCTTAAACTGAAGAAAGTAGGGAAAAGCACTAGGCCACTCAGGTATGAATTAAATCATATCCCTGTTGAATATACAGTAGAGGTGACAAATAGATTTAAGGAATTAGATCTGATAGACAGAGTGCCTGAAGAACTATGGACAGAGGTTCGCGACATTGTACAACAGGTAGCAACCAAAACCATCCCAAAGAAAAAGAAATGCAAGAAAGCAAAATGGCTGTCTGAGGAAGCTTTGCAAATAGCTGAGGAAAGGAGGGAAGCAAAAGGCAAGGGAGAAAAACATAGATATAGTTTATAGTTTATAGTTTATAGTTTATTTGATTTATATACCGCCCTTCTCCTTGGTGGGACTCAGGGCGGTTCACAGGGCATATATAAGAAACACTATACAAAAATTAAAAAAGAATTAAATCCATGCCCAATTAAAAACAGTAATACAGATTAAAAACAATTAAAAGCCCATAATCCCCCAATTGAATGCAGAATTCCAGAGAATAGCTAGAAGAGATAAGAATGCCTTCTTAAATGAACAGTGCAAAGAAATAGAAGAAAACAATAGAATAGGGAGGACCAGAGATCTTTTCAAGAAAATTGGAGAGATGAAGGGAACGTTTAATGCAAAAATGGGCATGATAAAGGACCAAAATGGCAGGGACCTAACAGAGGCAGAAGAGATTAAGAAGAGGTGGCAAAATTACACAGAAGAACTATACAAGAATGAGCTTAATGTCCCAGATAATCACAATGAGTTGGTCACTGACCTCGAGCCAGACATCCTAGAATGTGAAGTGAAGTGGGCCTTAGAAAAGCTGAGCAACAACAAAGCTAGTGGGGGTGACAGTATTCCAGCTGAGCTATTCAAAATCTTAAAAGACAGTGCAGTAAAAGTGCTACACTCAATTTGCCAGCAAATTTGGAAAACTCAACAGTGGCCACAGGATTGGAAAAGATCAGTTTACATTCCAATTCCAAAGAAAGGCAGTGCCAAAGAATGTTCAAACTATCGCACCATTGCACTCATTTCTCATGCTAGTAAAGTCATGCTTAAAATCCTACAAGCTAGACTTCAGCAGTATGTGGATCGAGAACTACCAGAAGTACAGGCAGGATTTCGAAGAGGCAGAGGAACTAGAGATCAAATTGCCAACATACGCTGGATCATGGAGAAAGCTAGGGAGTTCCAGAAAAACATCTACTTCTGCTTCATTGACTATGCTAAAGCCTTTGATTGTGTGGATCATAACAAACTGTGGCAAGTTCTTAAAGAGATGGGAGTACCAGACCATCTTATTTGTCTCTTGAGAAACCTATATGCGGGTCAAGAAGCAACAGTGAGAACTGGACACGGAACCACTGATTGGTTCAAAATTGGGAAAGGAGTCCGGCAAGGCTGTATACTGTCACCCTGCCTATTTAACTTATATGCAGAGCACATCATGAGAAAGGCAGGGCTAGATGAATCAAAAGTTGGAATTAAGATTGCCGGAAGAAATATCAACAACCTAAGATACGCAGATGATACCACTCTAATGGCAGAAAGTGAAGAAGAACTAAAGAGCCTCTTGTTGCGGGTGAAGAAGGAGAGTGCAAAACTTGGGTTGAAACTTAACATTAAGAAAACCAAGATCATGGCATCTGGCCCTCTCAATTCCTGGCAAATAGATGGGGAAGAAATGGAGGTAGTGACAGATTTTATTTTCCTGGGCTCCAAGATCACTGCAGATGGGGACTGTAGCCAAGAAATTAAAAGACGTTTGCTCCTCGGGAGGAAAGCCATGGCAAATCTAGACAGCACACTAAAAAGCAGAGACATCACCCTGTCAACAAAAGTGCGTATAGTCAAGGCTATGGTCTTCCCAGTTGCAATGTATGGCAGTGAAAGTTGGACCATAAGAAAGGCTGAGCGCCAAAGAATTGAGGCCTTTGAACTATGGTGCTGGAGAAGACTCCTGCGAGTCCCTTGGACTGCAAGGCGATCAAACCGGTCAGTCCTAGAGGAGATAAACCCTGACTGCTCTTTAGAAGGCCAGATCCTGAAGCTAAAACTCAAATACTTTGGCCACCTAATGAGAAGGAAGGACTCACTGGAGAAGAGCCTAATGCTGGGAAAGATCGAGGGCAATAGAAGAAGGGGACGACAGAGAATGAGGTGGCTGGATGGAGTCACTGAAGCTGTAGGCGTGAGCTTAAATGGACTCCAGAAGATGGTAGAGGACAGGAAGGCCTGGAGGAACATTGTCCATAGGGTCGCGATGGGTCGGACACGACTTCGCAGCTAACAACAACAACAATATGTTTTTTCCAAGTTTAGAAACATTTTAAACCTGTTGATGTTCCACGAAGACCTGAATGTCATGACCATAGCAGTTTAATATCAGTTACTCATTTTGAGTACAGAAACAAAAAAATAATGCAGTACAGTTCCTAAAATAGGCATAAAAGGCATATAAGTGAGAAAAAATCAAGGATGAATAGTAATTGAAATGAAACTATTCATTTTTCTTTTATTTCAGATTTTTCCAGCTTACATTTCCCATGCGTATCTAGCAAAAGTTCAAAAGGGCAAATTTATGACTCTGCATTTTTTCCTCATTCTCATGTTGATGTATTTTCTTTGTTTTCTTTTTCCTTGCTTATTTTATTGTTCTATTTTACTTTCACTTTGTTTAAACTTCCATTTTGTCATATTTTTTTTGGTTGTGAGCTGGCTAGAGTAGCCCGTGGTAAGATAGGTGGCAAATAAATGTCATCATCAGCACCATCATTACATACTTCATGGTGATTGGTATCTGTAAGACATGTTGATATTCCCTGACTGGTGGAAATATAAAATATGAACCATTATTATTATTAACAACTATGGTTTTATTATTTATCCCTAACTTTTGTGCCAAGACGGTGATATGGTCCTACCAGGTTTAATTAAACTCAATTCAAGTACTGTCTGCAGAGCTTTATCATTTTTACCTACACAGAGCCCTTCTCAACATATAGAGCAGGGTTGGGGAACGATGGCCCTTTTATGACTTGTGGACTTCAACTCCCAGAATTCTGGCTTAGGAATTCTGGGAGTTGAAGTCCACTAGTCATGAAAGTGCCATTGTTCCCCACCTTTGATATAGAGCAGGGGTGTCAAACTGCCGGCCCCTGGGCCGGACGTGCTATGTGGAAGCCGCGCCCACCCCATTGCCAGCAATGGCAAAACTGTCCCAATACACGTGACATCACAAGTTTGACATGTCTGATATAGAGATACACATGTGAAGCAGGAAGATATGTCAATTTCTACTAACATGTTGCCATTACATGTCTGATGAATAGCAGCCAAATAGCCAAATCTTCCCTGACCAAATTGTGTTTAGTTACAAAATCAAACACTTTTGGTATTTACAGTTAGATATATTTAGTAAGAGAGATCTATTGATAGTAAAGGGCATATGATAATAGATTTGTGATGGGAAGACTGGGAACATTAATCCATTAAAGGAAATGCTTGCTATCTTTCCTCTTCCCTTCATTTCAGCACATATCTTCTTTTATGCAAGATCTTTTCTAAAAAAATAAAATAAAAGTCTATTAAATCCTTAACATGTTTTCTTGTACTTTGGGAAAGAATAGGCTATAGTTGTTCTTAACTGCTGATAAAAACAAATAAAACCCAGTTTTACCTGTGACTTGCATTACTTTTCTTCAATCTTTCTTTTTCTTATTTTATTTTTGCTTGATAATTGGTTATTACCATGCCAGCTGTAAAGAATGTGTCTTTCTTGTGCTACCTCAAATGAATTTAACTGCAATTTCATCTCCACAGGAATCCTGCAATTCCAAGAGGCTGGGCTGCCAATGAACTAGAAAATACAATATCAATAATCCCAAATTGCTCAGCTTTTATTTGTTTCCAGAAAAGCAAAAAGCTAAGGGCAGTTTTGCTGAAAGTAAGCAGATTTGAACTTGGCTTGGAAGTTGCCTGGGAATTCAATGAACGTCACTTTAAACTGGCAACACAGAAAGAAGGCAGAATATTGATCTAACTAAAAATTGAGTTTCTCCAATTTTTTTTTTTACTTTTTATCATTTTAGCTAAATAGGCAATTTAAGCATTCTTTATCTGGAGCCACTGGAGTCATTCACTGAACATTGTCTTCAGGTAGAAGACCAAATTTTTTCAGGCAAATATATTAAGGAATATTTGATTGATATGGATAACTATTAAGCAGCATTTCTTAAATTTATAACCAGATTATGAAATGCCAATATTTTTCCTCCTCTTAATTTACCCATCCAAAACATTTTATGACAAATATGCTTTATACTTTTACCAGTATAAAGTTTGCATTTTTTTTATCCATTCAGATTTCATTTTAGCAACATTCCTGCGAGGGATACACTACAAGTTCCTAGTGAGTAGCCTATAAATTTAGTTTGGTTTAAATAAGATATATTTTGAACAAAGTATTTTTCACTATCTTGCACTTAATCCATTTTATCTTTCCAATTTTGGATGAAAAGTTTTTTTTATTTCATTAACTCACAGATTTTGTTTAAACATCCCTTTTTAATTGACTGATGAATCTAGTTTATTTCATTTATTTATTTATTTACTTTATTTGTATGCTACACATTCTTGAAGGCTCTAAGCAGTAACAAAAGGAAATAATATTTTTCCCTATAAATAAATGATATAGACTAGAGTATCAAAATCACACAAAAATGTACAAAAACATGCATCCTCAAATTCAGTTCTTCATATACAACATGCCCTCCTCCTGCACTTGATGCACAGAACTTAACTGTTTTGAAATTCAGAAGGAAAGAAGCAAACTTGATCTTTTTGTTTGTGTGGGTGGATGGGTGGGTGGGATGGTAAATCAGAAAGATGAAAGAAAAAATAGGTGTCAGTACTCAATCTATCCTATCTTTTGTCTTTCTGATTTACCATTCAGAAAAGTATAAGTAGACCAGTACTGTGTTTTTTTAAAAAAACTCTCTTCTCATTTATTCAATTGTTTGAAAAGCAAAGGTGTGAGACTTTTCTTCCATTAATAGATGAAATATACAAATGATGTATACAGTACTAGGTGGTTCCTTCAGATCAGGCATTTTGTGGTTAATTTCTTCAATTTATAAAGTATTTGAAGGCTTTAGTTATACTGAGCAATAGTGAAAGTGTGTAGGCAGAAAGCAAATATATCCACCGTTCTCAATCTTCCAAATTAAATCTATTCTTGCTGCATGCCTAATCATTTTTAGAGCACCTCATCATCCATGTCTTTATTATCAATTCTCTCTTTCTCATTATCCCCCTTCTCCCACTCCAACCCACTCCCCCTTTTGGTTCAAAAATAAATAGAATATACCAGGGGAGGCCTAGAATGATCTGATTATATTATCTGAACTCAGAAGAACAGTAGAGATTAACCTATTATATCACTGAGAAATGTGACTATCAGATATTGTTTAGAAACTAATTCATACAGATTTTTAAAAATCTAATAATGCAGGGAACCATTAAAATTAAACATCCAAAATGATATTTCTGACATATTAAACCTTCTCACAATCCTTAATTGAAAAATTATACATTTTATGCTCATGGCTGGTTGGACAGCCTGTGTATCTACATGGCTACTCAAGCATTTGTTTCAATGAGTCAGAATTGAGCAAAAACCTACTGAATGCCTTTTGGGAGGAAGAAATAATGGTTAGTTTTCTTTCAGATTGGCAATTAAAATCATTTCATTTCTTTCTTTGGTGACAAGTCTAAGCAGATATAAGGGAAAATAAATCTCAGTTCATGGTGCTTTGCAGGGTATGGTTAAAAAAACACCCCACAATATTGTGAAGCTCCATCCATTAAAAAGGTGGAGCTTAGATCAAACCATCCCAGATGCCATCTTTCTTTTAATTGCTGTATATACTCACAGTGAAGTCAAGAATTTTAGATTCACAACATACTAAAAAAAAATCAGTTTCAGTTTATTTGAAGATGGGCTTACAGTATATTTGAATATATGAATTAGTATTTTTTAAAAAGTACCCACATATACCTGTGGATAAACCCAACTGTAGATATGTCAACTCTCACATTTTTAATCAAAATCACATGAAACTGAAAACCTATGAAAAGGTGAGGTCAGCTCATCCACAAAGAGGTTTATCCACATGAGTTTATTTATTTATTTATTTTATTGGAGTTATATACCGCCCCTCTCCAAGGACTCAGGGCGGTGTACAGGGCAATTAAAACGCTAACAACACGCAAGGTATAAAAATTAAAATAAGATTAAATCAATAGCCCTAAGTAATAAATACAACCTATTTTTTTTTTTAAATTTAAACACTAAAATCCAATCCCTCAGTCCAGGCCGGCCTGTTCAAACAACCAAGTCTTCAGGTCGGGGCGAAACGAGCAAAGGTCCGGAGCCATCCGGAGCTCAACCGGAAGCTGATTCCAGAGGGCAGGCGTGCCCACAGAAAATGATCTCCCCCTGGGGGCCACCAGTCGACATTCCTTGACCGATGGCACCCTGAGGAGGCCCTCTCTGTGGGAGCACACAGGACGATGGGAGGTTAACGCCGGCAAAAGGTGCTCCCGTAAATAACCCAGACCCATGCCATTTAGGGCTTTATAGGTCATCACCAGCACCTTGAATCTCACTCGGAAGACAACTGGAAGCCAATGCAGCTCACGGAGCAGAGGTGTTACATGGGAGTATCGGGAAACCCCCATCACAACTCACACGGCTGCATTCTGCACCAGCTGGAGCCTCCGAGTGGTATTCAAGGGCAGCCCCATGTAGAGAGCATTGCAGTAGTCTATCCGAGAGGTCACAAGCGCATGAGTGACTGTGCGTAAGGTGTCCCAGTCCAAATAGGGCCGCAACTGGTGCACCAGGCGAACCTGGGCAAAAGCCCCCCTGGTCACAGCTCCTATATGATCTTCAAAATTGAGCTGTGAATCAAGGTGGATGCCCAAGTTGCGAGCCCTATCTACAGGGGTTAACACCTCACCCCCTATAGATAAAGATGGAATAGAATGGACAACCCGAGATGCCGGTACACACAGCCACTCGGTCTTGTCGGGATTTAGACGAAGCCTGTTCCTCCCCATCCAGACCCTCACCGCCTCCAGGCAACGGGACATCACGGAGAGGGCATCACTGAGTTGATCTGGGGTGGAAATAAAAAGCTGGGTATCATCAGTGTACTGATGATACCCCACCCCAAAACCATGAATGATCTCACCCAGCGGCTTCATATAGATGTTGAACAGGAGAGGCGAGAGGACCGACCGCTGAGGGACTCCACAAATGAGAGGCCTCGAGGCCGACCTCTGTCCCCCTGTCAACACCGACTGCGAACGACCCAGAAGGTAGGAGGAGAACCACTGTAAAACAGTGCCACCCACTCCCAACCCCCTGAGGCGCTGCAGTAAGATACCATGGTCGATGGTATCAAAAGCCGCTGAGAGGTCTAATAGGACTAGGACAGAGGAGCAAGGTGATGTTGAAATAATAATAATAATAATAAACATGTGAAGGACAAGTGCTTGCAAAGTTGGGGAGCAGTGTAAAGCATGTCTCAGTTTAGAGTCATTACTTTGCGGTCCAACTCCAATTCCTCTTGAATTCCAACTAAGATGATCAAAAGCCTGGAGACTAAAACATATGAAGAACGGCTGCAGGACTTGGGTTTGGCTAGTCTAAAGAAAAGAGGAAATAGGGGTGACATGATAGCAGTATTCCAGTATTTGAGGGGCTGTCACAAAGAAGAGGGGGTCAAATTATTCTCTAAAGCACCAGAGGGCAGGACAAGAAACAATGGTTGGAAACTGATCAAAGAGAGAAGCAACCTGGAATTAAGGATAAACTTCCTAACAGTAAGTTCAATTGAACAGTGGAACAGTTTGCCTTCAGAAATCATGGGTGTTCCATCACTGGATATTTTAAAGAAGAGGCTAGACCCCTGGTGGTGAACCTATGGCACGTGTGCCAGAGGTGGCACGCAGAGCCCTCTCTGTGGGCACGTGCACCATCGCCCCAGTCCTAGGCCTTCAGCTGGGTTTTGTAAAACCTTTTCACTTTAGGCCTCCGCTGCCGTATGCAAAAAAAAAAAAGAAAACTTCAATCGACTTCCGGTGGCTGCGCGGCGCCGGAGACAGCCTTCCCGGGCTGCCCGCGGCTCAGCTGAGTGATTTTCGCCCGAAACAGCGCCGATCAGCTGTTCGGGCGAATTTGAAGCCCCCTCCTCGGGAGAAGAGGAGGGGGTGAGGCCCCAGGTAGGGGTCGAGTTCTCCGGGGCCGCCTGAGCTTGTAGCTTGGGCGGCTGAAGGATCGAACTCCCCCGTAGCCTGGGTCGCTCCCAGCTGGCCAGCGCCTCTGCTCCTGATTTCTTGGAGCAGAGCCAGGTGTCTGCGACCACCCCTGCCTGAAGGAAGGACTATGGAATAAAAAGAGCAGGCAGAGCGGTACAAGAGGAAAAGGTGAAGAGGATTATTTTATTTTACTCTCGAGCTTGATGGACTTTTTAAACTTAAAGTGAAAGTGCGTCACAATTGAAAGTAAAAGATGGCGGCTAAACCTCCCCCTAAAACTCTTCGGAGTGCTGGAACTTCTCCGGTGCAACAATCATCATTGCAGGCATTGCATCCTCCTGATGTATTGACATCGAAGGATTTACAAGATGCTCTTGAAAAACATACCCAGGTAATTTTGGAATCAATGGGTGATAAATTTGCACAGATGGAGGAGAAATTGGAGAAGTTGGAGGAGAGAATGGAGGAGAGGATGGAACAGAAGTTCAGTGTGATGAAGGTAGACATTTTGTCTTCAGTGTATAAAGTGGCTGAATGTGTGGAAGATTTGGAGGAAAAAGTGGAAGATTTGACTCAAAAGAATGCCATATTAGAAGCAAAAGTATTAGAGAATGAAGATTTAAGAGACAAAATGGATAGAGACTTGAGTCTTGCTCAATATTTCCAGATGCAGTTTGCCATTAGAATCAGAGGTTTAAAGGAGAATATTAAGGAAGATCTAAAGCAGCTGGTTTCTGAGGCTCTCGAAGTGGTATTGAATCAGCCAGCATCTGAAATAAAAGGAGGCATGGATAAAGTGTTTCGTGTGAATTCATGGATTGCTAGACAGAGAAAGTTGCCTAGAGATGTGGTGGTTTATTTTGCAAAAAGGGAAATTAGAGATGAAGTTATACAAGCTGCCTATGATACTAAAGTTGTGATTGCTGATCAAGAAGTTCTGGTTCTAAAAGAAATTCCTCCAAAGATTTTAAGGAGAAGGAAGGATTTTACATTTCTTGTGCAAGAGCTCAAGCAACGAGATATAAGGTTCAGATGGGAGATCCCAGCTGGGTTGATGGTGATGCATGAAGGTAAAAGGTACCGTCTGGTTACTGTGATGCAAGCGCGTGATTTTTACAATAATGTTTTAAAAGCAACCCCATTAACACTTCTGGAAGCTGCAAAGGGATCTGGAGAAGGAGAACATCAAGAGGCTGAAGATGGACAGACAGAGGAGAATGGTGCTGGAGGAGATCAAGTTACAACTTCTTTGGATGATCCCAGAGAACAGAGGGTGACGCGTGCTGCTTTAAAACGATGAAAAAAGATAAAAGAACAAGATCAGCAGAAGTCTATGGAACTTTCACAACGTACTTACAGCCAAGCAGTGGGAGGTGGGAAAAGATTTGGGTGAGGAATGTAAAACTTACACAAGCTTGAAATCTAAGAGAGAATTTTTACAAAATGTTTTATAGATGGCATTTAGATCTTAAAAAGCTAAGTATGTATCTGAATTATTAGCCTAAATGTTGGAGGTGCAGTGATGAAGACGCAATATATTTTCATATATGGTGGATTTGTAAAAAGGTTAAGGCTTTTTGGATAAAAGTCTGGTGGAACATACAGAAGATTTTTAAACGGAGGTTAAAGTTTTGTCCGCAACTTTTTTTTGGTTTTTTTTTGTTGGGAATAATTACAGATGCTACAGTTGTGGACACTAAGTTGATGTTGAATTTAATTATGGCAGCAAGACTTTTGATAGGTCAGTACTGGAAGAAAGAGGAACTGCCGACCATAGAAGAGTGGACTTTAAAGGTTTCCGACCTGGTTGAAATGGTGAAGATTTCGGCCTATTTGAAAGATTACTTGCAAGAACGCTATATTATGGAAGGGAGAAAATGGATTGAGTTTATCCAGAATAAGTATAGGGTTAAGAAGTTTTATGTAGTATTTGAATAAGTCTTTTTTCTTTTTTTCTTTTTCTATCCTAGTTTTTTTTATATATATTTAATATTACTAAGGTTTGTTTTATCCTATATAAGCTAGAGAGTGATAGATTTTAGAGTTTATGGTTGTTAGTATATGGTTGTTTATGATTGTTTTTTTTATATATACCTTGTATTTAGCTCTGGGAAGTCGGGGGGGAGGGGGGGAGGGGGGAGAGGAAGGGGGGGAGGGAGAAGGGAGGGGGAGGGGGATTTTTAAGGGAAAAATTGTATGTTAAAACTTTTCAATAAAAAAAAAGAAAACTTCAATCAATCAATTTCAACTTCTCGCAGGAAAAAAAAGATCTCACAAAGTTCAAATTGATTGATTGAACTTTGTAGTCTCACCCAGTCTGCCGTTACCACTGCAGCCACACCCACCCAATTGGCCACAGCCACCAAATGGCCATGCCCACCCGACACTTGATGATACATAAGTGGGTTTTGGGTTGCAGTTTGAGCACTTGGTCTCTAAAAGGTTCGCCATCACTGGGCTAGACAGGCACTTATCTGAAATGGTATCGGTTCTCTTGCTTGAGCAGGGGGCTGGAGTAGAAGACCTCCAAGATCACTTCCAGCTCTATTCTATTCTAATTCTATTGACCCTTATTTGGTGCCAATTTAATATTGAAGTTTAATAACTAGATTCCTGTGTATAGGTTTGAAAAATAAATCTTTTTTTAATTGCATCATGATGTACGGTCCTGATCCTTTGCATTTGACAACCTGAAGCAGAAAAAACTGCTTTTGCTCCAGTTCAATAAGCCAACTGTATCTGAAGAAAAATGTGATTTATTAAAAGTTATTTTCTTCTGGTAAATTTCTTACCATAACTGCTATCATCCGTATTTCTTCAAGAAGACCCATTGCTTTTTATCAGACTCATCTAATCTGTCTGTCTGTCTGTCTGTCTGTCTGTCTGTCTGTCTGTCTGTCTGTCTGTCTGCCTGCCTGCCTGCCTGCCTGCCTGCCTCCCTGCCTACCTACCTACCTACCTATCTCTCTCTCTCTCTCTCTCTCTCTCTCTCTATCTATCTATCTATCTATCTATCTATCTATCTATCTATCTATCTATCATCTATCTATCTATCTATCTATCTATCTATCTATCTATCTATCTATCTATCTATCTATCTATCTATCTATCTATCTGTCTGTCTGTCTGTCTCCTATATGGAAGGGGTGTCAAACTGGACATGTCACAAGGAAACTGTGCCCACCCCATTGCTGGCAATGGGGAAAGGTTCCAATATGTCACATGACGTCACGTCATGTTGCGAGTTTGGCATGTCTGCTATATGGTGTCTTGTATTTCTGAAGTTCAGGTATAAAATGTCCTGAATAATGAAGACAAAAGAAATATAGTTTTTTCCTCCATATATAATTGTAATATAATTATAATAACTGAGAGGTATTTGTTAAAATAAATATTATTTGTTGAAGAAATAATAGCAAATTATCTCATGTCATGCTTTCTATATACTCTTTAAACAAATGAAAGTTTACTATTTGACTTTAAAAAGAAACAGCATGCTCTTGATAAGTATGAAAGCCTATAATTAACTCTCCTGACTATTAAGTTGAACTGAGAGACAATTCATCACACAAATTAAGAGTAAATTCTACTCTCTTGCCAACCTTGAGACATTTACTTTTCTGTAAAACCCTACATACTAATAAAAGATAATCAGCTCCTTTGAAAAGTAAGCTTATGGAGGCAGGTAGAAAATGCTATAGTTGTTTGATTTCTCTCTCACACACACACTCACTCCCTCTTGCTGTGTGCCTCTCTGTGTGTGCTTGTGTGCTCGTGTGTGTGTGTGTGTGTGTGTGTGTGTGTGTGTGTGTGTGAAGTCAGGTCACAGTACCAACTGCATTTGATATTGGACTTGGGAGCCTTAATCATGGTGATTTTGCCTTATTCACCTTCTGTTAGACTAACTAATAGAAGAGAATATTTGTAGCTTAGGGGTGAACTGTGGGTCCTTTGTGTTCTTGATGGCTTTCTTGCAGATGTTTCATTACCAAACTAGTTAACATCAGTTCAAGTAGAGAGTGGGGTTTGCTCTCATTTTATATATTAGTGGCTTGCCTTGTTAGTGTTGGTGGAAGTGATCTTGGTTGTTCCTTGGGCTGTTGTTCATTGTTAGATTGTTTGTGGTTTGAGCAATTCTCTAGAGCTTTTGGACTTGGCTTGGTCTAGGATGCTCATAGTTTCTCATCTGAAAATTAACAGAACAGAACAGAACAGAACAGAATAGAATTATGTCTGTCCTTGTCTTCTGAAATTAAGTAGTTTTCATTATGTCTTCTGACTGCTGGTCGGTGATTATATAGGCATTCTGCCTATTAGTCCTGTATAGTGACAGTGGCACACCTTAACACTATATATTGTGAAACAGTATACATTGTGAGTGCCTCCTGTTTTATATTCTGGGGTTGCTGGGTCTTTTGGTTTAGTTAGGATGGTTTATATGCTATGGTAATGTCATGTGGTTGCAATAGTCTGTGGTTTCTGAGTTGTTTTTTATGTATGGCAATGTTATCTTTTCACAGCTTGTGTTGGTTGTACTATAATGGGTTGAGTGGTCAGGCACTTTTTATGAAATTGTGTGGATTTGCATTTTGTTGGAAAATGATCTCTTTCCTTTTTCTGCTGTTCAGGGTTGCTGCAGTGTGTTTGTGCTTGTCTACATAGTGTTATTACATAGCTTGCCTTGTGCAAGGTTGGATTAGATGACTGATCAAATCAGCCAACAACAGGCACATAGAGATGAATAATATTCACATACCATTCCATTGAGACAATCAAAAAGCAAAAAAAGAAACAAAAACACCAAAACATTTCAATAGCAATATCCAGAGTGTAATTCAAGATGCTGGCTGTTACTTTTAAAACCCTCTATGTCAGGGGTCTTCAAACCTGACCCTTTTATGACTTGTGGACTTCAACTCCCAGAATTCCTCAGCCATGCCCAAGTCACAAAAGGGCCAGGTTTGAAGACCCCCTGCTCTCTGTTATAAGGCAGGCTGCATGTGGGACCATCTTTCTCCAGCTGCCTCATGAAGCCTAGCAAAGAGCATATTTCAGAACACTTCCATTAAATAGTATCATCTTGTTAAACCCATGTCCATGCCTTCTCTGTGGTAGAGTCTGCCTTGTGGAATAAAATCTCTGTGGAGATACAGATAGTTCTGACCTTATTAGCCTTTCAGAAAATTCCAAAGATTGACAGTTTGCCCCAGTATTCAGTCTCCAGCAATCTAATATCCAAGATACTGGAAAAAGAGAGAAGGTCTGAAAGAGGGGAATGGCTCCAAATTTCCAATTCTTTTTCAGGGAGAGCAAAGCCCTCACTAGCTAACACTAATTACCTAATTGGGTAATGAAAGATCTGCTCTAGATTCTAGAGTTCAACCCTGAGCAGCAAATATTCTCTTCCATTGGAATTTCTTCTCCTGCAACCTATACTTTTCTTTATACTTTCCTTTGAGAGAAGCACATTAAAGAAGGCACTATTAAGAAAGTTCATTTATAAAATATGTATTTATAAGGGCAAAACCAGCACTTTGAATTGAGCCTGAAGGACACTGTTGCAGGCTCATAGCCAACTGTTTTCTGAAATATATTATTCAGTATATTTACTAGACTTACTCAAGTGCTGTGGAAACTGATAACATTTTACCTGCTTTTAGGGAAAAGGGATATGTAAATAAGGCCTACACATTTGCAATACCTTCCATTTATAGAGGGTTTATATATTTATATATTATATTAAAAAAAAAGAACTGCAAAGCTTTCTCCATCTATAAAGACTTTCCATATGATGAACATCCTCATTTTTCAGCCTTCTCACAAACATGAAAAATCTCTATCCATAAGATTTTTATCATTTAAAAAAGACTTGTTTAGATATGAAAAATAAATAGATATAATAAGCATAATTATAAGCATAATTATAAGAATCAAACTAGTAAAGAGTTTACTCTCCACAAAGGAAGGATTTCCCTAAAAAAGTATTAGAAATTTGGAGCCATTCCCCTCTTTCAGATATTCTCTCTTATCTTGGGTATTAAATTGCTGGAGATTGAATACTGGGGCAGTATTCTATATAGCATAATATATATAATTATAAGAGTCAAGCATCCAGTTCATAGCATATAGTGACCTGGAAATATAGAATAATGTATTGCGATTATTGTAAGTTAAAATAGAATTTTTCCTAGCTTAACAATAATCATATAGTCTATGTTAAGACATCATGTAATATTTTTTTGATATGTAGTTAAATTGATTTTCAAGTGTAGTTAATTTAAAATGTTTTGAATGGTTCCCCCATGAATTAGACAGGAGAAATTTACAGTATCTTTGAATCATTTGTATAAAATTTATCAGCAATGGATTCTTTATGAAAGGAAAAATCTGTTTACCAGATAGAATAGTCATGCCTATCTTATTTTATAAAGGCATGCTCATTCTTGTTCTAGAATGTGTGTTTAAAGTGAAATGAAAATGCGTAGATTAACACAATTCATTATGGTTTTGTTTTGTGTTGTGTTTCATCAGTTCCAAAATTGCTATAGTTCACTCCTTCATCCTGAATCTACCACTGCAAATAATGTGAGAAGGTAGTTGGGCACAGGACAGTCATTACAGAACAAAAATTAAACATGCCAGATTAATGACAGCATAAATAAAATAAATTGCATTTTTATAGTTGTGCAGCTTATTGGAACTTGTTGATATGACAGCAAATAGCAACATTAGGTTTGAATTAGTACTCCTTTAAAGGTCTTCATACTTACATAAGAGGATGGAGTTAGAAGATCTGCTAATGTAGGAGAAGAGATAGCAGAGTCAAGAGAGGACTCAGCCTAGAATTGTTACAGCACTCCATGTCCACTCCTGACTTGAATTCCATTGTTCAGGGTTGACAGTTGTTCAGATTCTTGTGTATAGGTCTGAGAAATAAATCTTCTGAATTAGAACTTATGTATGTTCATGATTCTTAATTCCTGACAGCTAAATCCCCAAAGCATTAAAATGACCAGACCACAGTTGATGAAAATCTTGAGTTCTTGGAACTGTTTAGATCTTTTAAAAAAATCAGTTTCATCAATTTTCTTTATTTTTATTGTAAGTGTTCTGCCTCTGCATCTTTTGAAACCATCTCCTTGTAAATTAGTCATTGATAAACTAATTTTCCAGGTCACTGCTTGACCTTCAGTCCTCGTGATTGGATTATTCTTGAAACAACTAGTTGCGTTGTGTGTTTTCTTCACACACCATGCTGGGATTTATTTAGCTGTTCAAGCAAACGCTCAATTGAAGATTGTTAAATCTTCATGTATTTAGCCAGAAAAACATGCGAAAATCTTGCCTGATTGGTAATATCAATGTGGAGAGGCAAGCTTTCAGTGTCAAATTCAGCCACCACCACCTGCAGGCTCTGATCAAACCAAGAAAAGAGATTTGTTTCTGTAGCTATTGGCACAACATGTTATCTCATTTTCCTGTTTATTAATTAAAATTACCCATGCAGCAAGTGTTGGTTTTCTTAATCAAGTGAAGATCCAATTCCTTTTATCTTTTTGTGCCAACAGCTCTAGGAAATATATAAGAGCATCTTAACATCAACTGTGTTTTAGAAAAAAATATTGTGATTGTTGTTTGACCCTCTTTTTCTAAAGACTAAAGAATAGAGTGTACCTTTTGCCCATAGTTAGAAATGCTTTCTTTCCTGTCAATCCCTCTAGGAAATTGTGATGTTGATTAATTTAGAGTGTTATTAATGTTTTGCTGGGAAACCAAAGCAACTTATTCACATACACACACATATTCTGTTTTATGAGAGCCTTCCATTCTGGAATCATCATTATCTATGCCCTTAGCACTAAAGCAGAATTGATTTTGTTTTCTTTCTCTTTAGCTCTGATAGTTTTGTTTTTTTATTCTTCTTTGTGCTGTTAATCCAGGGTTACATTACCTTAAGATATTGGCAGCACTTTTCAAAATCCCTCAGCTCCATTTATATTTATGTATAACAAAACCAATAAACCCATTTTTAAAGTAGTGACTAATAACATGCATTTTCAAACAACAGCCTTTTATCTGCAATAAATCTTATTTCAAAGATAGTTACAGTTCCCTCTACTTCATAGTGTTTTCTGTAATTTAAAGCTTTAGGGTAAGCAAAATTTTTCAATCAGTATTTAATTTTGAAGACATTATCCATAACCTTATCATTGCCTTATCCATAACCTTATCATTGCCATCAGCAATTCCTATAATGGGATCTACAGTTGCACTGGAAACTCTATATTCCTGTCTTCTGAATTCTCTCCAATGTCTCTTGTGATATTCTTCTCCCTCCCTTCTTCCCCAAACAGCTTTGATATCAATTGCATCTGCTAAGAATTTAATTCAATGAAAAGAGTCTTGACTCTATTCCAAAATTCACTTGTTTGTAGAAGTATCTTCTGACCTTCAATCCAGCTTCAGCAGTCAGGCAGATGGGGCCTATGCTTTCCTGTCAGACAGCAATTATGAAATGTATGTATGACAAGGAGAAACAGCAGAACATGTCATCCAGTTACAGATGCTACACATGCCTGAAAGCTGCTTTGCCCATTGACCTGCTCTTTGGCTACATATATAGAAGGCTTCCAGATACAGTGGCATATGTGATTATGTTTACAAAATACAGACTTTAAAATGTCAGTGACTTCCAAATGTTCATTGTAAACATTATTTAGTTTATTTTTTTTCCTCCATAACTTTATAGAGTTGTTAATACTAATGAAGTCTATAACATGGATCTTCCATATCGTTAAAGGTGAACTAATTTGTGAATTTATTCTTATTGTTTTATTCCATTTGTCCAAACATAAAGGAAATAAGGGGACTGATTCATCCTTAAATTTTAGAGAGATAGAGAGAAAAATATTCAATGAAAAAAGTAACCAATAAAAGAAGCAATAAGGATTTTTTTTAAAAAAATAATAACCTTCAGAACCCATTATAATAGTTAAGAACAGGCATATTCCCAGCCTAAGGACCAGTTATTTTAATTGTCAAAAGCAGATAAAAGTATGAAATAATAAGTAAATACTGAGAGAAAGGGATTTATATCCAAACAGAAAGATAAGTGTGAGGTGGGTGATGAGGGTTGCAATTATAGTAGATATTTATATTTATTTAAAACATTTCTTTCCCACTTTTCTCTACATCTGTCTATCCCCTGAGGCACCTCATGCTCTGCTTCCTGTCTTCCTGGGTCCAAACCCACTGGGTCCTATGTCCCTCCTCTTTCCTATCTCATCATTGATCAGTCCACTTAACTTTTCCTAGATATCCTCAGCTGCATGGCATTCCTACACAGAGGCTGTGTGATGCGATCCCAGAAGCAGAGCCTACTTTGTTTCCAGGCATAATGAATTAGGGTCACTCTGAAATGGTGTCCACTTCTAGGATGGTGCCATAGTCTGTAAGGTATAGGAAGGCTAGGGTCAGATAAACTAGGACTCTTTCCTGAAAACAATCTCTCACCTGTAAACATGTGGTGGTTCTACAGAAAAACTAGGCCAGATGGGGAATGGGGAGGAAGGTATGGGACCCAGTGGAGTCAGAAGCAGGCCCAAAGCCTGTGGAAACCAAGAAGGGTAGGATGGGGGGGGAGATAAGATAAGTAGGAGGGCCACTGCAGCATCCCTATGGTCAGTTTTAAGGCCAGGGCAGAAATTTTAAGTCCCTTTATTCAGCTCTGTCATAACCTTGGTCACTGAACAAACAGCCGTAAGTCGAGGACTATCTATACAATTAAACCAATACAAGATGATAAGCCAGATAAAATGAAACAGAAGTCTCACTTTTCTTCACCAAAGGCTTGGGGAAGGAGTGAAGATTCAGATCTTCATAGCTTTTCTAAACAACAACAGAATGGAGGGTTTTGTTTTAGAAAGAAGATGGTACTACAGAGAAACCTTACTTCACAGCTCTTGATAGATGATATTGTTTAACTGAAGGAACCTGGAGCTCACAAACCCTGCAGCATTACTGTCAGTAGCAGGTTACACTGCATTAGTCACAAATCATCATTTACAATATTATTTCTAGGAAAACTAATAACACAACCATCCTACTCTCTTTGCCATAACTATTGTAATAAGAAAATGTGATCTATGAGTTCCATTTCTTAATGCCACTTTACTGTATGTTGTCTTAAAATGCTTTGTAAAATCAGATTAAGAAATCTGTCACCACTCTCGGTACAGTCCCTTCCTTTCTACCATCTTTTCCTCTTTTAGTATCTCTTTCTACTTTTTTGCAATTTTAACATTTATTCAAACCTCCCCCCCCCCAATTGGAAGAAAGTAGATCATCAGTAGGTCTCACTTTTTCAGGAGTACCTCCACCCATTTTGCATTCATCTACAACCTCAAAAGGTTAGGAGACTTATTCAGAACTCCTCCTAGAAGTTACCAGTATACTTTGACTTCTTATTTCTGCAAAATACATTTCATTTAACTCATGTAAAAATAGAGGTGAGCCAGCAAGAACCATCTTCTTTAGCTTTGGGAGGGGAAAAAAACCTCCTTCAGTTTCTCTTATCTCTAAACATTCCTAAACTGACTGAATGTTTTCCCCCCCTCTCTCTCTCTTTTTGCATCTTGTCTATTCAGCTACAAACTATTCTTTTTACTACTGGGCAGCTAAATTATGTGTTTTTGTCCCCAGTACTCATTCAGTTTAAAAGGAAAAAAAATCAGAAGAAAATTTCAAAGAAATTCTCTTGGATGGGTTAGGAATTTTACATTTCATTTTGTGATGAGGTAGACAATGTGTTTATGTGAATGTCTACCTTTCACTGCATAATCATCCCTCTATCAATCTGCAGTCTCATTGGCCTTTTACATTTCAATTAAAAACAAATGAAAAATCAAATGATGTCATGTTCCTTTTGAGAGCTTTTCAGTAGCAGTTCTTGACTATCCTCACTGTGAAGAGAAAATATTAGAACTTTTCTCCTTCTGGAAAAAATTGGTGAATTTTTTATTTATTTATTATTTTATTTTAATCCCATTTATATCCCGCCCTTCTCCGAAGACTCAGGGTGGCTTACAATTTAAGCACAAACCAATGTGCTTAGCAAAATTATCTGTCATTAAATCATATATCAGGATAGGAGACAATATTGAAAAGATATGTCATTGGATACCACTACCCCATATTTCTCAATGACTGTGTGTCTATGTGTATGTATCTCCAAGGAGTGTTAACTTCTTATGACTGCTTGGACTATTCCCTGTAGTTTTCTTGGCAAAGTTTCAGAGGTGGTGTGCCATTTAATCCTTTCTATGGTTAAGAGACTGACAGACTCAAATTCACCCTATTGGCTCTAGAACTCACAGTCTACTGATTTCTACGAGTGCCACTACAGCAGACTGATTCCACACACACTCTAGAATGCAGGAATTTAAGGGAAAATTACCAGAACATAAATACTTTTGACTATTACCTGATAGACCCAAATAAGTTTACAGGTGATTTAGCAGTAAACATTGACAAAAAGAACTCTGGAGGATGAATCTGCAGTAGCCCTTCTGGATGAACTTTACCCTAACAAAGCATTGTGTATAGAAAGAGAAATAATACAAGCAAGAATGAATAAGCCTATATGTGCCAAATCCTGTCTTTTTCCCTTCAGGAATGATTGGATACCTGTGTCTTTATAAGGAAATAAACACATCTAGAAGAAAATAAACTACACATAATTCCAAACATTAAGACCTGCTCAGAAAGCACCAACTGATTTTAGTCCAAATTCCTTACTTTTAATTCTATTGTTGTCATTGTTTTGCTTTCTACTCAGTGTTGGCTCCTGGTGATTTTCTAGAAAGGTCCCTGCTGTTTTCTTGGGAAGATTTTAGATGTGGTTTTCCATTGCCTGCTCCCTAATACTGAGAGAGACTGACTGTCCCAAGGATATCCAAATGGCTTTAAACTTAAGGCCAGAGGAGAATACATGGTCTCCCAGTTTCTAGCCTGATGTCTTAACCACTGTACCAATAATTTGTATATTGGTATAGTGTATAATTTGACCCAAATCTGGAAAGGAGAGATGTTTCTGTAGGTATCTAGGTGTTAAGCTATATGGAACTTTACAGATGTTAGCCAATACCTACTACCAGTGCAGTAACTGACACTTCCAGATAGCAGACAGGGCATCACCTGTTGGGATATTATGTAAATATACAATTGTTTGATTTCAAGGTTTTCCAATTACATACTCTATCTGTTAATTAGGATGGAAGAAAAAAACCTTCAAGTTTAAACCCCTATAAGTTTAAGTTTTGACATCTTTGCATTGGCAGCAGGCAACCCATTTTTGCCTATGACTTGATTCTTATCCGCAATAGAGTCTAATCTAGTCTGAGAGTTTTCAGGCAAGTCGAGCTGAACAGTTAGAAGCCAGTTATTTACTGCCAAGCCTAAGTGAGAAAGCCAGGCAGTAAAGCATCTAGAAAGAATTTACAGAAAGGTATCATATAAATGTAGTAAATAAAATCAACTCAGTCTTGTTGTTAAACTCTTCTTATTGATTTTTAAAGCAATTCAATGCTTCGGCATAACTCCATAACTCTTAACAATGGACTAGTTGGGTTTTTTGTTTGTTTGTTACAAATATTACAGCTTCCCCAATTCTGGTTTGTTTAAAGCATTCTAAAATAATTCTAATAAATCCAAATGGGACAAAAATACAATGTACAACATGATACACCACAACCTATTCATGCTGTATAACAGAAACAGAAAGGTAAAATCACTATCACCAGATTATCATAAAACCAAAGCAAAGTCAAAAACACCCCAAATCAATAATAATAATAATAATAATAATAATAATAATAATAATAATAATAATAATAATAATAATAATAATAATAATAATAATAATTTTATTTATATACCGCCCTTCTCCCGAAGGACTCAGGGCGGTGAACAGGGCAGATATATAAAAAATACAAAAATACAAAAGTTTAAAAAAAAATTAAACATATGCCCAACTAAAAACAGTAAATACATATATTAAAAATGACAATAAAAACCCAACCCATCCCCCATCAGGCCAGGCTGGCTTGTTCAAATAAGAGTGTCTTCAGATCGCGACGGAAGGAGCGAAGGTCGGGCTCCATCCGGATCAAAATCAAAGGCAATTAAAACAGCATTTTGATAGCACTTTGAAACATTATTATGAAGGGCACCAGATGAACTTCCAGAAGCAAGATATATCACAATTATCACAGAAGGATTCTATCCAAGCCCATGTTCCCCTGAATTCTGTCATGAATTCTGTCACAGTACAGGATGAATCTGTGGACGAGGTCAACCTAAAGCTTATTGGTGATCTTATCCAATGTATGTCTTCTTTAAAAGGGGAGGATCACTATTTTATCAGTGAGAAACCTACAGTAATTATAAATGCTCTCTATCCTTCAAACATAAATTAATGGGGAACTAGCCATTAGTTGCTGCCTTTCTTCTAAGATATTACTTTTCCAGGATTAGTATATTTCCCCTATAAAACTTTGTAGACTTATTGGTCTTACCTTAACATGGTAGAATTACATATTTGCCTTTAGTTGTCTTAAGAATATGGTTCACATGTCCTTGTTTGACATTACCTGTGAGCAAACATTTTACTGATAATTGGTTTCATTTATTTTCAGGCAGATTCTTTTAATAGGGATGATGGATTCCTCCTATTATGATAGTATCATTAACACACTCTAACAAAAAAAATGGTTACATTCAGGCACCATAAATACAACATCAACAGGATCATTTCCCACAGAGTTAACTTTCTCTAGTGAGAAAGTTATAAAGTCTGTGAATTACTAAGTAATCAGTTCTTGAGATAAATCCTAGTGATTATGTTACAACTACTATTTTTCAGATAGATAGATAGATAGATAGATAGATAGATAGATAGATAGATAGATAGATAGATAGACAGACAGACAGATAGATAGTGTCCTCAGAGTACAAAGTTTTATAACCTTGAGAAAATTTTATGACTAGGATATTATATTTTGAAACTGTGTATATTATATTTATATTAAGCTTTAACAACAAAATTGAAATAACTTTTCCTTTTATAAATTTTGCATTTAATTTGAATTTAATAAATATGATTTAAAGTCTTATTTTGAGAGCATTAAGAACTACATATGCAGGCAAAAAGCACAAACTTCTTAGAAAGTAGTCAGTCATCTTGGAGTGATTGGGAAATTCAACATAATTATATTAATTGTTCATATGTGATGCTTGAATTACAATAATTATTAAGTATTAGTCAATCTTTTAATCCCTTGATTAGTTTTTGATTCATTAATTATGTGCTACCAAGTCACCATGGACCCTTAGTGATCACACAGACAGATTTCTCTCTGATGATCTGTCCCTAACCTGGTCAATTCTTCCAATAGTACAACCATGGCCACAGTAACTGCTGCTAGTAAGATTTCTTTCAGGTATCTTTCAAGAGGAAATCACACACATTTGGTTGAAATCTGAACTAAAATTTGACTCTTCTGAAGGAATATGCCTGCCAAGTTCTAGATGAATAAATTCAGAGCCTTCCTTCCTTCCTTCCTTTATGATTAAAGAATTCTTTTTGTTGTTATTTCATTGGGGGGGGGTGTTATAAAAAATCCACTTAACATAATAAAGCTATAAATCACATATAAAACCCAATGTAACATTTCAAAAGAATAAGGCCAGCCTTTCTTTTTTAATGAAAAAAATATGTTTACATTTGCTTCCCCTTCTCCTCATTCTCTTTCTGTTACTTCTTTAGCAATTTACATGAAAATGACACAAGTCAAAATCATTTCCTTTGGAAAATATATGCAATGTGTCAGAAGGATATGGGTAAATTGGAGTCGTGGCCAGGGGGGCATTTGCACAGGTTCACCTGATGTGCCAGTTGCAACCCTATCTGGACTGAGATGCTTTACGTACGGTCACTCATGCGCTCATCACCTCCCGTGTAGATTACTGCAATGCTCTCTACATGGGGCTGCCCTTGAAGACCACCTGGAGGCTTCAGCTGGTGCAGAATGCGGCCGCGTGGGTTGTGATGGGAGCATCCCGATACTCCCATATTACACCCCTCCTGCACGAGCTGCATTGGTTACCAATTGCCCTCCAGGTGAGATTCAAGGTGCTGGTCCTTACCTATAAAGCCCTACATGGCTTAGGCCCGGGATATTTGCAGGACCGTCTGCTGCCAGGAACGATTTCCCATCATCCTGTGTGCTCGCACAGAGAGGGCCTCCTCAGGGTGCCGTCGACCAGACAATGTCGGCTGGCGACCCCCAGGGGGAGGGCCTTCTCTGTTGGGGCACCTACTTTGTGGAATCAGCTCCCCCGGGAGCTCCGGATGACCCCAGACCTTCAGTCCTTTTCTCGTGACCTTAAGACATATCTTTTTCAACAGGCCGACCTTGACTGATGATAATAGGGTTTTAATTATGATTTTAAATGTTTTTATTGGTTTTAGTGGGACTTTGGCATATTTTTTTTAATATTTGTATTTATTGTATTTTATTGTTGTCAGCCGCCCTGAGTCCTTCGGGAGATAGGGCGGCATACAAGTCTCATTATAAATAAATATAAATAAATAAATAAATTATAGAGAGTTAAGATAGCAGTGTTCCAATATCTCAGGGGCTACCACAAAGAAGAGGGAGTCAAGCTATTCTCCAAAGCACCTGAAAGCAGGACAAGAAGCAACAGATGGAAACTAGTCAAGGAGAGAAGCAACCTAGAACTAAGGAGAAACTTGCTGACAGTTAGAACAATTAACCAGTGGAACAACCTGCCTCCAGAGGTGGTGAATGCTCCAACACTGGAGGTTTTTAAGAAGAGACTGGACAGCCATTTGCCTGAAATGGTATAAGGTTTCCTGCCTGAGCAGGGGTTGGACTAGATGACCTCCAAGGTCCCTTCCAACTTTATTATTATTATTATTATTATTATTATTATTATTATTATTATTATTATTATTATTATTATTATTTAGGATTTTTTTGTCTTCTCATAAATGGGCACATAATTATAGATGTTAATTAGGTTAGGGGGAGACGAAGGATGTAAAACAAACATTGGCAGAGACAGAACTTTCACTGTTTTCAAAGAAAATGTAGTTCCAAAGACATTAGCTCACTTTTTGAAATCTTTCTGGTTCCTGGGAAAGACTAAACACTAATCAATCTCACTCATACTGTTTGTTGGTCTTTTGTGATTTGGTAGAATATACAAGTCTAGACTCATTTGTTAATGTATGATTCAGTATGTGATGCAAACCTATACAATGGATCAATTTAGTAGTATACTATATGAACATAATAACTTCTTTGCTTTGTGTGGTTCTGAATACCAGATTATTAATGGAAGTTCAGATAAAATGAAATTAATTTGACTTTAGAGGAATCTTGTTTTCTTTTGGCTGCCTCCCAGCCTAATTTTGTAACATTAAAACCAAGGTGATTCTAAGTCAATCCCTTGATGGGGACTTTTTCACTGGCTGAAAAAACTGATTCTTTGATTCTAAAATCCTTAGCTGAACAACAACAAAAACAACAAAAATGGTAACCTGGACAGTTGGCAAGAAGCTGACAAAAACTGAAAGTCAAAGAAAATTGCTAAGAGAATGTAAAATAAAGAGGGGAGGCAGTGGAATCCCATTAACCAATAACGTTTAAAGTACACATGATTTTTACTAAATCTAAATCATTCTGTATAAAGCATATTAAGGACTCAGTTGAATTTATCTTAACGATGATGATAAAGGCCTCAAACAGACAAAGGATTTAAAAAGGGAGAAATTGAGAGAGCTTGGATCAGAACCTGGACCAACTTAAACAAACTTTTAAAAATTATTTTCATCTCAAAATAGATTTAAACAATTGGGGGGGGGGAGAATTTCATTAATACAACAAGTTTGTTGTGCTAATTTGAGTCTAAACTTCAATCATTCTCAAATTCTAGAATTTATATTCCAAGAAAAAAAAATCCACTTATTGAAGATGGAGACAAAGAAGTTAATCCCTATCCTTTCATCCTACCTGATGAAAGCCCCGCCCCACCTCCATTTTTTTAACAACTGTCATGATGTTTCTGTTCGAAACACTCTAATATTCTAAAGGGACAAATTAAGTGCAATGAGGGATAGACAAGGAACAGAAAAAAATTGCAACTATCTGTTCCTCTTCAAGAGAGGTTTACCTAAATTCAATGCTAAATACTTACTGAATCAGCTCATTTCAGCATCTTCAACCTGCATGAAAGTCTGAATTAATTGATAGGAAAGATGGAAAAGTCTAAGGGGGGGTGTTATGTAATAAGGTAAAAATAAATAGATCATTTCAGAAAAAGGTAAGACTGAATTTCTTGAATCCTTAATGGGATAGTAGGATCCTTAATATATTAGCTAATACAAACTTTTGCAGTTTCATTGGCATCTAGCAATCTTCTCATTCGTTCCACCTCCTCAGAACTATCGATTTTCTGCTTCAGTGGTCTACAAAGCTGTTCTTCTTCTCTTGCTTTTAATCCTGTTTACACTGTGGGTCTTCTTGCCTCCAGAAATAATCCTGACATTTTTATTGGAAGCACTAGAGAGAAATATTTTTCTTTCTATGTCTTATTTCCGCTAATGAAAATGGGTCAGGAGGGCTTCTCCACCTTGTTCTTCTCCAACAATGCTGACTGAGAGATCACATATTATCCACAAAATGTTGTACATACCAGCATGAAAAAAGCAGTACATTTGGAAAGTAATGTCATTTTGGATTTGTATGCTCTAGCAAGAGACCAACCGCAGAAAGAATGATACCATTTTATGATATTGCTAGTCACATCAGTATTCATGAGGAATATGTTCATCTATGGAGATTTCCACTCTTCCAGGTCATGGTTGTCCCAAAGGTGCTTTTTTCAAGAGGCAACCTGACTTTGTTTTTCCTTGAAGACGGTTCACTTCTCATATATACTGTAGTTGTTTATCTGTGCTTAGAATCATATTGAAATACATATGAAAGGTTTCTTGGATACAAGGAGGCATTGTACATGCAAACTCAGTACACACTTGGTCAATGTGTCACTCAATGCTTTATGCTACAGGATTGACTTGCTGCTTGATCTAACATCATTCCTTAACTACAAACATTTTTAAAGGGATACATCACAGCAACATCAGAAATGTGTGAACTTAGGCAAAGGATGTAACAGGTTTATAACAATGGTTTACATCCTGCCCCACAAATGCTATATAAAAATGTAATATTTTAAGCCAGTGACCTCTACAAGAAGCATGATAGTGATGTGAAAATTCAGAAGTGACATTTTTCAAATGTAATTATATGAGTACAACAGTCATTAAAATACATTTTAAACTTCAGATGCTGTATCTCCAATAGCTGTTCAGTCTCCTTGCATGATTTAGTTAATAAGTTTACATTACCATACAATTGGACTTCAAAACAATTTATTTATTTATTAGATTTTTATTCTACCTTCATTACTTTATAAGTAACTCAGCATACATGATGAGCATACATATTTATAATAAAAACTATTAAAACTATTAAATTAATAGAGAAAAACAAAGTAGAAACAAAGCAAACCTCAGGCATTAAAAAGGAAAATCAAAGAAAACAATTCATCCAGGTTTCATGCCATGAAACCTATCTTCAACAGGGATCTAAAAAAATGTGATAAAGCAGTTTGGGCTTCTGGTTAAGGCACCAGGTTAGAAAGCAGAAGATTTTGAGTTTAAGTCCAGCTTTAGGCATGAAAAACAGATGAGTGATTTTCAGCTAGTGCACTCTCAGCCAAACCACCTCACATGGTGGTTGTTTTGGGGAAAATAGGAGGAGGAAGGTATTTGTAAAGTAATAAAAATGCTAGATAGATAGATAGATAGATAGATAGATAGATAGATAGATAGATAGATAGATAGATAGATAGATGATAGATAGATAGATGCAGAGTGCCCATTTTCCACAGAGAACACCGACCATGTAAATAGCATTCTGATAATCATGATACGGTATATGAAACAGGACCCTGTCTGATGATGTTGGGGTAATCAACCTAGTCTGCCATGTGGAATGTGGTATAGCCATCACAAAAGAATTATATCCTATTAACTCCACCCCCCCTTTTTTTTAAATGTAGGCAGCCAGCTTAATCTGATTTCACTTATGAAGGTTTATTTGTTTGGAGTTGGGTTTTTTATTGAATTGTGATTAACAAACATTGTCAAGTAACTGACAGACTACACAGAGAAAAAATGGTACATAAAATTTTAAAAAGTCTGCTTCAAAAAACTAGGTGGACAGGTACAGTATGTGTACATATTTACCGCACTTGTTAGTTATTTCATGTTGCATAAAACACTTACCTGTTATTCAGCTATGGCTTCTTTCATGGAGAAATTAACAATGGAAATGTTTTCTTCCTGTAAGTGTAAGGAGCTTTGTGAAAACTTTCAAACTCATATATAATTGTGGTGGTCAGAGTAAAGGAAATTTCTTATACTGGAAATACATTATTTAATAACCAAAGCACAAACCAGCCAGTTAAGCACTTAAAACTCCATTGATTTCAATGGGAGAATTAAGCACAAACTTAAATCTCTCCCACATAAATCAACTGGACTTAAAAGCAGTTAAATCCTGTGTACATTGTGTTCCTGACCTAAATCAATAAGCAACAGTAATTGTGGAGAGCTAAAGGAAAAAAAAAAGCTTGCTAAGGATGCTTTGGAAAGTTATATGCATTCAAAGAAGTAGAAGAGAATGGAAGGAGCAAGACTATTTTTTTTAAGTTGTGGCCATCAGCAAACTTCACCTTTTCAGATTTCATGCAGCACATCTCATGAGATGTGCAGATAAGTGCAGGAAACAGAAAATGAATGTGCTGCTTATTCAGTGGAGTATGAAATGACAAATTACCTGATGCACTGAAAGACATGTTCACTCCTGGGATGAAAATTCTCATATTATGTTAGCAAATCACTCCTTTAAAGATGTGACCTGTCCAGTTGTGAGGACATAGATGGATTACATATGTATCTGATGCTTCCTTTTACCAAATCCTGCCTTTAATTTATTCAGTCCAGCCAAAATGTAACTCATCCAGAAAATACCCGGTTTCAGATGGTACTAAAAGTACAAACATAAAAATTATCTTCTCTCCCATTCCAAAGAGATCTTAATGCTACTGTATGTGGATGTTCCCAAGTTAGAGATACAAGGGGTCTTACGTGTTGTATTTATCAAACAATGCCCTCTGATTTCAAATTGTTGACAAATGAATTTAAACAATGTGTCTTTATAGTCACTTTTGTATTGTCCACTAAGGAGTGTTAAATTCAAACTTCACATCTCCATTGTAATATAGGAACTTGCCTTTTAAGTGGACCATTCCATTAAATTCATGTTATTAATATAATGAAAGTTATTTTTCATTACATCTTTCTCTCACGTTGGCAAGGATAAGATAGTCCTTTTTATGATAATTTTTTATTGATCCATTAAAATATTCCAGTGTCTTAAGACTGGGATTTGAGCTCACATGCTGAAACTTAAAGCAAAGAATTCAAATGAACATGAGAACAGACAGCTTGATCAGACTAGTCTAATATTCTCCTATCCCACTCAGAAAACATAATGAAGACACTTCCAGTTTGTCATTGCGGCCATCACACATGCTGGAAGGTGAGCTCCATCTTCCGTGTTTGATTTCATTCTGCTGGGGGACCCTGGAAAGGATTGAAAGTTACCCTGTAGGGGTGACGATAAAGGAGGGGACTGCCACTTGATCGCGGGAGAGTGGCAGCCCTTCAGCTCAATGTGAGGCAGCCTTCCAAACTGGCGGAGGAAAGACTGCCCATAGCAATATGGCTCATCACTAAGCTGCAGACAGCCAAAGTCAAACTTACCATCAATGGGTGCATAGAGACAAATAACATTTACATACCATTCAAAAGAGACAATAAAAAACTAAAAAAGGAAGCAAAAATATGAGAATACTTCCTGGCCAGCAATCAATACCCAGACCAGCCAAGATTAACCTTAGACAAACTTGCAGTAAACACCCTGATCAAGGAACTCAGACAACTATCAAACAGTGAACAAATAGAAAAAAGTAGATTGACTTATGGCCATTGCTAAGTATGAGTATACATTTTTACATCCACCCCCAAAAAAGTCATCTTTTTTGCCAATTAAATATATTGTTGTTATTGTTCCCTTATCAGTATAGCTCTTACCTTTAGTTTTTATGGATAGACTAGCCTTCTATACTCATATTTTAATTAAACCAAGCCAAGAAAGCTTATAATAGTTTGTAGATCACCATCACAAGCAAAACCACCTTTTAAGCTTTGGTCATCAACTACTGCCTAGGAAAATAAATTGCTAAGATGCTTTTGCCATTATATTCAGGTGAATCAAGATGTCTTTTGGCTTCAAATTCCAGATTTATTTCATACTTACTCAGTGTCCCATCATCCCATGCTTGTTCCTATTTGGATAGTTCTGGCCAATCCAATTAAAGCTTCAATATCTTCCAGTTGTGTGGAATGTAACAACTGATTCCAAAGGACAAGATAAATCCTCATGATTCACTGTTTATAGAGGCTACCATTCCAATTTAACTGCAGTTAGCCAGTATCTTAATTTTATTATTTAGATGAAGTTTGCTAGAGTCCAGAATCCTATGCTCTTTGAACATTTCTATTCCAATGTCAGATTGCTCTAAATATCTTCTGGTGTAATTGCTTTAACCTGATGATCTGGATTTATTTTGCTCCCCTAGCCTTCAATGTCTAAGTCTTAAAAGCTTAGATTTGCAAGTCCTAAGATATCTATGGCCTGGCAGCTTCTTATGAGTTTTTATTGCTTGCTTTCTGCCATAAAACAGGACAGCCTTGATCTTACAAAGAGGTGTACACCTTGATCTTACATAGAGGTGCAGTTTTCTTTTAATTCAATCAAAGAAGCTATATGTAAATCATTTCAATAAATAATGAAGATATTTCAGGAACAAGTATACAAGAGATCAGTATGAGAGTTTGCTTCTTTTAAAATCACCATATAATTAATACAATTTCAAATTTTAGCAGGTTCATGGGTCATAGCTGACTTACAAGTTGGAAAAAGTATTTCCAGTCACAAAGGTTGTGTGACATTTTAAAGAAAATTGTGAGTTTATTTATTCCCCCAACTTGTGAATTTGACTCTTGAGAACAAATATGCTTCCATGCAAATTGGTCTGAATACTAGTCAGCCAGAAAATTTCAAGCAAATTATATTGCACTTTTTTCAATACTTAATTTTATATGCTTTTCCTCATATTTATATTCAGACTAGTTTACATATCTGTACCATGCACAGTGAATATAAATATTGAACTTATTCCAGTGTGTTTATTTAGATGACATGATTGAGTAGTTTAGTAAATTTTGCATATAAAAGATGCCTAATTCAATCTCCATTTTCCATTAAAAAGTCCCAAAAAAGAACTCTTTCTGCCTAACAACTTAAGTATCTGTTGTTGATTGACAATATTGTCTAGACTAAAAAAATGAGAAGCTGAGTAATGGAAAGCAGAATCATATACCGTATATACTTGAGTATAAGCCGACTCAAGTATAAGCTGAGACCCCCAATTTCACCCCCCAAAACTGGAAAAAGTTGTTGACTCGAGTATAAGCCGATCCGCCGTTCTGCAAGCCTCTGCCGCCGGCGGAGGCTGGATCCGCACTCTGCAAGCCTCTGCCGCCAGCAGAGGCTCGATCCGCCATTTTGCAAGCCTGAATACACAGGAATACCCTGTGTGGCCGCGGCTCTCGGGGAAGCGGCGGAAAGAAGCAGACCTCCGCACCCTGCCTGCCTGCTTCTTTCCGCTGCGGAAAGAAGCAGACCTCCGCGCCCTGCCTGCCTGCTTCTTTCCGCTGCGGAAAGAAGCAGACCTCCGCGCCCTGCCTGCCTGCTTCTTTCCGCAGCGGAAAGAAGCAGACCTCCGTGCCCTGCCTGCCTGCTTCTTTCCGCAGCGGAAAGAAGCAGGCAGGCAGGGCACGGAGGTCCGGAGACCTGCCGACGTTTGGGGAGGTTTGGGGAGGTGCGCGCGCACCTCCCCAAACCTCCCCAAACTTCGGCAGGTCTGCGGACGGTGGTGGCTTGGGAGAGGTGTGCGCGATCCCGGAAGCACCAAAGCCTCGGCCGCGCACAAGTCCTCGGTAAGTTTTTTTGTTGACTGGAGTATAAGCCGAAGTGGAATTTTTCAGCCCAAAAAGTGGGCTGAAAAATTCGGCTTATACTCAAGTATATACGGTATTTGAGGAAAGAAAGGGGCCAACAAGGAAAATGAAAAGCAGGGGAAGGAGATGGTCTATTAAGAATGATAGTGATCCACATGTATTGTTCTATTTCCCCCTAAACCTAAAATAAATGAAGAAACTAGATCTATATTTCTTCTTCTGAATTGGACAACAACAAAAGAATAAGTTTGGCTTCTTAAAACATAATCACACAGTCTTTAGATTAGAAAGTCTAAAACTGTGGGAAATTCCAGGGCAAAATTATGGCCATAAGACATTTTTCAGTTTTTCATGCAATACAGCAATTACTCCAAGAAATACATTTTGAAAAATCTGCACACGGTATCAAATAGGCATTTCCCTCTAGTTTTCCTAATGGATGTTTCTATTGGCCCTAAAGCAAAATTTGCTTTCTCATTGGGTTTCTGCCAAAGGTATGATGGAGATCTCAAGGTTTGCACTGAACACTCAGCATCCTAGCAATTAAAATCCCAACCCTGCCAAATGAAAATAGTGAACACACTGGAATGGGAACTGAATATTACCACAGTTTATTATACATCATGCTGTGTACTCTTCCCTACACCCACCCAGAGAGCTCAGAATAGTATTTTGACAAGGTTGCTTAAGGAATATAAGAGTATTTTGTTACCAGGCAGAAAGACAGGAAGAAGGTAAAATGTGTAGCACTTCAAAACGTCCCCTTTATTTTGTGCTATCTGCAGTATAAAATATGGATTAGACTTGCTTCTTAGTGGCAAAGTCAATGGATAGAAATAACTTGTAGCCATAAATGGAATACAAAGTTTGCATATGAATTTGTCCAGTAAATGGAAGAGAGTGAGGTGAATAAACAAAATGACAACATAGGATGTCTATGGAGATTCTCAGTCATCCAGGTCATAGTTATCCCAAAGGTGCTTTTTCATGAGCATCACCAGTTTGGAACCCCTGTTTTAGAGAGTCATTGAGGCCACTTCAAGGTTTATCTGTGTCATCAGGGTCACCTGAGTAGTACAAATGGGTGTGAAGCCTTCTTGGAATTGTTGAAATGACTGTTTTGTACAGTAGAGATAGATAATGTCGTATCCCCCCACCCTCTTGAGAGAGGGCTGTTCAATTTTGCCTAGATGGCCTCTTTCAGCTTTGGTTTGACAGGATGCACCCTTGCTGAGTGCCTTTTTCAATTCTGAACCATTTTGTGCTTCCATATGCCATTCTTACAGTGGCTATCTAATCAGAGTACAATCACTGAATGACCTAGGTGTGGTGTGGTGATATTCCCAATTCTTTCAGGCAGTTCCAGAGCTTGTCATGGTCATTGCAGTCAAAGGCTTTTGTGTAATCAATAAAGCATATGTAGAGATCAATCATTCTAAAAATGACTAAATCTAGATACAACCCAATACATTTGTCTTAAGTATTATGTCAAAGCAAGAACATCTGATATTAGCAGCATTGACATCCGGCCTCGAGATTCTTTGAAGAATTGCATCTGTCGGAACCATGATGTATTATAGTTCTGATCTGGGCAGAAAATATATTTCATACATTTAATAACATCTAAAAGATACTATTCATGAAATATTGTCTGAATCACACTTTGAAATAATCCCTCCAAAATCCTTTCTTTTCTCAACCATAGAAAACAACTGTATTTAGAGCTGTATGCTCTTGATAGTGCTTTGAAACTGTTTTGGATCTTGTACAAACATGAGCACAGTTTTAAAAGCATGCATATGTTTTTATGGATTACCATGCAAATCTGAAAAATTTCTACTACACCTTCTATACTATACCACACCATAGTATAGAAGGCATAGTAGAATTTTTTCAGATTTGCATCTGAATATGCAATACATTTATTTACTATACTATACTATACTATACTATACTATACTATACTATACTATACTATACTATACTACACTACACTACACTACACTACACTGCACTGCACTACACTACACTACACTACACTACACTACACTACACTACACTACACTACACTACACTACACTACACTACACTATACTATACTATACTATACTATACTATACTATACTATACTATACTATACTATACTATACTGACGTGGTGGCTCAGTGGGTTAGGATGCTGAGCTTGTCGATCAGATGGTCAGCAGTTTGGCGGGTCAAATCCTGGGTGCCACGTAACAGAGTGAGCACCTGTTACTCGTGTCAGCTTCTGCCAACCTAGCAGTTCGAAACCACATAAAAATGCAAGTAGAAAAATAGGGACCACCATGGTGGGAAGGTAACAGTGTTCCTTGCGCCTTTGGTATCTAGTCATGCCAGCCACATGACCATGGAGACATCCTCAGACAAGCGCTGGCTTTTCAGCTTTGAAACAGAGATGAGCACGGCCCCTAGAGTTGGAAACGACTAGCACGCATGTGCGGGGGAACCTTTACCTTTTACTATACTATACTGTACTATACTGTACTATACTATACTATACTATACTATACTATACTATACTATACTATACTATACTATACTATACTATACCATACCATACCATACCATACCATACCATACCATACCATACCATACCATACCATACCATACCATACTATACTATACTATACTATACTATACTATACTATACTCATAGGCAGTTCCCTCCCTCCCATCCAGGACATAGCGCAGAAGCATTGCTTGAGCAGGGTCCATAAGATTATCTGGGGTACTACACATCCTCTTCACGACCTGTTTTCCTTGTTACCTTCTGGGAGGAGGCTTTGTGGTATCCATAGCAGAACATCCAGATTCAGCCATAGTTTCATTCCATACATCATTAACCTTGTGAACTCTCAAGCTTCCTCCTTCAATTATATATTCAAGATGGACAGTATTTAATATTTATTTGTTATGTATATGTATGGGTATGGGTCTATACATATGCTGTATATAGTATGCTTAGGTGTGTGTGATGTATGTGTTTCACTTTGAGAGCAGGCAAGTAAATTTAATTTTTCACGTGTGCCATTGTGCCCACAGTAAAAAAAAATGACAATAAAGGCTATCTTATCTTATCTTATCTTATCTTATCTTATCTTATCTTATCTTATCTTATCTTATCTTATCTTATCTACACTACACTACACTACACTACACTACACTACACTACACTACACTATACTATACTATACTATACCTACCTACTACTTAGAAGGTATAGTGCTTTATTGATTAAAATAAGTCTAACCATTAAAGCAATGGGGTTTTTCTTTCAAGATTTAATCGAATGATGGAGAGTGCTATGTTCACCTTAGGTTTGAGGCACTTTTTTCCAATATTTAAGTGTCCAGTCAATATGCATATATGAGAAAGAGAGAGAGAGAAAGGAAAAAGTAATGAGAATAATGCATTTCCTTGTGTCAAAATGCCAGTTACTTGTAAATGTAGAAACAATTTCAGAACAACATTCTGAAGAAAAAAAGAAAAAGAAAAAAATAGAATAAGACAGGTTTAGAGCTCAAATTCAAATCTTGACTTTCTGATGTTTATGTCTCCATTTTAAACAGCCATTTCTTGGGATCTATTCTCTAGAAGTCCAAGTAAGGTACTACAATCAGCCCAGGAAAACATTTTTCCTTAAAATTACTAAGTACTAGCATTTAATATTTTAACTCACGAGTTCTCCAATTTAAAGATCTCAATTGCATTACCTTTACTTTAAATTTGTAGTGCTAATGCTCAATGTATAAATTGTGTGGTGCCATGCTGAGTTTGTCAGATCACCATTTTGCAGTTATAATATAATTAATGCACATTAAACAGTGGGATTTTTGTAGTAGCACTAGTAGTAACAGCAATAGCACCAGTAGAATAAATACTGAAAGTTTTTTTATATACTGTTCATTGCAGATCAAAATCAAACTATTCATTTAAAGCTTAAAACTTGTAAATCTTTGATCTCATCCTGACTGAGATTCATCAGGATTTCCACAAATAGTGGCACATATAATCCTGGTGTTGGGAAAAGTGGAGCAATTTTGAATTCTAATAATTCTCAGCAATGGACAACACAGCATGATTTTTGGTCACTACAGCATGATTTAAGTTCACTACATGGCATTCTAAGGTGAATTTCATTTTTAGTAATGTAATTAAAATGTACAATGGGATTGATGTTAATTAAAATGATTTGGGGAATTCAGAAAGTAAAATCTATGCTGTTACTGAAAAAGCTTAGGAAATATTAAAGGACCATAAGGAAACAACCATTATATATAGAAGAAAGAAAGAAGTCCAGTCTGCCAGACAAAGTACATTCAAACAGTCAGAAATTGTAGACTTGGTGTCTGTAAAGCTAAGAATGAGGTGCAACTGCAAAGAATTCTAAGGATGATCATAGATAGATAGATAGATAGATAGATAGATAGATAGATAGATAGATAGATAGATAGATAGATAGATAGAGATAGATAGATAGATAGATAGATAGATAGATAGATAGATAGATAATAGATAGATAGATAGATAGATAGATAGATAGATAGATAGATAGATAGATAGATGGAATTTAAAGAACCAACATAACAACCTACTCAATGAAGACTGCAGTTTTTAACAAACAACAAAGGAACACATCTCAGTCTTCTCTAATAGGAAGATTATATTTTTGAAGAACACAGCTGAGGGACAAAGTGGAAGCTTGAGATTGAAATTAGGGAATATTTGTTTTGAATCAGTTCAAAGCCCATATTTTATTACTTTAGGACAAAAATTGCATCAGACAGTAAACTATATGAAAGGCAGTTTGTTGTGGTGACTAAACAACTAGCCTAGAAACTAGGAGATTATGAGTTGTAATTCTGCCACAAAAAGCAGCTGGGTGACCATGGGCCTGTCACACTCTCTCAATCCCAGGAAAGAGGCAATGGAAAACCATTTCTGAAAAAAATGTTTCCAAGAAAACTAAATAGACTTACCAGGACTCAAATCACTCAAGCTTCTTTAGGAAGAGTGTAACATTATTACACCATCTCTATTGAGGATGCCTTTTTTCCTGATCTTTATTTAAAGGTTTCTATGTTTATTCTAAATTGTCCTTAGCTAGCAGCATTGTGGAAAGCTCATCCCCATTTTAACTGCTTTTAATGGCTTGTTAATTCTGAATTTGTCCATTTAATTCCATTAGTTACACAGTGTACTTTTGACTAAGGACTTTTGATGTTGTCTAGACATAAATATGTAGAGGGCAGGTGGTCTTTTGCAGTTTAATGCTGCAAAATAGAGTTGTTTAAGGGGGAGAAACTAGCATTTTAAAGTGAGCACAACATTGGACTGAGTGTCAGAGCAATTTAACAAAACACCATCATGCTAACCTTGTACTGCCGATCCCATTGCACTTCTTGAAATCTCTGCAAAGGCAGCGCTGGTTGGAAACAAATGCAGCGAGTAAGCTTACCATATGTCAGACATACACACTTCATCAGAATTCAGTTTCAAAAATTTAAAAAAGACAACCCACCCCTTAAAATAGGTGTCAAACATCCATGCATAAAGAGAGAAAAAATGTATCATTTTTAATACAATTTGTTATACAAAATGCCTTCCCTACTTTATAAGTTTCATTTCTTCAGGTACATTTTTTATGCAGCAACACATCTTTCTCCAACAAAACCATTTCTTTTTGGTGTTTAAATAATTGAAAAAGATCTTTGCATTTAAAAAGTTACATTGCCTAAAGCAGAACTGGCCTTTTTGAAAATAAGATATATTTGGTATATTCAAAAACTGAAGTCCAGCCAATAGTTTTAAAATACAGAACAGTGTAGAATAGAATAGAATAGAATAGAATAGAATAGAATAGAATAGAATAGAATAGAATAGAATAGAATAGAATAGAATAGAATAGAATAGAATAGAATAGAATAGAATAGAATAATAGAATAGAATAGGATCTTGGAAGTCTTCTAGTCCACCTCCCTGCTCAGGCAGGAGAACCTATACCATCTCAGACAAGTGACTGTCTAGCCTCTTCTTGAAAATCTCCAATGATGGAGCACCCACAATTTCTGGAGGCAAGCTGTTCCACTGGTTAATTGTCCTCACTGTCAGGAAGTTTCTCCTTAATTCCAGAATGCTTCTCTCTTTGATCAGTTTCCAACCACTGTCTCTTGTCCTGCCCTCTGGTGCTTTGATGAATAATGTGACCCCCTCTTCCTTGTGGCAGCCCCTCAAATACTGGAACACTGCTATCAGTGTCTCCCCTATTTCTTCTTTACTTTAGACTAGCCAAACCCAAGTCCTGCAGTTGTTCTTTGTATATTTTAGTCTCTAGGCCTTGGATCATCTTGGTTGCTCTTCTCTGATTTTTTTACAGACTCTCAACATCTTTTTTGTGATAGAGTGACCAAAATTGGCTGGAGTATTCCAGGTGTGGTCTTATTAGAGTTTTTAAAGCAGTACTAATACTTCACGTGATTTTGATTCTATGCCTCTGTTTATACAACCCACAATTGTATTAACATTTTTGACTGCTGCTGCACATTGCTGGCTCATAGTCAAGTGATCATCCACTAGGTCCTTCTCACAGTTACTATTTTTAAGCCAGGTCTCACCTAATCTGTACTTGTACCTTTGATTTTTCCTGCCTAAATGTAAGATTTATGTAAGATAAAATGTACTGAAACTTTCTTAAAGTTTCATTCTTTCAGATAACTGTTTCCCAAATTTTAGGGGGTTCTGGCTTATGTGTATTCTGTTCCATAAATTGAAGAATGTAAAATATCACTTAAAATGCAAGTAGAAATACAACAATATATTGCTTGGGGACTTTAATTCCAACATATAGACTGAATAGATATTATATTCTATAGACATTCTTTCATGGAGGCAATGGAACATTTTTATTAGTGTTGTGTGAAAAGAAAAAAAGAAAAGAAAAGAAAAGAAAGAAATTCTATTACTGTTCACATGTAGTGACCAAGCTGTGTTATTAGTCTCCCATACAATGCTCTGAAATCTCTCTAGCTTCCCACACTTCAGTTTAATTTAATAATTTAATAATTTAATTTCTATACCGCCCTTCTCCCGAAGGACTCAGGGCGGTGTACAGGGCAATACAATAAAAAATACAATGTACAAAAGTTAAGAAAGAATTAAATAATGTAGCCCAAATTACAATAAAAATTAATAAAATTAATATTAAAATACCCCACACCCATCAGACCAGGCCGGCTTGTTCAAATAAGTAAGTTTTTAGGTCACGGTGGAAGGAGTGAAGGTCAGTTAAATCCTGAGATAACTTTTACAGAAGTGTGAATATCCATAAACACTAGCTTAAGAAATTCTACATCACTCTAAAAAAAGTACAAACAGAGAAGTCTTCAAAGGGGAAAAATGTGAAAGCAGAAGACAGGTTATTGAAACAATATTTGACCTAGAACAAGCCTATGAACCCCTCAGAATCTAAATCAACTGCACAGCCAACCAGAGAAAGCACTGACCCTCAACCAACCCATGCAAGACACCCCTCACAGTTCATTTCCCAATGACCCAGGCCTGATGTAACCTCCCCCTGACAAGACCCATCACAAGAGCCACACTCAACACACCTACACACGAAGCCCTTATAAACAGAAAAACACAAAACTTTCAGAAACCAACCCACAAACTCGGAGAACAAACCTTCACCTTCATCCTACACCTGAGCTACAGATATTCACACTATTACAAACCATCATATGGTTATGTCACAATCAGAGGTTAAAGAGGCTGGTGGGGGAAAGAATGCCATTCACTGCAAAATTTTGTGATAGTGTGAATTGACTGAGCTCCTTCTGTGATTTTTCATCCATTAAAAGAAAAAAGAAAAAAGAAAACCACAACACACAGTTAACTTACTAAAATTAGTACAGGTATACAAGTGATTTCAAGGTCAGCTAAGCAAAGTTGCAAAGTAATGATTCTCAACTAATTCTCAATGAGAAATGAAGTGTAAATTAGTAGAAAAAGCTCAAGGTATTTGCCTATTTGATCCGGAGCTATTAAACTTTCAGAATTTGCCAACTTTATCATGTGTGGCTTTCCTGGTTTTCATTTGAGCAATTAGAAACACTTAAATAAAGTTTGCTTGACTGCTGTATGAAGAATATTGCCACTTCTTTTCTTTAACTAATTTAAGTATTGTTAACTTTCTAAACTGGAAAAAGAAAGTTTTAGCTTTTCCTCTTTAGTATATCTACTTGCTCGTATTGGAAGAGCTGCCCTTAACTTTATGAAAAAAAACACCTGCCTCTTTATTCCAAACCAGTGATTTCATTCCTTTATTTTATTCTTGTACTCTGCCTGATTCCTACTGAGTGTGGGCAGCTCACAACATAAACAAACAACAAATATACAAAAAGTGCATAGCTTAATAATTAGAAGCATCCGGAAGTCATGTCAACCATGCAATCCATAAAGCTAAAGTTTCAGGGCCCTTTCCAGAGGCATAAAAGTCCATGAATAAACCATGTCCTTCCCCACATGTTTTCACTATGTTGTGCTTATTTGTTCCCACAGCCACCACTACTGTATATCCTATGACCTTTGATCACTGCAGTGAAAAATCCAAGAAATAAGAATAGCTGAAGAAACCTCAAATATTTAAATAACTCTTGGAATTCCATTATAACCTTGAATGAAAATTGTAATTATAATTTATATTTATAATGCTAACTGATTATTTCAAGTTCTGACTCAGGCTTTGGACAGGACCTGTTTCATGTGCTGGGAAAGCTGGTAAACTGTCCCTATTAACTCATTTTAATAACAACAACAACAACAACAATAACAATAAAAGGTTATGGTTGCATTATTTGCAATATTTCCAGAAGTCTTGCCTGAAACAATAGTGTGATTAGCTGAAATTTCAACCTACATATGAATGCATTGAGACTGATGACACTGATGGTTTTTGTTGATGTTGTAGTTCTGTGAGGGTAGATAGGGTCTATTGTTGATTTGTGATATCAGAGTCCATAAGAAACAAAGGTGGTTTATCTGGTTAGTATGTCCTTGCTTCTTCATACAACTGACTCTACAATGCTGGATTGTGACATCCAATACTGATCTGCTGAAAACTACTCAAGCTGAACTTATTTCTCACTATTCATGTATGAATGATCAAGGTTCTTTCTGGGAGAACAAGCAAAGTTCAATAATGCTATCTATCTATATATCTATGCCTAGGAAAGACAAATGGATAAGCAGCAGGGAAACAGAATTGCATCAACATTTTAAGTAATAAAACTCAGCAGGGTGTGCTGTTGTTATGGTAGACTTCCTGAGGTGTCTTAATGTGATTGTAATGTGGCTTTCTTAAAAAAAAAAAGAATAACCCTTTTGGGTGATCCATAGCACTGAATATAATTACATTTCTATTATAAACTGACCATCCAACTATGTAGATTTACTTTATTGTGGTACTTTTGCTGCAATTTATACCACTAAAATTAGTACAATCCTAATGCATTATTTTTTCATGTTTTTATCCTTCTATTGCAAATGAAGTTTTTGCTCACTCATCCCTTGAAATATAGCTGCAATTGGAATCCCACTCTTACCTAAATTCTTGCACCAGGTTGTCAAAAAAAATTAAAAACAGATGCAAGAGTTTCAAGACGAGTGATGAAATATTTATGATTTTTCTTTATTCAGTTTTGCATTTTTCGAACAGTCTATTTTAAAATGTTCGTTATAAAAAAAATGAGAACGTCTGCCTCTTATCCATCAGCACTGGATAGTCCCTATGTCAAAACTCTCTATAAGAAGCTCTAGGTTTGATAAGAATTATTATAGTTGCCAATTATTTTTTTCTCATATGCCTTCCAAAATAGATTAGGAAGTTCTTGCTAGACTAAAAAAAAGAAACCTGAAACCTGAAGTATAGTATACTATATAATTCTTTCTTTTCTTTTTATCCTGTCATCATGTATTGGATAATTGAGTATTTAATTAAAAAGTACAAGAAACAAAAGAGAGGATCAGAAATATTAATTCTGACATTTCTATGACCAGTACTAATTCTTCCCATCTGAAATGTAAGTACCAGCTGCTTGGGGAAGATCTCTATGTGCCACAGAAAGTCAGATCCCATATCACATGTTTTGCCCTGTGCATAAACTAATGAGAAGGATACATGGAACAAAGCTACTGCATATGTTACATATCGTGATAAACATCTTTTAGAAAGAATGAAATCATATGCAGGCAAACTCATTTTCATAAGTGTACTGGAAAGTAATAAGATTATTCAAAGATATTTTTGACCTTCTGAGGCAACCCAGATTGCAGCATCTGCAGCAGTCCTTATGTAAGACTAGATGGTTCTGATTTGTTCTCTAATTCTTAACCAATTTTGGGGGGGAAATGTAGTTGAGAAGACTCACGAAGAGAAGGTGACATTATACAAGAATTCTGATTTAGCTTGAGAAGGCTAGATGATACAGTATGTATCTCAGAATGATAAGAATGGCTTCCAAGGGTATAGAAAAATTGCTTCTCTTATCAAAGCACTGCTTGAATGAGTTTAGTATATTTCCCATCTTTTAAAATCACCTCTTCCTGATGGACTGTTCTGGAAGACCTCTGAGATTATCAAAGAGTTATAATCCTTCCAGTCTTTCATCTAGTGCTCTGTCTATGCACAATGAAATCCCTATGGAGAAAGCAATTCAACATGCTTGTATTACTTTAGATCTGCTTCTTTCCCAGAGAAGAGAGAAGTTAATGGGTGAATGAAAACTGATGAACTCATGGGGAATCATTACATCAGATTAAGGGTGCACCTCAGAATTACAGCAACTTCAAGGACATTCTGTACAATTATAAAAACCTGAAGAGCTTTTAGCCTATAACTGATCAGAGTCAAATTCCAATTCCTACTCAACTGTGATGACTGTGAGACCTCTCATGAACTTTAACTTGAATATATATCATAGGGTTAGATAAAATTAAGAATGGGCTCTATGCATCAATCTGAGTTATCAAAAACACAGCTGAATTATAAATGAAATAAATGATTAGCACTTTGGATGCATATCAAATATATACACTTTGAGGTTTGGCAACTTATTTGTCTGCCTCAGCTTCTGCTTATTGCCCCAGTAAGCTAAAAATAAAATGTCCAGGGATAAGCGGATTAAATTTCAGTAGTAGAATGAACAATATGCAATTAGATTTTAGTTAATTGTAAAGAAGGAACAGTATGTGCTTGACCAACAAAACAAAGAAATATTATTCTTGTTCAGCATTCAGAACATGAGAGACTATGCTTAGAAGTTTCTTACATGTAGGAAAATGTGGCAGAAAAAAAGCAAGACATGCATTTTTATCTAGAAGTAATGCAGTGATACTGGTAATTGCATAAATTGTTAAAATAAAAATAAAAATAAACAACTTTAATTTTTAGTTTTTCTTTGAATGACTTTACTGAACAGGAAAGAACACAATTCATAATGGGCTGTGCAAACTGGGCTGATTAAGCTCCATTTGCACATGCAAGGGATAGGTTATGTGGAAAAACCATCCCACTTCCTTCCCCCAGCCACCAGCCACCACCATTGCCAGTCTATGGAGCCTGAAAGGTTGGGACTGCTGAACTAAAGCATAACATCATACTTGAAGAAATGTCCTTCTTGAACTCCAAATGCAAAATATAGTTGTGGATTAAAAAGTGTTTCTTCAAAGATAAATGAATGAATGAATGAATAATGTACAGTAAAGACTTAAGTTGTTCTGTGTTTTACTGTTGTTTTTGTTTTGTTCAATATAGACTGCAATAAATAAGGCTGTAACACACTCATCATCCTTATATGTTCAAAAGTAACTTTTACTGAATTTAGTAAAATCCAAGCATCTATGGAATTGCAATATAATTCCCATAGACACCTGAAGGAAACACATAGCAAATCACAATACAATTTGATCTAAACTACTTTTTTAAAAAATGGAAAAGAGAAAAGCAAGGAAAAAATAAGCAAGAAATTTAATTACACAATGTACATGAGTCTCATCTGTTTCCACCTCACACGCCCCCAATGCACATGCACACTTGGTAACCATGGGAAAATCTTGATTGTCTCTAGGAAAGTAATCCTTCGTTGGAAAACTAGATGAATAAAATATTAACTATTTTCCAGTAGTTGTAGTCCAATTGAGAAATTCCAGGGGAACAGTCATTTCAGTCTTCTGCAATATAAACAAAAAAAGGCTTGTTCCAACTTAAAGGACGCTGAAAGGAAAGAACAGAAAAAAGAAGTGACGAATGGTAGTAATAATTACTTATAGTGACCTTTAACAAAGTGTGGGGCACAGACACTTCACAATGAATAGCTAGAAAAATGTATGATGATAAGAATCCTTGTTTTTTTGTTTCACCCATGAAGAATGGTGTTAAGCCTTTTAATGAACATTATCTTAAAATGGAATCTGTCTTCCTTTCTCAAGGATTGCCACTCTGAAATCAAATGCAGAATGCTTTGAAGAAATGAAATAAGGGTTTTTTTCTTGTTTTTCTATAGTCATTTCTGATGTCAGATTCACATTCATTTATTCTTTCTCCTTAACCATATTTCATCAACTTTAAATGAAAAGTTGAGATATTAATTTGAAAAAAAAAAGCTTGTTTATTGTTGTTTATGTAAATTGAGCTGATTCTTGCAAGTATTCAAGAAATATCTCCAAATCTGTGTTTTTATAAACTCTCTTTGGTCCTTCCTCTTCTGCCACAATTCTGTGCTGCTGTTGTGTGGTAGAATATTTGTATTTGTTGTCATTTGTGTTTCTGTTTTAACTATTATTCTTTGTTGCTTTACATTTATTTTTACTGAAGGCATTTCAATTTATTTGTATTATATATTAGTCTATTACACAAATCTTACCAGAGTCAGTGGCATATGAATTAATTAAAGCTACCAGATAAAACACATAATAAAATGACAACAACAAAGCCTAGATCAAGGTCGTCTTGTCAGAAACACAAAATATTTACACTATACATCCAGTGGTGGAATTCAAATTCCTGAACAACTGGTTTTCTTCTTTGATTCAGGCCTGGGCCCCCGAGGCCTAGAACAGACTTCCAGAAGTGACATCCACACACTTCTGGAGGGGCATTCTAGGCCTGGGAGGGGTCCCAGGCCTAGACTGGACTTCTGGAAGCCAGTTGGTTCTCTGAATGCAGCAAAAGTTAGCTACCAGTTCTACCAAACTGGTGCAAACCGGCTGAATCCCACCACTCCATACATCCATGCCAGGGTTTCCAAATAACAGCCTGGCCATAATGTCTATGGAACAGTCAGATCTTTAGGCTCTCTGAAAAGGCTAGCAAGATTGGGGTCCTTCTTATCTCTAAGACAATGCTCTACCATAGGGCAGGTTCCATGAGAGAGAAAGTCCATTCTTGGCCTTATTACTTTAATCTTGTACTCTGCTGGGTCTGGTGGGATGGGCAGAAAACATCAGGAAGAGACATTCTCACAAATCACCTAGCCTCATTTTATGCAGGAATCAGCATCTTGAATTGGACCTTGATGTGTGATATAGGCACATTGTGCTGCAGCCATTCTTGCAAATGACTTCACATTCTGGACAACTCAAAACTTTCAATGCTTTTCAAGGGTAGTACCATGTACAGCACATTGCAATAGTCCAGTGAGTCCATTGCAACAATGTATTTACTGTGAGAGATGGTACCCACAAAGGGAGAGGGGAAGGAAGGGGTCATTACAATAAAGTGATGAGGAGGGAGAGACAAGAGAAAGAACAGCCCAAAGCTGAACAGGAAGAGAAGAAGATTAGTCACTCTCTAAACATTCCCAGAATCTTTCTAATACACTGTTCTAATAATGGTGTTTAGTCTAGCAAGATTCTGTGTATTATTTATAAGCAGGTAAATAAGGGACGCAGTGGCTCAGTGGGTTAGGATGCTGAGCTTGTCGATCAGAAGGTCGGCAGTTTGGCGGGTTGAATCCCGAGTGCCGCGTAACAGAGTGAGTGCCTGTTACTCATCCCAGCTTCTGCCAACCTAGCAGTTTGAAAACACATAAAAATGCAAGTAGAAAAATAGGGACCACTACGGTGGGAAGGTAACAGCATTTTGTGCACCTTTGGCGTCTAGTCATGCCAGCCACATGACCACGGAGACATCCTCGGAAAAGCGCTGGCTCTTTGGCTTTGAAACGGAGATGAGCACCAGCCCCTAGAGTCGGAAACGACTAGCATGCATGTGCAGGGGAACCTTTACCTTTAAATAACTGAACTCTGGCTGAATTGTTCTGCATTGTTCTTGGGCTTAGCCTGACATTATTTATTTATTATATAATAAATATGGTAACAAATGTACTTCAGTGGAGAGGCTATTCCAAAATCAACTCCAGAAAAGGCACATTCAAAATGGGTGCATTCAGTATCTGTGGTCATTCAAAGGTGAACATTTTTTTATTGAAAAGTTTTACAATACATTTTATTTTTAACAAAACAAAACAAAACCCCTCCCAGCCCCCTCCCCTCTCCCCAACCCTCCCCAACACCTCCCTCCCTTCCCCCTCCCCCCTCCCCGACTTCCCAGAGCTAAATACAGGGTATAAGAATACAAACAATCATAATCTACCTTATGCAAACAACAATAAACTATTAAATCTATCGCACTTTAACTCTTATAAAATAACTACAAGCAATATAAATATCACATCAATATTTATTCAAATGCTAGATGAAACTTTTTAGTCAGTCCCATATTTATTCTGGATATAATCAATCCATTTTTTCCACTCCACAATATATCTCTGTTGCGAATGGTCTTTCAAATACGCTGAAATCTTTGCCATTTCCGCTAGGTTGGAAACTTTCAAAGTCCATTCTTCTATAGTCGGCAGTTCTTCCTTCTTCCAATATTGCCTTACTAAAAGTCTTGCTGCCGTAATTAAATTCAACATCAACTTAGTGTCCACAACAGTACTATCAGTAATAATGCCCAATAAAAACAATTGCGGACAAAACTTTATCCTTTTCTTGAATATCTTTTGCATGTTCCACCAGATTCTAATCCAAAAAGCTTTAACCTTTTTACAGGTCCACCATATATGAAAATACGTTGCATCTTCACCACCACACCTCCAACATTTAGGCTGGCAGTTCGGATACATACTTGCTATTTTTTAAGGATCTAAGTGCCACCTATCCCCTTCATGGATTACTGCCTTGTCGTGGCGAAGGGGCTTGCGTAATTCAATGAAGCTATGAGCTATGCCGTGCAGGGCCACCCAAGACGGACAGGTCATAGCTGAGAGTTCTGACAAAACGTGATCCACTGGAGAAGGAAATGGCAACCCACTCCAGTATCTTTGCCATGAAAACCCTATGGACAGTACCAAAAGGCAAAACGATATGACGCTGGAAGATGAGCCCCTCAGGTCGGAAGGCGTCCAATATGCTACTGGGGAAGAGCAGAGGGCTAGTACTAGTAGCGCCAGAAAGAATGAAGCGACTGGGCCAAAGCCGAAAGGACGCTCAGCTGTGGATATGTCTGGTGGTGAAAGGAAAGTCCGATGCTGTAAAGAGTTTTTCTCCATAGGAACCTGGAATGTAAGATCCATGAATCAAGGAAAGCTGGACGTGGTCAAACAAGAGATGACAAGACTGAACATCGACATCTTAGGTATCAGCGAACTAAAATGGACAGGAATGGGTGAATTTAATTCAGATGACCATCAGGTATACTACTGCGGGCAAGAATCCCTCAGAAGAAATGGAGTAGCCTTCATAGTCAATAAAAGAGTAGGAAAATCAATACTGGGATACAATCCTCAAAATGACAGAATGATCTCAGTTCGAATCCAAGGCAAACCATTCAATATCACAGTAGTCCAGGTCTATGCCCCAACCACCAGTGCTGAAGAGGATGAAATTGACCGGTTCTATGAAGCCCTACAGCACCTTATAGAAGTAACACCAAAAAATGATGTCCTTATCATCATGGGGGATTGGAATGCTAAAGTAGGAAGCCAAAAGATAACTGGAATAACAGGCAAGTTTGGCCTTGGAGTACAAAATGAAGCAGGGCACAGGCTGATAGAATTTTGTCAAGAGAATACGATGGTCATAGCAAACACTCTTTTCCAACAACCCAAGAGACGGCTCTACACATGGACATCACCAGACGGTCAACACAGAAATCAGATTGACTATATGCTCTGCAGCCAAAGATGGAGAAGCTCTATACAGTCGGTAAAAACAAGACCAGGAGCTGACTGTGGCTCAGACCATGAGCTTCTCCTTGCAAAGTTTAGGCTTAAACTGAAGAAAGTAGGGAAAAGCACTAGGCCACTCAGGTATGAATTAAATCATATCCCTGTTGAATATACAGTAGAGGTGACAAATAGATTTAAGGAATTAGATCTGATAGACAGAGTGCCTGAAGAACTATGGACAGAGGTTCGCGACATTGTACAACAGGTAGCAACCAAAACCATCCCAAAGAAAAAGAAATGCAAGAAAGCAAAATGGCTGTCTGAGGAAGCTTTGCAAATAGCTGAGGAAAGGAGGGAAGTGAAAGGCAAGGGAGAAAAACATAGATATGCCCAATTGAATGCAGAATTCCAGAGAATAGCTAGAAGAGATAAGAATGCCTTCTTAAATGAACAGTGCAAAGAAATAGAAGAAAACAATAGAATAGGGAGGACCAGAGATCTTTTCAAGAAAATTGGAGAGATGAAGGGAACGTTTCATGCAAAAATGGGCATGATAAAGGACCAAAATGGCAGGGACCTAACAGAGGCAGAAGAGATTAAGAAGAGGTGGCAAAATTACACAGAAGAACTATACAAGAATGAGCTTAATGTCCCAGATAATCACAATGAGGTGGTCACTGACCTCGAGCCAGACATCCTAGAATGTGAGGTGAAGTGGGCCTTAGAAAAGCTGAGCAACAACAAAGCTAGTGGAGGTGACAGTATTCCAGCTGAGCTATTCAAAATCTTAAAAGACAGTGCAGTAAAAGTGCTACACTCAATTTGCCAGCAAATTTGGAAAACTCAACAGTGGCCACAGGATTGGAAAAGATCAGTTTACATTCCAATTCCAAAGAAAGGCAGTGCCAAAGAATGTTCAAACTATCGCACCATTGCACTCATTTCTCATGCTAGTAAAGTCATGCTTAAAATCCTACAAGCTAGACTTCAGCAGTATGTGGATCGAGAACTACCAGAAGTACAGGCAGGATTTCGAAGAGGCAGAGGAACTAGAGATCAAATTGCCAACATACGCTGGATCATGGAAAAAGCTAGGGAGTTCCAGAAAAACATCTACTTCTGCTTCATTGACTATGCTAAAGCCTTTGATTGTGTGGATCATAACAAACTGTGGCAAGTTCTTAAAGAGATGGGAGTACCAGACCATCTTATTTGTCTCTTGAGAAACCTATATGCGGGTCAAGAAGCAACAGTGAGAACTGGACACGGAACCACTGATTGGTTCAAAATTGGGAAAGGAGTCCGGCAAGGCTGTATACTGTCGCCCTGCCTATTTAACCTATATGCAGAGCACATCATGAGAAAGGCAGGGCTAGATGAATCAAAAGTTGGAATTAAGATTGCCGGAAGAAATATCAACAACCTAAGATACGCAGATGATACCACTCTAATGGCAGAAAGTGAAGAAGAACTAAAGAGCCTCTTGTTGCGGGTGAAGAAGGAGAGTGCAAAACTTGGGTTGAAACTTAACATTAAGAAAACCAAGATCATGGCATCTGGCCCTCTCAATTCTTGGCAAATAGATGGGGAAGAAATGGAGGTAGTGACAGATTTTATTTTCCTGGGCTCCAAGATCACTGCAGATGGGGACTGTAGCCAAGAAATTAAAAGACGCTTGCTCCTGGGGAGGAAAGCCATGGCAAATCTAGACAGCACACTAAAAAGCAGAGACATCACCCTGTCAACAAAAGTGCGTATAGTCAAGGCTATGGTCTTCCCAGTTGCAATGTATGGCAGTGAAAGTTGGACCATAAGAAAGGCTGAGCGCCAAAGAATTGAGGCCTTTGAACTATGGTGCTGGAGAAGACTCCTGCGAGTCCCTTGGACTGCAAGGCGATCAAACCGGTCAGTCCTAGAGGAGATCAATCCTAACTGCTCTTTAGAAGGCCAGATCCTGAAGCTAAAACTCAAATACTTTGGCCACCTAATGAGAAGGAAGGACTCACTGGAGAAGAGCCTAATGCTGGGAAAGATCGAGGGCAATAGAAGAAGGGGACGACAGAGAATGAGGTGGCTGGATGGAGTCACTGAAGCAGTAGGTGTGAGCTTAAATGGACTCCAGAAGATGGTAGAAGACAGGAAGGCCTGGAGGAATGTTGTCCATAGGGTCGCGATGGGTCGGACACGACTTCGCAGCTAACAACAACAAAAGTGCCACCTATAAAACATTTTATAAAAGTTATCTCTTAAATTTTGAGCTTGCGTAAATTTTACATTTCTTACCCAAATCTTTTCCCAAGTATCCATTGTAATAACTTCTTGAAAATTCTGAGCCCACTTTATCATACAATCTTTAACAAGTTCTGTCTCTGAATCAATTTCTATCAATGCAAGATATATCCTTTTAATATGTGCTTGACTTTGATCTCTAATTTGCTTTACCAAATTTCCATCAGTCATTGAAAAACCAATTTTCTGATCTTCTTTCCACCTGGCCTGTAATTGTCCATACTGAAACCAAGTTTGTACAATCTTTTCTTCTCTTAAGATATTATACGGCTTCAAATGCCATACATTCCTTTCCAAACTTAAAATTTCCTTATATGTAGTCACATCATGTTTAAACCCAACACTTATATTTTCTATTGCGTGTTTCGGTATTGCCCATATAGGTATCTTATAATTTCACTTATGTCTATACTTTTTCCAAACTCGCAACAGAGCATGTCTTAAAATCTTGAACACATTATCCACCTTCTTATCATACAATAAATATGCATGCCAACCAAATAACAAATCATGGCATTCAAGATTTAATAATCTCACTTGTGTTAAATTAATCCAATCACTTATCGCTGACAAGGCAGCAGCTTCATAATATAGTTTAAGATTAGGCATTTTAAGACCACCCAAAGGTGAACTTGATAGGCAGTTTAGTGTAGCGATTAATGCTAGAAACTAGAAGAGTATGAGTTATAGTCCTGTGATAGGCACAAAACTAGCTATGTGACCTTAAGCTAAGTCACTTTTTCTCAGCTTTAGGAAGGAATGGCAAACCATTTCTGAAAACCATAGCCAAGACAACTGCAGGAACTTTTAAGAATTGGACATGATAGAACAGAAGGACATGATAGAACAGGAGTGACCTTAGGAGTTTGTGTATTTATTTATCAAATCTGTATGCAGTGTAATCACAATACCTATAGTGGTTCACAAGACAAAGAAATAATAAAATAAAATAAAAAAATAAAATAAAATAAAATAAAATAAAATAAAATAAAATAAAATAAAATAAAATAAAAAAATAAAATAAAATAAAATAAAATAAAATAAAATAAAATAAAATAAAATAAAATAAATAAAATAAAATAAATAAAATAATAAAATAAAATAAAATAAAATAAAATAAAATAAATAAAATAAAATAAAAAAATAAAATAAAATAAAATAAAATAAAATAAATAAAATAAATAAAATAAAATAAAATAAAATAATAAAATAAAATAATAAAATAAAATAAAATAATAAAATAAAATAAAATAAAATAATAAAATGAAATAAAATGAAATAAAATGAAATAAAATGAAATGAAATGAAATGAAATGAAATGAAATGAAATGAAATAAGGCAGATAAAACTTTGCATGATATATGACATCCAAAACCAAAATCTGGGAAAAAAATCTTGTCTTCAGCAGACAATGTGGAGACAACAAGAACATGGAACACATAGACTCTCTTGTTTGAAAAGCATTTGAAAGTAATTTCAAAATGAATGAGTCTAGTGCTATAAATGTTAGGAACTGATCGATTGTGATATGACATTATTCTAAGCCTGATTTGGTCTTCTTTTTCATACCTTATCCAACAGCTATCTCCCTACTCATTGGAATATCATTGGAATATTTTGATCACCAGACTGTTGATATCAGCAAGAAAATTCTGTTCAAGGATTCTGAAAGAAGTTGAAATACATTTTTCACTATTTAGGATTTCATGCTTAAAGAATTATCCAGGCAAAATTCCAGGATTTCCCTCAGATTTATGCAAAGATCATAACTATCCAGTGCACAGGAATGGATCCTTCTTATCTTCTAATTATATATCAACCATCCTTCGCCTAGGCCTTAAATATGGTTACTTCACTGACACATTCATGTAGTTTTATTGGCAACAATTTGGTGGTGATTTGCCATTGTCCTTTTCCAATCTAACTTATAGCTCAGATATTCCTGGATTCTCATTCATGTAATAATCCAATTTGATACTGCTCAAATTTATCAAGTTAGAAGAGAAAAATAGATGAAGAAGAAAGACTAAGCGAGCCTTTCTAATATGTCCCTCATTCTCTGTAGTGGTCAAGTGACACATCATTGAAAAGATACACTCTGGATAATGGCTATCATTTTACAGCATGGAACACCATTTAGTTTGGAAGAAAATTAATTGCATTTGGAAAGAAAACAAGTTTTCTGAATTTCTATCCCCCTTTTCCCTTGGCAACAATGATAATCAAAGCTCATTTTCATTTCCATAATAAAATGGGTGTTTGTGTAGTAATGCATGGAGTTACAGAGATGGGCAAAGAAATGTGTGCATCTGTCTTTCTCTCTACCCATCAACTCTATTTCTTCTTTACTGTACATCTGTTGCCAGTGACGAAGTCCCATAAACATTTTCAGCCACTGCCAAGTGTTTCAGGAAGGGTGGTCAGCACATCTGAAGCACATTTACCATCTGCTCACTCTTTGTGTACTAAAGAGCCCCTAGAGTAAGTCATCCAGTTATTTACTATCTGATACTTGAATTTGAGACTATCTCACACTCACTGAGTAGAGAAAGAAATTATGTTGAATTATCTGAAGAAGAACACAAAATAAAGATAGGTCAATGGTCTTCATCCAAGCCTTCTGAAAAATGTCTTTTTTAGCATTGTTTTATATAATTGATATTTCATGCATGGACACTTTTGAGCACTTTTGCTCAATAGGCAAATCTGTTGTAATTTGAGATCAATTTCATTTTCAGGGCTGGGAAAACTGAGGATTGGGGAAAAGAAGCATCCTCTTAACTTTTGCAATACTTGCTATTCTTGGTGCATAAGAAGAGACACAGAGGACATGTAACTAGAAAAAGTTCCACAGCTTTTGTTTAATGGAAATAAGGTGTAATAGAGTCATGACAGTACTGTATTGTAGGAGTACGGTCAACTAAAGTTTGAGGGAAAGCTTCTAATTTTAAAGCTGAACAATTAGCCTTGTGCTTTAAAGTATGTCCAAAGTGGTGCAAAGGAAGGTCCCAATATGATGTTCTTCCACCGTGAAGATATTAAAGATAGAATAATAAAATAATAGAATTTAAAGGGACCTTGGAGGTCTTCTAGTCCAACCCTCTGCTCAAGCAGGAAACCCTATATTATTTCAGACAAATGATTGTCCAACCTCTTCTTAAAAACCTCCAGTAATGAAACACCCACAATTTCTGATGGCAAGTTGTTCCACTGGTTAATTGTTGTCACTGTCAGGAAATGTTTCCTTAGTTCTAGGTTGGATCTGTCCTTGATTAGTTTCCATCTATTGTTTTTTGTTCTGCCTTCTGACACTTTGGAAAACAACAAAGACAAACCAGCTTTATGAAAATAATAAGCATTATTTTGTACAGTGTTAATATTCAAATGTGCCAATGTCAATGACTCTCCTGTTCTACACTGAGACTTTTTATTATATAAAGACCATGATGATGTTAGGGAGAGCCCATCACTTATACTTCTCCTATTGTTGCTCCTAGAAGCCTGCAATTTCTCTTTTGTTCAGTTCACATATCAGCAGCTTAGGAGTTCGGAAGGGTGAATGGCTTCTGTACTAATTATAGTAAAATCAGTGGGTTTTTCTATGATGGACTAACAATTTTTTCTCTTTGTTTTCTATACAAAAAATATATATGTAGAGCTGTGATAGAACAGACTAATATATTGAATATTTGTAAACATATTTTAAATACATTTATGCCAGACAGTAGAATTTAAGAGTGACAAGGTTATAGGAGACTGTCTAATAATAATAATATAATTAGAAGAAATGATATTCTTTTTATATAAAAAAAGAAATGCTGGTTTGGAAAGGAAAACTTTATAGTAAATATGGAGAGAGAGAGCGTTAGCAGACAGGCTACTCCATTCTTTATCCTTAAATTTCAACCAGTACTTAGAAATTCATTGCTGAAATTCAGCCATTTGTACCACTGAATTTTGGCAACATTACCTGTGTTCCTGCCAACTGTTTATCCTGGCTATATGTTTATCCCAAAATGCCCTAAGTCAATTCAATATCCAGAGAGCTTCCATATGACCACTTCAGGAATAAATCAATATTATTTAATTTAATTTTAATTTAATTTAATAATATTTATATACCGCCCTTCTCCCTGAGGACTCAGGGCGGTTCACAGGGCAGAATAAAATACTAAATACAAACATTAAAAAGAGATTAAATGATTGCCCAAGTTAAAACAATTGGAATACAATTCTAAAAACCCCAAGATAAAATTAAGACACCAAAAATAAAACAACCCCACCAATCCCCATCAGGCTAGGCCGGCTTGTACAAACAGAAACGTCTTGAGATCGCGACGAAAGGAGCGAAAATCGGGCGCCATCCGGAGCTCTACCGGTAGCTGATTCCACAGCTCCGGAGCGCCCACAGAGAAGGATCTCCCCCTGGGGGCCACCAATCGACATTCTCTGATTGGTGGCACCCTGAGGAGGCCCTCTCTGTGGGAACACAGAGGGCGCAGGGAGCTTGATGCTGGCAGCAGATGTTCCCTAAGGTACTCCGGCCCCATGCCATGGAGGGCTTTGAACACCGTTACCAGTACCTTGAATCTCACCCGGAAGACAACTGGCAACCAATGCAGCTCACGGAGCAGAGGTGTAACGTGGGAGTATCGGGAGACTCCCAACACAACTCTCGCGGCTGCATTCTGTACCAGTTGGAGCTTCCAGGTGGTCCTCAAGGGCAGCCCCATGTAGAGAGCGTTGCAGTAGTCCAGACGAGAGGACACGAGCGCATGAGTGACCGTGCACAAATCATCCTGGCTAAGATAGGGCCGCAACTGGCGCACCAGGCGAACCTGGGCGAAGGCCCCCCTAGTCACAGCTCCTATATGGTCTTCCAAGGTGAGCCGTGAATCTAGGAGGACTCCCAAGTTGCGAGCCCTATCTACGGGGGGTAATAGTTCACCCCCCATAGCCAGAGGTGGAATGTCCGAATAAACCCGGGATGAAGGTATGCAAAGCCACTAAGTCTTGTTGGGGTTGAGTTGAAGTCTGTTCCTCCCCATCCAGACCCGAACCGCCTCCAGGCAACGGGACATCACGTTGAGGGCATCACTGGGGTGGTTTGGGGTCGAAAGGAAAAGTTGGGTATCATCAGCGTACTGATGATACCCAACTCCAAAGCCACGAATGATCTCACCCAGCGGTTTCATGTAGATGTTGAACAGGAGAGGCGAGAGGACCGACCCCTGAGGAACTCCACAAATGAGAGACCTCGCGGTCGACCTCTGCCCTCCTGCCAACACCGACTGCGAACGTCCCTGGAGATAGGAGGAGAACCACTGTAAGACTGTGCCTCCCACTCCCAGCCCCCTGAGACGCCGCAGCAAGATACCATGGTCGATGGTATCGAAAGCCGCCGAGAGGTCTAATAGGACTAGAACAGAGGAATATCCCCTGTCCCGAGCCCTCCAGAGATCATTCACCAGCGCGACCAATGCCGTCTCCGTGCTGTGCCCGGGCCTGAAACCCGATTGGTACGGGTCTAGATAATCCGCTTCATCCAGGACCAGAGGGAGCTGATGCGCCACCACACTCTCAACAACCTTCGCAAGAAAGCGAAGGTTGGAGACAGGACGAAAGTTGTTCAATACAGCTGGGTCCAAGGCAGGCTTCTTGAGGAGAGGCCTCACCACCGCCTCCTATGCTATGAACATTGTTCTTTTTCAATTACAATGCTAGTAAGGCTTTTTGGTGCTTAGTAATATCAATCAAAGAAATATAAAACATTAAAATTCAGTAATATGTTCTTAATAGATGTTCTTAATTCTGATGTTCAGCTACTATCTGTTTGACTTGAGCCATCATTATGCAAAAATATTTCTGAAGATATTTGGGGTTATTTATTGTTCTGCATGTGGTTTTTTTTCCCCATTGGCAAGAGAGAAGCCTAAGCTGCAGATAATTACTGAGTTCCACTTAAACATTTTCTGTGAAAAGCAAGCACTTTTGATCTATCTTTTGTTACGAAGCAACATATAGTTGTAGATGATGTAGACGCAGAGAACAGTAATGCCTGTTCTATCATTAAAATGTTAATTTAAACATGAAAAATGCTGTATATCAGAAAAAATAGCATCCATGTAGTCCAGATGTTTGTATCTTATTCACTGTTGAATAGGTATCCAAAGAAAAACCACAAGGAAGACATGGGATCATAGCCTTACCAATAGGGAAATTTTATTTCATTTTATACAATTGTCACAAGTCATAATGACACATTCACTGAGAAAAGGCTTCAGTAGATAAGATGCCCCTGAGTCATCTTAAAATACTTGTTCCTAAGCAAGAGTTAGTTTTACCTCTACCTCTCTACTGTAATATTAATATACCATGGATCTATTATATGGAATAATGTTTATTTAAATTAATTAGTAATTAAATAATTGAAATAAAATATTTCAGAAAGTTCCAATTTTCTTTCATCAAGAATAAAATAATGACTCCAATACAGTAAATAATGTGGTTTTTTTTCTATTTTTGTCCTTAGCTATAAAAGAAATAGAAAACACTTCTTTGATTCACATCTTGTCTAAAATCCATTGTCTAATAGTGCTTGTTAGAAGATTAGAAATGGTGGAGGATTTCAAAGGTAGAGTCCACGGTCGTCCAAATTTTAGGTCTCAGTTTTCTATCTGTTATTCTATCTATTACTGGCAGTTTGAAGTAGATTTTTTTTAAATAAAAAAAGGTTACCTCCTATCAGAAACAAGATTTGTCAAATAATTGAGTAACTGAGCTCATGTCACCAGGAAATTGAGTGCTGCTGTCTGCAATTACATTCAATTGGTTAGTTAGCTCTGAGCAGCGAAGAAGCCAGACTTCTTATTACTCCTGGAGTTATTAATTATCAGTTATGGGGTGGGAAGAGTTTCCTTAACTTAAGGAATAGAACTCACACTCTCTAACAGGAAGAAATTGTGGCAATGGCAGTTCAGTGAATTAGTACTGGTATTACCAGATATGACTGAAAATCCAGATGATCACTATCCCAAAGGTGCTCTTTTCAAGAGGCATTCGGACTTCCTTTCTTTTTCCTTGAATGGCTGGTTGTCCACCATTCCATCAGAACTGAAGAACCTGTTCAAGGAAAAACAAAGAAAGTCCAGTTGCCTCTTGAAAAAGCACCTTTTGGACAACCATGACCTGGATGATTGAGAATCTCCATAGACAGATGATCATTTGATGATAGGAAATCCAACTTACACATAGGTGGACTCATGACATAAAAACCCATACAAATCCTATCCACCCAACCCATGTCAACAGCAGCAGCACAATCAGATCAGCCTCTTGATTGGCTCCATCTCCATTTGTGGTCCCAGGCTCACTGACAAAATCATGTTTTTAGGGCCTTTCATAAAAGCAACAGGGTAGGGTACAACCATAATTTGGGAGAAAATGATGATCTATAGAGTAGAGAATATTTTTTTTGTTATCCCACCAGAAGTTGATCCCTGATCAATGGGACCCATAACATGCCTTGTCTCCTTCTCTTAGTGGACCAAGGGAATGTCTAGGGAAGAGACAGTCCTTCAAAGCCATGTATGATTTTATAGCAGAGTACAACCACACTTGCTAGGAGGAGAAGGAGGAAGAAAAGGAGGAGGAGGGGAGGAGGAGGAGGAGGAAGAGGAGGAGGAGGAGGAGGACCATCAGCTGCCTGAAGGTCACAAGGCTATCTCTGTTCCTGCTTTAACTGTATTTACACTAGTACTGGAGAACTACAGGTCTCTTGGTTTGAAATAGATATATCCATCAGAACTGATGCCATGTTCAACTTCCCGTTTTACCAATCCTAAAAAGAAAATATTAACATTTTTAAGATAAAAATTTCAGATTCAATTTCAAATCTTTTTAAAGAGGTCCAGATCATACAGTCCCAATTTTCCAAAAGAGGAGAATCTTTGGAAAAAGAAAATGGCATCAGTTTGGCATTAGTTTAATTCTCAATGTTTCATCATGGAATTTTAGGAAGCTTAGTTACATGAGACAAGGTGTCAGTGTTTCCAGCTTCCAAGGAAATGGCTATTTAAATATTGTTATGGATTCTTATCTTCTGAAGTTTTATTAAAGAAACCCAAATTCAGAATAGTTATTTGGACACCACATCACTTGTTTAAATTTCTTCTGGTACCAATATATCTCCTTTCCCCTATCCTACCCTTTAAATTAATAGCCCAGAAAGCAGATTGAATGGGACACCCTAATTATTGAATGGAATTCTTTTTTTTAATTGTTTGCTTAGTTACACTGCTAAACCATTGATTTTGATGGAATTTTCAAATAGTGACCCATTTATTGAATTAAATCCCTCTAGGTTTCATCTTGTCTAATCAAATGTGTCAACTGGGCCATCTCAGCAAGTTTTATCATCTTCACCAACCATTCTTCCATTGTAGGTATTGCCAAAGCTTTCCATATTTCTATATACAATAGTCTCACTTCAGTTACATACGGTACATACTACTCAAAATCTTGTGTCTATATCATACTTTGTAACCTCCAATTGGGAATATGTTGCATCATATGACAACACTTTGTCAACAAAATACCTCAAATGGGCTAATTTAAAGAATTATAGGACCCATTATTCCAGAGGAAATGAAATGGAGGGGATTTGTTTCTGTTTGTTTCTTATTTACTTTATAAACAAAACAAAAAAGAAGTAGGTTAAAAGCAGATATTTCAGAAAACATGTTTAAAATATTATAATTGAGAAACTGGGAAGGTTTGAGCCCACTGGAATACTGTATATTGTGCTGGTTTCTTTTTTCATTTAAGAATCACATTTTCTCATAATACTAGTAGTCAGTCTATATTGACTACTGTAGTGTTAATATTTTCCAGTGTGGAGCCAAGTGAATTCATTTCTATGAGCTTCTAAGCAGCTGCAAGCTGTACTACACCAGGCATACTGGAATTGTGAAGCTATAATTTAAGTAAGGGCTGCAATTCTAGTTTCATTAAGATCGAGGGGTGGTGTGTTGTTACTTTCAACAGAACAAGAGTTATACCCTTTGGGTTGCTGGCACAACGTATATTAGCAATATGGATATGCAGGTGCAAGAAAATACAAAAATCTAGAGACCAAGAGTGATTTCATTTTTTTTCTTTATTTCTAAAAGAAAAATAAGTCTTTTTTTTTAAAAAAATAGCCAGGCTGACTTATTAAAGTGGCCAGAAACCTACAGCAATTCCTTGATGGTTCTACAACAACTTGCCATGGCCAACTTGCCATGGTCAACTTCCAGTAGCCAACTCAACATGAGCCAACTTGCCACAGACAACTTGCTCCTGGAAAACTCGAGACAGGGCAAGAGTTACACTAATATTAAAGAAATATGGAATGGAATCATTATAGAAAGGATGCCAAAGGAGGGACAAAATGAAATTATTTAAAAAATAATTAATTAAATTATTGAATTGTCCCACAGCAAGTAGTCCTGTGGGAAGTTGGGCATGGTGAGTTGTCCTACAGCAAGTTGGTGGTGACAAGTTGGCCACAGTGAATTCACTGTGGTGAGTTGGCCATGGCAATTTGTCACATTCCATTCCTTGGTTGGATCAAAAAATTCTTCATAGTCCATTCTTTGATACATCATGTCTGTATCAAATGATAGGTAGATGATAGATATAGAGATAAATGCATAGATAGACAGATAGATAGATAGATAGATAGATAGATAGATAGATAGATAGATAGATAGATAGATAGATATGAGAGAGAAAGAAAGAAAGAAAGAAAGAAAGAAAGAAAGAAAGAAAGAAAGAAAGAAAGAAAGAAAGAAAGAAAGAAAGAAAGAAAGAAAGAAAGAAAGAAAGAAAGAAAGAGTTGTAATGGTTAAGGTATCAAGCTAAAAACTGGGAGACCGTGAATTCTAGTCCTCCCATAGGCACAAAGCCAATTGAATGCAATCCACATTCAGCTTCTGCAAGAAAGGTAGGATATAAATCTATTGAATAAATGAGAATGTGATAAGCCTTTACTATCTAAATGTACAGATCTCTGAACATTCCCACCTTTTCTGTTCTTTAAAGTTTATAAATCAAAATTCTGGACTCAAAGTGCTGATGCAAATACCGGTACATGAAAATCAAAACAACATACTTCTGGTTAACTCTTAAATGGCTGCTGCCACTTAATGTTAATGTTAAGGTTGTAGATGTGCTATATACTCAACAAATTAAAAACTCACATTAAGTGCATGGGTTTTCTTATGGTTTTTGTGTCCATGTGTGTACCTTCCAGTCTGTTTCTTCCTATTTAACAGCATTACATTATTCATTGCTATAATCTCACATTCAGCCAGTACGATTTAAGCCTAGGGTTTAAGCCTCAAGTCATTTCAAGTACTTGATAGGTGTTTTGAATTACTTGCTTAAAAGAAATATTTAATGTCTGTAAAATAGGAAGACACATACATGCCTACAGAATTAATTCCAATATTCTTTTAACCTAGTGTAGTGCAACCCCCTCAGAGGCCACCAAAGCTCAGGCCCTCCTAGTCCCCCCCTTTCCGTCACACTCAGCAGCTGTGTTCTCAAGGCATTGATAAGATGTCCTTTTTAGCAGGAGCTCATGCGGAGTGAAGGGGTGGCAAGTTCTCATCATCAAACAGGTTTACAGGAACAAAGATGACCAACCCCTAGCCAAGACAGTCAGTGTGTGGTAATGTTTATCAACTCCCTAGCAGTTGTGACAATAATAGTCTTTGGCTTGTAGCAGCCACTTGGAAAAACAGGGGGGAGGCCCTCCGGCTCCAGGTGGCAATAGAAAGCACGAGTGAAGATAGTCAGTGCCTTGCAGCAACAGCTCGCCCTGTGATGGCAGCTGCCCACAGTGTCTACAGCTTACACAGGTGATAATGATCAAAGTTTGGATGGCCGCTGGCCTCTGAAGCAGTAGCAACCAGCCTCTCCTTCTCTTCTGTTGGCACTCATAGACCCAGGCCTATCTATGCCAAATCCCCCCCCTTCCTTTCTAGTTAAAACCTAAATTTAAAAGCCTCTTCTCACTCTCACTCTTCCCTTCGCTCGGGATATCTACCTGAGAAAGCAAGCAATAAAACTCTGCTTTCTCATTATTTCAGAGGAAAGGAATCACAGAAAACCCCAAACTCCTCTTTGGCTTCACCTGGTCTCTCCCCAACAACAACAGCCACCCACAATCCACTTTCCCCTTCCCATTTTCTATCCTTCCACCCGATCCATACCCGCAGCACCCAAACCAGCAGCAGCTGTCCAAGCTTCCCACTTCCCTCTCTCCAGCCAGGCTCCCGCAAGGCCTTTCAGCCAGCCCCACTACACTAGTATCAATAAAAGGTTATATATAATGGATTTGTTCATAATGGAAAAAAAATATTAATGTTAGAAATTCTAATGAATTTTAAAATTATCCATTTTCTAAAGTTCCTTCCCACTCCCTTTTATTTCCTTTGCAAATGAAGCTTCCAGTCCTTGAACATGTTATAATATTTATGGATTGATTTATGAATCTCTAGGCTTTTGAAAATTTCCCATGAGAACACGTATTCCACCTATTAAAACTCGTTTGGTAACTGCAAGTATCAAACTTATTTCTTCTCTGCTGAATCAGCTTACATCTGTCATTCCACCTCAGATTTCTTTTTTTTTTTTAAAAAGGATTTTTTAAAAATAATAATAATAATTTTGGAGTATAAACTGAGTAGAAGTCAGGTACTTTCACCTAAATAAATGTGGGTCCTTAGAAATGCCCTAAATTGTTTAGTCTGAGTTGTGGCAATGGAAGCAATAAATAAAACAAAACATCAATATATTATTCTAAGACTTTAAATTACACTTATGTAGGACAATCCAATGAAGATCTATCCAAACTCAGTACAATATGTTTCAATCATCACCTCCATTAAAAAAATGATTCCTGAATTTTGTCATCTAATTGGATTAATTAGTGACTTCATTGGAGATCAGTGATCTTTGATGGATAAACATGCAGCAACACTCTGGAACACATACAATAGCTTTTTACTGCTTCTGAAATGAATATATGTTCTTATACTCCCAATATGTTTATTTTCAGTATTTTGATTATTGAATTTCATATACCAGCAGCCATTTCCCTACCTGTTCTATTCCTGAGATAATATTTTCTTTTATACCTGATATTTTTCAACTTCTGATATAGGCCATAATTAATTGCATTTATGGACATTTCTTGTTCAAATTAAATCAAATTATTCCCAATAACATTTTATACCATTTGTCTGAAATGGTATAGAATCTCCTGCTTGAGCAGGGAACTGGACTAGAAGATCTTGAAAGTGCTTTTTATTCTGTCATTTTATGTTACCTAATATTAATATTTCCTAACCATTTGAGAAATTTTCAAGTTCAATATGTCTAATGAGCAACCTTTAAATTTACATCAAGCCGGGCACAACATTCTTGCCAATACATTCCTGCCCTGCGTTTCCTGGTGTTGTTCCTAATTGTTTTCCTTGCTTTCCCTTAATTGACAACTACACATCATAATCACCAATGGCTTTACCCATATTCAGATATTCATTTTTCAGGTGAATATCTTCCAGCATTTCACAGCACTTTTGATTCTCATGGAAAAATTTGGTGTCCAATCCTCTAGTATACTAAAATATTGAAACCCAACCACTTCTCATGGATGGTGTAGGAGAAATCTTTGTAGACAGAGACTTGAGGAACTGACTAGTGAGTATCAGAAAGCAAACACTGGACTCCCCAAAGAGGTAGAGGATCTGCTGAAATTTACTCACTGAGTCCCTCAGATAGTCAGGGACCGGGGTCCAACAACAAAATAGGAGCCTCAGTAGTCCAAACCAAAAAACTCAAAATAACCGTCAAAATTAAATATCTTTAAAAAGGTAAAGAAAAAGGCTCTCCCTGTACAGTCATGTCTGACTCTAGGGGGACAGTGCTCATGTCTGTTTCCTAGCAAAGGCAGAATTGTCTGAATACAATTCTGTGCTCATGTGGTCTGCATGGCTATACACAAGGTGCATAGAACCTTCTCACTGAAGTGGTACCTACTTATCTACTTACATTTTCATGCTTTTGAACTGCTAGTTTGGCAGGAGCTGGGGCAAGAATGGGAGTTTATCCATTATGCAGTACTTGGGTCTCTAACTGCCAACCTTCCAGGTTGACAAGCCCAGTATCTTAACTGCTATGTAATTAAGCAAATGGGTCTGGTTGCAGCAGTTTGAAATTTGTTCTCTAAATTCACAGAAACATCCTCAGTAAGCATTCCAGCCTTGATCTGAGCATGTAGGTTCGTTATCACTAACCTCTTTCTTCCCTTTGAGAAGGGTTTTCCAGCATTGAAAGTGGGAGATTTAATTGTATACACATGGTAGGTAAGGGTAATCCAGCATGCTTTCTTCATAGAGTACTCTTTTTTGTTGCTATTATCCAGCAGTTTCCTAAACCTTTTTCTGCCATCATCACCTCTGCCCTTTCTTCAGGGCAGCCTTTATGCTTAGCCAGCACAGAGGCTTTAGGTATTTATAATCTGGTGCTGTACTTATTCACAAGATGGAGGATGTTTTCCATGATCCACTGATGGTTTAACGTATACTACATAGGTTGGGCAAGATAATTCTTGGATTCCCCTCTAATACTTGTCAAAGTGTTGCACACATTAAACTAGAACCTAGTTAAATGACTCAGGCAAGTGTGGAACCTCCTGAGTGATAACACAAGATTGATGTGCTGGGCTGGCTTAACAAACCCTTACTTGTTCATGATTTCTTTAAACCACATTCACTAAGCTGGAAAGTTAATAATAGAATCCCTTTGGTAGCAATTATAGGAGTGACAAAGAGGCATTTTTTGATGAGAATAAATTGGATTATGTCAACTATTCCCTACTTGCTGTGAACTATGTGTCAGAAGGAAAGTGAAACACAAGTCACATAAATATCTCTTTCTTTTTCTCAAACCTGGGGTTAAAGTTGTGACACAGTAACATCCAGTACTTTTCTTGTATATTATTATTTTCAAATCCCCAATGAGCTAATTAAAGCCATTATAAAAGCACATTGGAATGAACTTTACAGCATGCTGAAGGGCTGGTTTGAGGCAGGGAGATGATGTTAATGAAAGCAAGTCTTCTTCTCATTTTTGGTCATAAAAAATCTGGGTAACTTGTTAGGATTTGATCCAGAAATTATTTATAGCTAAGATTTGTTCAACAAGTTCCACACTTTGAAAAGGAGAGATAAAACAGTTGTGGCATTGAAAATATTTGTTGGGGCTATGGCTGAATGGTGGACTATCTTTAAAACAAAACTTAAAAGTTCTAAAATGAAGAAGATAGCAAGCAATCTCATTTAGTGACATTGCATTTTGAAACAAGATTTAATGAGATTTCCAGACCATCAGTAATATATTAACTCATATATTATTATTGTACGTTTGTTTGTTTTTTTAACTTTCAAATGATAATAGTAGTCTCCTAGTACTGAACTGAGGAGATCAACCCTGACTGCTCTTTAGAAGGCCAGATCCTGAAGTTGAAACTCAAATACTTTGGCCACCTAATGCGAAGGAAGGACTCACTGGAGAAGAGCCTAATGCTGGGAAAGATTGAGGGCAAGTGATGAAGGGGACGACAGAGAATGAGGTGGCTGGATGGAGTCACTGAAGCAGTAGGCGTGAGCTTAAATGCACTCTAGAAGATGACAGAGGACAGGAAGGCCTGGAGGAACATTGTCCAGCTTTCCTTGATAGATTTAGACTGCAGTCCTATATGGATCATATTGAAAGAAAGACTAATTGAACTGAGCTGGATTTATTCCTGAGTAGCTAGCTATGCATTGGACAGTATTTTGATATTTAAATAATCAGTTCTCCCTATCATCTTGGTATTATTGCCTAAATTTAGACTGCTTTACAATTTAATTGCTAAGTGGCTAATCTTATTTGTCTTTATCTTTAAGCTTGGGCTATTTTGAGGGAGAAAATAGATCTTGTGATCAGAGGAAAAAAATCTATCTTCCATTACCTTCCCTTCTTCAGCTAGTAAAAGAAAACAGAGGAATTGATGCTAAAGAATTTTTCCTCCCAATTCTGTACTTCAAAGATCAGAGTTATTCCAGGAACAGTGACTAATCTTGAAATACATATAATTTTAAAGGTGTTTATAGATGATTTGAAGCATTATAGAACTGCAGAGTTCCATCAGTTATTATCCTCTGTAGGTGCCTTAAAATCTGCTATTAAAGGAATAACAGGGTGACTTTATTCTTTTGATATGAACATGAAAGAGTTTAAACAGATGGGAATACTTTTTCATGAGAAAAGAATGAACTATTTTGAAAAGACCAATAAAAAACCCTTCCAAGATTTTAAGGCTTTGCAGAAAAAGAGTAAAAATACTCAGGTTGAACCAATCTGTTTAAAGAGATTATATTACAAACAAATATAAATAATGTATGGTTTTTTGGAAATTCTGTATATGGCACAACTGAATCAGTTTTTGGAATATTTTTTTAAAGTGTGATCATTTCTACTGTACCTGCATTATAATTTGAAAATAGATTTGAATCCCAGATTGCTTGGGATTCTGTTTCAAGCCACTCAGATCAATAATGATTCAGTTCTTCAAAATCAATAGAAATCCTTTCTTGCTATAATTCAATTTTGGATTTTTGAATTGGAAAGAAGGAAAATTATTTCTCTTCCCCCACCCCCAAATATGCTCCCTAAAACTTTAGAAATAAAACAAAGGGTGACCAAAAAATTCTTGTAGCCACTTTTTTGGCCTTTTCCTTGAAACAAGCATGAAAAATATCTGATCCAAAAGCTGTTTCATCTATTGATATCAAAAGAAGAACAGAAATAGCTTTATATTTGTGCTTATTCAAATTGTTCAGGCACAACTGTATCTTCTAACCTGATGGACAGCATTTAGCTAAGAATGTCTGTCAGGAATAGGAATAGAATAGAATAGAATAATAGAATGGAATGGAATGGAATAGATCTGGAAGGGACCTTGGAGGGCTTCTAGTCCAGTCCCCCTCTCAAGCAGGAGAACTTATACCATCTCAGACAAGTGACTGTCCAGTCTCTTCTTAAAAACCTAGAGTGATGGAGCACCCATGATTTATGAAGGCAATCTGTTAATTGTCTTCACTATTAGGAAGTTTCCCCTTAATTCCAGGTTGCTTCTCTCTTTGATCAGTTTCCACCCATTGTTTCTTGTACTGCCCTCTGGTGCTTTGGAAAATAATTTGACCCCCTCTTCTTTGTGGCAGCCCCTCAAATACTGGAATACTGATATCATGTCACCCTTAATTATTCTTTTCTTTAGACTAGCCAAACACAAGTCCTGCAGCCATTCTTCATATGTTTTAGTTTCCAGGCCTTGGATCATCTTAGTTGCTCTTCTCTGAACTTTTTCCAAGGTCCCAGCATCTTTTTTGTAGTATGGTGACCAAAATTGGTTGAAGTATTTCAGGTGTGGTCTCACTAGGATATTATGAAGTGGTACTAATACTTCGTGTGATCTTGATTCTATGTCTCTTTGAGTTCTAGTAATTTCTGAGATCTCAAAGATTAATGTGAGCTCTTTGAGGTAGATCAGGTCAGAAACTAAGCACCACAAGGATTTTTTTAAAAAAATATTTTATTATTGTAGGATATAATAACAGAATCTTGAAAGCTTGGTAGTTTCTCATCTTATATCAAACAGAATTAAGGCAGGATTATTTTGAATTTCTTTCTCATGCTTTCCACTTTTCTATGATTTTGCCTCTCCTAAAGGTTCTTCCATTCCTTATCCAAAGTTGTCTCTACATTTGAAAGGGCCAATAATAATAATAATAAAAACCTCCAAGATTTTGAGGCCTTGCTGAAAAAAGAAACAGACAAAACGAACCCGCCTTTCTACAGATCTGTGGAGATTCTCAGTTATTCAGACCATAGTTGTTTCAAAAGGGCTTTTTCAAAAAGCAACTGGGCTGGGGTTTTTTTTCCTCTTGATGAAGAAGAAAACATTTTGCTTTTCATCCAAGAGGCTTTATCAGTTATGATGGTGGGGTGATCCCCACCATCACAATTGTTGAAACGTTTTGGATAAGAAGCTAAATGTTTTCTTCTTCCTTCTCAAGGAAAAACAAAATACTGTCCAGTTGCCTTTTGAAAAAGCACCTTTGTCAGATATCTTTACAGTATTTTTAAATACTTTACAGTGTGTGTCTTCTGGAAATTCTGCACATAGCAGAGCTGATTCAGGGTTGTTTGTTGTTGTTTTTTAAAGTATAAGGATTTTTTAAATGTGAGATTGTACTCGAATTTATAATTCTTTTCCAGGCATCAATTTGGCATGGCAGAACTATTGGAAAAGGTGAAGCATTTCCTTCTTCCTTTCTTCCAAAGATAACTGGCAGCAGAAAAAGACTCGGTGGGCCATCACGTCTGCCTTTGAGGGTTTTGTGTGTGTGTGTGTGTTTGTGTGTGTGTGTGTGTGTGTGTTTTGCATCGTTTATTATTTATTTATTTATTTATTTATTTATTTATTTATTTATTTATTTATTTATATTTACTTTTTTATTTTATTTTTTATTTTTGTTGATACATTTCTCTTTGGTTTTATTTTGATTGATAGATATACATTTATCCCAAGCATGTTTAAATTCAGTTTGCTGATGATTGATCCACTGCCTCCACTGGAAGTTGGTTTCACTACTCTCTGTGAAATAATACTTTCTAACACGACTTTTGAACTTGCCTCCTGTCAGTTTGAGGTTATGTCCCCGTGTCTTGATTTTTATTTAATACTGAAAATATTGCCTTCTAGAAACTTATTCACACACTTAATATATTTAAATATCTACATATTTCTATATTGTGAGATTAGGACTTTGTTTTTCCTGTTGGTGATCCCCCTAGTGATGTATCTTCAGGGAAACTAGTGCAAAAATCGAAGCACTACCCTTTTAAAACATGTTTTGCACATATTGTATATTGTATATATTCACTTCTTGTTTGCTTTCTCAGACTTATTTGTATGCATGTTTGTATGCACTTCTTAGATTCATTCCCATATTTTGGTCATCAACTGTAGGGTATATTCCAGGGAGAATGTAGGGACAAAAAAAGAGAAGATCTGAGTATAAAATTATTACAGGTGTAACTAAAAAAAAATCTATTGATGATAGAAATATTCCTTCTGCATTCCTTTGTAAGCTGCCCCTTGCAGTTGTCTGAACATTGTCTGCCCTAATAAGTTCTGTTTACAACTTTTCCTTGCAGCCCTGAACTTTAAATATCCTGAGCATGTCCAGGTTTCATTTAATTAAACCTATGAAACATTTCAGTAAAAGCTGCCCTTTTCAATTGAGTAAATTGGGCCAAGCAAAGTCATTGGGGAACAATCACTATGTTTGTGCATTTAAGGGCAGGATGTTATCAATCAAGATCAAAAGAATGTTATTTGGCTTTGAGAAAGCTTGAGTCAAATTGGAGAACATTTTTTTTTACTTCTACAACACTGTGCCAATTGTTGATAATGAGGTTCTATCAAAGGTTCTTTTTGAAAATCTAAGTAGATAACTTCTACTGACTTCCCCTAAATATTTGTATAAGGTATGCCACAGGCATCATATATTTAGATTTTTAAGAAGCCAGTGATAAAGTCCTTCATCGAACCTTTCTCAGTAAACCTGACAGGCCTGGAATAAAAGGGCAGGTCTTTTGTAAACGTAAAGTGATGTACATTGGTGCCAAAATCCTATCTACTCATAGGATCAGAGCTAGCAGTGATGGCAAACAGTTCAATGAAAGTGTCAACACAGTGTGAATGTCCTGTTAAAAATAGGGGCCAATAGCATGTTAGGGTAATGGTATTAAAAACAAAAATGCCAATATCATGATGTCCTTATATAAATCAATGGTGGGACTGCATCTGGAATATTGAATGCAGATCTAGTCACAGACCTCAAAAAAGTTCAGAGGAGGAGAGCAAAAATCATCAAGGGTCTGGAACAGCTTCTGTATGAGGAAAGGGTGCAATATTTGGAAAAAGAACTGAGTAAGAGGGGACAGGATTCAGGTGTAGAAAATTATGCATGATGTGGATAAAGCGGGCAAGGAGAAAATATCTTCCCCTTTCCAAACATTAGAACTAGAGGTCACCCATTGGAATTGAATAATTGAACTGGACATGAAATATGTATGTATGCATGCAAAACATAAATTTAACATTGGAATTTGCTACCATGAGATGTAGTGATGGCTACCAGACTGGCTGGCTTAAAAAAAAGTTGGATCAATTCATGGAAAGCATGGAGATCAATGGCTAGTAGCCATAATGGAAATGTTGTGGCCTCTGAAGGCCAATTGCAAACAGATCAGTGGGTTTCCTTTTGCAGTTGGTTGGTTACCATGAGAACCAACTGTTGGATGGGTTCTGGCGTGGTTCATATGTTCATATATTTTCTTAATTAACATAAGCTATCTGAGATCCCAAAAATGAAATTACAGAAATCATTCTCATATGTATATGGTTCAATTTAGTTTCTTGTCCTGGCATACTGTATTGATCAGTACTTAACTTAAATTTGTTGTTTTTTTTATCATTGTAATATTTTATTCACTGTGTTTAGAACTGCGAACCTCCCAGACTGCTGGGAGTTGTGCAGTGAAAAATGCATAATGCAGGGGGGAGGGGGAAAGTCATAAGAATTATACAAAAGAAAGACACACACACCCCAAAAAACCAAGAAAACAAGTTAATGTGTCCTGGACA